>NC_052350.1:50879729-50910739 GCF_009727055.1 Benincasa hispida | reverse complement strand
ATAAATATTTTAGGTAGGAAATTAGCATTACTATTATTTTTGTTTAAATAAATAATTAAAAAATATAAGATACTTTTTGTTATAAATTTAATTATATTAGAAAATTAGAATTAAGAAAAAAACTAGCATTAAATTACTGTGCATGCGTGTATATAAAATATAAATGGACAAAATACATTTTTGGTCCTTAGATTTTGAGTGTAATTTCTATTTGATCCTTGAATTTTCAATGTTACACATTTGGTCATTAAGTTTTGACTTTTGTTTTAACTTAATTCCTAAGTTTCAAAATGTTAAAATTTTATTTTTGAGATTTGGGTTTTGTTTCAATTTGATCCATAGGTTTTAAGATTTGATATTTTTAATCTCAATTTTTCATTAAATACTCTCTTTTAATTTTTCATTAAATACTTACTTTCAGTCATTGATGTCAATTTCTATTAATTAATTAAAAATAATTATGAAGTGAAATTTTGAATTTAATTTTAAAAATAATAAAAAAGAATTAAACTTAATTAATTATAATTCTTTTAATAAGTTTTAATTTATTAACATAAATCAATACAAAAGACGAAAAAACAAGTATGCAGTGAATAAATGAGTTTAAAAGTGTAAATCTTGAAACATATGTATCAAATTGAAGCAAAACTCAAATATCAAGGGTAAAATCATAACATTTTAAAGTTTATGAACGATATTGAAATCAAACTCAAAATTTAAAGACTAAATGTGTAACATTTTGAAATTTAGAAATTAAATAAAAATTATATTAAAATATATGGATTAAAAAGATATTTTTTCAATATAAATCTGAAGCATTTTGTATAATTTAACAATAAATGAGCCCAACCATCTTCTTTATCGATAATGTGGGAGCGAGTAATTGAACATATATAATATTTTAGCTAGTCGAGTTATAATTATTGAGTTACATGATCAATATTGTTATTTTAAAAAAGAAAACTAGAATTCAAATAAAAATGGATTACTTATTTGAAACATGCCAAAATTACAAAGTCCAAGTCGAAGTCCATCCATTTTTTCTCTTCCTTAAATTTACATATTATTATATTTCAGGGAGCCATCACAAGTCCACTACTCTCTTACTTACCTGTACACATTCATGTGAAATGATCATATAATAAATTTATTTTGAAAAACAATACAATTTTCAAGAACCTATAATCATAATAATAATAATTATTATTATTTAATGCAGAATTTAAATCCAGTGGAATTACTTCTAAAATTACACCAATTCGCAAAAGGGTAGTTTGAAAATGGTAGAAGCAGAAGCATTTTCTCAAAAAGACAGTGAAATGGCCCCCACCCTTCTCTCTCTTGTGCTTCAAATGCTTAAAAAGCAGCTCTCTCTTGCAGCAGAGCTTCTCAATATTCCATAAAAAATCCTTACATTTTCATTCCCCATTCTGTTTCTCTCTGTTTTCTTCCTCAAAAGAATCATTCCAATACAGAGAAGGAATTGAAGAAAAAGAAAAAAGAAAACAAAGAAGAAGAAGAAGAAAAGAAACAGACCCTTTTGTATGTTACCACAAATTTGTGTTGGGAAGTGGGAAAATGTTGAAAATGTCAAAGATTATGGTGATGTTATTGGGTTTGTTTTTGTGGGTTTGTTCTTCTGTAATGGCTTCTGTGACTTATGACCACAAAGCCATAATCATCGATGGCCGAAGAAGAATTTTGATCTCTGGGTCTATTCATTACCCCAGAAGCACTCCTCAGGTTCGAATACTTCCAATGTGAATCACGGGTTTTTTTTTCCCCCCCTATCTAATCACTTTTTGTTTTTGGGTTTTTTCTTATGGTTGTTACAGATGTGGCCAGACCTTATTCAGAAGGCTAAAGATGGAGGGTTGGATGTTATTGAAACATATGTTTTTTGGAATGGTCATGAGCCTTCTCCTGGACAGGTAAAATGGAGAATATTTTGTTTTTGCCATTTGGGTTTTCTGGGGTTTGATTATACTGATTCTTTTGGTCTTCTTGTTTTGTAAATTTTCAGTACTATTTTGAAGATAGATATGATTTGGTGAGATTTGTGAAGCTGGTTCAACAAGCAGGCTTATATGTTCATCTAAGGATTGGTCCATATGTTTGTGCAGAATGGAACTTTGGGTAAAACTATTAAATTGGATATTTACTGGAATCTTGTTAATAATTTGTCTTCATGTGGGTCTGTTCTGATTAATTTATCTTTACTTTACTTCAATGATTCAGTGGATTTCCTGTTTGGTTAAAGTATGTTCCTGGGATTGCTTTTAGGACTGACAATGGACCCTTCAAGGTAAGAAAAGTTCTGAAATGTCCATGGAGGCATGGACATTTCTCAGTTA
Organism: Benincasa hispida; assembly: GCF_009727055.1. Classification (NCBI taxonomy): domain Eukaryota; kingdom Viridiplantae; phylum Streptophyta; class Magnoliopsida; order Cucurbitales; family Cucurbitaceae; genus Benincasa; species Benincasa hispida. Next base: position 50,908,385 of record NC_052350.1, on the reverse strand, counting down.
TTCCTCTCTATCTCTATGTTGAAGCAAATAATTTTATGAGTTGTTTACTCTTGAGTAATGGATTTAATGGTCTTTAATAAAGGTGGCTATGCAAAAATTCACTGAGAAGATTGTCAGTATGATGAAGGGGGAGAAGTTATATCATAGCCAGGGAGGACCCATTATTCTGTCACAGGTAACATCCAACAAACATATAAATGAGAGACTTTTCTTGGATTCAAAACTGGGTTTATTGCAAATTGACCATTCAGTTAAAACAAATTTACAGTGATGAACTTTCGAAGTTTTTACTTAGGTTTCCCCCCTCCTCATTTTTAATGTTTTTGGGATGTCAGATTGAGAATGAATATGGACCAGTGGAGTGGGAAATAGGTGCTCCTGGTAAATCTTACACCAAATGGGCTGCTCAAATGGCAGTAAGTCTTGACACTGGAGTACCATGGGTGATGTGCAAGCAAGAGGATGCCCCTGACCCTGTGGTAAGCTACTTCGATCCCTTTCTGTCACGGGTTTCTTTTACTTTTCTTGGATGCTCTCCGTGTCAAGGAACATGTACTAGGTTGTTTGTGCGACTTGTTTGGACTGAGGATGGAAAAATAGGGAGTACAGAACTTTGATACTGTTCCCTTTTGAATTCATTAGTCATACATTTAATATGAGTGAACCTCTTTTATTGGTGGGATTTCAACATTTAACGGTTCTTGATCTTGATTGTTTTTTTCCCTTAATTTGTAGGTTTTCTTTTTATAGACTTGAAGCCATGCCTGCCTTCTTATATAAAACTCTTCTTTTGTGGCTTTTTTTAGTTTCTATGTGAATCTGTCCTTTTCTTGATTCTCAGTCTTAAACCCTTTGAAGCTGAAAAGGAAATATTCTTCTTTTTTTCCCCTTATATTTTACTCTTTCTGGAGTTGTCTTTTCACGTTTTGTTTTGTTTGTTTCTAGATCAGTTAAAATGCTATCAATTCTTGAGTAGACTATAGGCCTATAAAAGTCTTCTTTAACTATTGACTTTTATTAGAAGCCAGTTGATTCTTGAAAATAAACTTTTCTTGCATCTCCCATATTCTCTTCTCTAAAACTTCTATTTGCTTGGTTCTGCTTCAGATTGACACCTGCAATGGGTTTTACTGCGAAAACTTCGAGCCGAACAAGGTTTACAAACCCAAAATGTGGACAGAAGCCTGGACTGGTTGGTAAGTAACTTATTCGGCCTCTATTCGCCAAATTTTGACAAAGAAATTCTGATTTTTAAAGGATTAGAATTGACATGCTTCTCATTCGTGAAATATTCAAGGTTCACTGAATTTGGAGGCCCAGTTCCTTATAGACCAGTTGAAGACTTAGCCTATTCTGTTGCGAGATTCATTCAGAATCGTGGTTCTTTCATTAATTATTATATGGTAAAGAGCTATTGAGATTGTTTCATAAAGTTTGGTTGATCAATGGAAATGATATCATATCCTTAAACTCTTTCATAATTTTCTCTCATGTCAGTACCATGGAGGAACTAACTTTGGCCGAACTGCTGGCGGACCTTTCATTGCCACTAGCTATGACTATGATGCCCCCATCGATGAATATGGTAAGCATGTGGCAATAATAGCTTCCAAAAATATACTCAACAAAACAAAACAAAAAAGGAAAACAGAGTATAGTATGAGATGTCCATAAGATTATCAAATATTTTGTCTACTCTAATAATTTTTCTTGGATATGGTAGGCCTATTGAGGGAACCAAAATGGGGTCATCTGAGAGATCTGCACAAAGCCATCAAGTTATGCGAACCCGCTTTAGTATCAGTAGATCCTACCGTGTCATCGTTAGGAAGCAAGCAAGAGGTAGTAACATGGTTTAGCTGATGAAAAATCATGCAACTATAGATGCATTTTTTTTTGCAAGACAATCTAATTCGACTCTTTTGATGATTATTTAAGGCTCATGTCTTCAAGACAAGATCAGGGGCGTGTGCTGCTTTTCTAGCAAACTATGATCCATCATCTTCTGCAAGAGTCACCTTTGGAAATCATCCATATGACCTGCCTCCTTGGTCCGTCAGCATCCTTCCTGACTGCAAAACTGTCATTTTCAACACTGCAAAAGTAAGACAGGATTCAAATTGCTTAGGTCTAACCTTCTTATACTTAAATGGTTCATAGAGTATTATAAATTGTATCTTTCTTTAAAGAAACAGAATGACAAACTATGTATGCTGATGGATTGGAAACTTTAAACCTCTTCGAAACGTACCATTCAATTTTTTTTAATTTTTGAAACGATGAAATTTAATGAGATAATTCTTTATAGGTCAATGCTCCAACTTCTTGGCCTAAGATGACGCCAATTAGTTCATTTTCATGGCATTCATACAATGAAGAAACTGCTTCTGCGTATGCTGATGATACAACCACCATGGCTGGGTTAGTAGAGCAAATAAGTGTAACTAGGGATGCAACAGATTATTTGTGGTATATGACAGAGTAAGAACTCCTTCACCTATTACAGTTTCGCCCTTTTTCGAACTTTTTATCGAACAATATTGGAAAAGAATCACTTATATCTTACTCTACCTCATGTTTATCTTTCTCAGTATAAGGATCGACTCGAATGAAGGCTTCTTAAAGAGTGGACAATGGCCTCTTCTCACCATCTTTTCAGCAGGCCATGCTTTGCATGTGTTCATAAATGGCCAACTATCTGGTACATGACAGTAAATATGTTTTTTTTCTTTACATATCCTTCCAAGCATCAACTTGATGATTCTAACATCATGATCTTATTATATTCTGAATGTAGGAACTGTATATGGGGGGTTGGATAATCCCAAATTAACATTCAGTAAATATGTTAACTTAAGGGCAGGAGTTAACAAGCTTTCCATGTTGAGTGTTGCTGTTGGTCTCCCGGTTAGTTTATTTGGTTTCCAATTTTTCATGTTTCTTTAAAACATCATTGATTCCAAATTTGACTTATATTTTCGTTTGCTCGATGTCAGAATGTCGGCCTGCATTTTGAGACTTGGAATGCTGGCATCTTAGGTCCCGTCACATTGAAGGGTCTAAACGAGGGTACAAGAGACATGTCTGGATATAAATGGTCTTACAAGGTACATTACTACACCAATGTACCCTCATTTTCGCTTTCAGCTATGTATTTCAGTTCGTTGGATGTGATGGCAATGATATTAAAGTTTTTAGAAGCTAGAGAATCTAAATTACATTACTCATGGGTAGGTTGGCTTGAAAGGAGAAGCCTTGAATCTTCATACCGTTAGTGGAAGTAGCTCAGTTGAATGGATGACAGGCTCATTGGTGTCTCAAAAACAACCCCTCACATGGTACAAGGTGAGAGAAGTTCAAATAAACATTCTTAAATATCTACATTTCTATGTGGACAAAGACTTTTCTAACCTTGACATAATGTGAACTTCTGTTATAAACCGAATATGCAGACAACTTTCAATGCCCCGGGAGGCAATGAACCGTTAGCTTTAGATATGAGCAGCATGGGTAAAGGGCAGGTATGGATTAATGGTCAGAGCATCGGACGCCATTGGCCTGCGTATACCGCACGGGGTAGTTGTGGCAAATGCAACTATGCTGGAATTTTTACTGAGAAGAAATGTCATTATAACTGTGGGGAGCCTTCACAGAGATGGTAAAAGGAGTTAACCCCTACACACTGATTTATAAGTTATGTATACCTATCATTTGTGCTCGTTTTTTATGATAAAGCTTTTGAAATTTCAGGTACCACGTTCCTCGTGCTTGGTTGAAACCGAGTGGGAACATCTTAGTGATTTTTGAAGAATGGGGTGGCAATCCTGGGGGGATTTCTTTGGTTAAGAGATCCTGATAACACAAATAAGCTTTCAATTGAGGCTGCCTACAGCTAAGCTCAACCATGCCTCATATTTCCCTCTAGTTTTACTATATACACATAGATTTCTCAAATTATATAGTTCATCTCGAGTTGCTTGCTTGAACCGCTTGCCAAACTCAGGCTAGTAGCTTTGCACATCTCGGACTGAACACATACATAGTGATCGAATTCGCAAGAGAATAAGTGGAGAAGAATACCATAATCAAACACCATTTTTATACCAATGTAGATAGTGAAGAAGTTTGCTATGTATATAAAAGGAAAATCCATTTTTGGGTTCAATACTTTGATCCCGGATTCAGACCCAAATTTATTTATGTGGGAACTTATGTAATGATTCGATCATCGGTCGAAGTTGTAATGTTTGAATACGATACAAATATTCAAGCAAAGTACACAATACCATTATACTTTTCACAAAAGTGACTTCAAAGTGACCGTAATGTATTTCTTATGAATGCTCTCCATTGATGTGATTTTTATTGATTTAATTCCTTGCTTGATACCTACCTTTGTAAAAATGTACACGTACTTCAAAGTTGATTCCAATAACAATTTCAAATTATGAATTAACCCTACTAGCAATGTCTCTATCAGACTGTAGACACAAGGCATCCTCTGAGTCATTAAAGTTATCAATCAAAGAAAATATGTTAGGGCTTTCAATGTCTAGCTTTCCAACACCCAACTAAAGGCACACATTGACTAAGCCTTTTTTAAGTATAATTGTTTATTATACAATATGCCAATGTTTTTTTCTATTAAAAAAAAGTTCATGCAATTTTCCTTTATAATTGTTGATTTTATTTGATGGGTATCGTTGATGCCAAAGTTTAGCCAAGAAAATCCCATCTGACCTTCACGTGGCAACAACTGTAAATTTGTAATTCGAGGAAGAGATGACTTGCAAAACAAAGAAAAAGGACTCCAATGCCTAAGTCAGTATGGGAATTATAGAGTAGAAAAGAAATCAAAACTTTAAGTTATCTTCCTTTTGTTGGGGATGATGCCCTAAACTCTCGTGTCCTATAGTTTGTAAACACAATTTTGAACAAACGCTTGTGATGTATAATATATAATATTTTCTTCACTTATTGTCTATGAACATTGGATGTTTTATTTGTTTTACCACAAACCAATAAACTAAGATCCCTGGTTGTCGTTTGTAACTTAAACATGTATATTGAGACATATAGGTGGATAATGTCTTAAGTGATAACTAAAATGGTTTGTAGTATATGGATATAGGAAGGAAACCTTATCTTGGTAATGCTACGGATGCGACCCGCTTTGTAGAATAGTTACAAGTATTGTGACTTGCTACAGATAGTCTGATCCTGATCATTCATGTGGGGACATGCGAGCGGGGACGTCCTATACAAAGAGTTTGTATAAAATCGGACCACAAAGTATTAACGTCTCGTTATATAACGCCATTCATGACAGAGACTTCACTTCATTAGGATGACCATAGGTAACATGACCTCAATCCTCAGTGAGTTGGGAACTCTTGCCTTTGAGGGCGGTCCTTTGATTTGCATGAATGCGAGTGGCCACACCGACTCAAACCTACCACTTTGGAGATTCGTCTGATTTGGGAGCTGGGAACTCAACTACACAAGATGGAATTCACTCCTTCCTTGAAGTAGGGGTAAGTAGATGGATTTACTCCCTTAAGGGTTGATTCCGGGGCTTGAACGATGTGGCACCACACACCTTCTCATGGCTCGAGAGGTGTCCACACATAGTAGGACTATGTTGTATTGTTCATTAGAGAGATCAGTGGTACTTAAGGAGTTAGATGTAACTACAGGGGCAAAACGGTAAATTGGCTCAACTATACGTACGAGCATTTGTGAAAGGTTATTGTACTGTTGATTGATTATATCCGATGGATACAGAAATATATCTGTGGTGAGAAGAGTGCGGCTATCGGTCTTTAGTGGAATGTCTGGCAATTAACGGATGGTGGATTTCGTAGCTAAAGAGTTTAGTCAGCTATTCACGTACCGTTGGAGCTTCGAGTCATAGGTCTATAAGGTCCCCTTGATAGCTTAATGAATTCAAGTTGAGAATCAGTTTTTGGGTTAGTTTGAAGTATTCAAATTGACAAGAAGAAGTTCGCGTGTTCAAATTGACAAGAAGAAGTTCGATTATATATGATATGATTGAATTGGTTAATTATATATGATATGATTGGCTTTATGTATGAGATACATTATTTGGAGGAAAATGATATAAATATGATTTATATCTAGTGGAGGAGAAAAGACTATGGTTCATATGTTGCATTCGATGTGATATTAAACCATAGGTTAATAAATATAATATAATTATATTTATTATTTAATTTGGACAATTATGGGATAATTGTGCCGGCATTTTCTCCGTAACCCTGTAATAGTGGGAGGTTTCATTCAGTTTTTGTAACTGAAGAATAAAATGAAAATAGTTTTCATTTTGCAAGAGATCGGTCGTTCGCTCACGTTTGGTGTATACAGCTTATTGCATAGCAAACCGAGAGTCTACACGATAGCTCAACGTTTCTACACGATCGTATACACACGCACCTTCTTTATAAATGATAGCATAGGATTTGCTAAACGATCGTCTAGCTATTTCCTAAACGATCGTGCGCTCGAATGCTTACTAAACGATCGTTTATATGATCGCAACCTATTTACTAAACGTTCGTGTACCACTTCCTAAACGATCAAGCATCATCTATACGATAAACATCAGCCTTCTCCCACTTGCTTGATTGTGGTATACGATATTCTCTTCCTCCTCCCTCTGCTAAATCCAACAGAGCCCACACCTCCTGGATTCTCACACCGAGAATACTGAGGGTTCTAAGTGGTGGTGTCCTCCCTATTGCTGTGTTTGTGTAGAGGTTGTTCGTGGGTAGACGATCGTGATTTGGTGAACGACTGGAGTATACGTTCTCAACGAGAGCGAAAGGAGTAGACCTTGGCGAGAGCGAGATTTTGGTAAAGAAAAATTGTTCAACTGGTACGTATCTTGCTCTCTTGTTGTTTAAGTTTCAAAGCATGCCTGTAATTTGTTGTATATTGCATAACTAATCTAGTAGATTGTGAATGCATTAATTCTGTTACAATGAGTTTGGAACGATCTCGCTTCCGCTCAGAGGTACTCTTGTATAAGAGTTCCTTAAATTGGTATCAGAGACAGGTTCTGATATTCCAAATTCATTGATGCAAAGAATTACATTTACTTTCTCGATGGGTAAAAAACATGTATGCTCTCTGTTTAAACGTTAAATAGTTTATGGATGTGAGATTAATGGAGTTTCTGGGATGAAGCCTCTAGTTGTTTAAATTCTTTTACATTTGAAGTTAATTGTAAGGACCCTTGCATTTTTTGGTGTATTAACTGTTATCTATCTATAATTTTAAAGAGTTTAAATCTGTGAGTCGTTCGTGAAGAAGCTTCTAGCAAGAAGTTGTTGTTCTTTGAGGATGAAGACGACCAAGCGTTGGTCGGCTCGTGTAAATGATGGGGTAGACGATCGTTGAGTATCGGATACTTGGAAGCAGGTTAATGCGCGCGTACTAGACGATCGTGTAGCTTAGCAAGCTTCATGACTTAGTTCGTGACTACACGATCATATAGTAAATCATTTACTTGAGCGCTTGTTAAGTGATCGTCTAGACGATCGGGCTTCACAGCTACGTCGTCGTCTAAATGATCGTTTAGCACTCGCGTGTTTTTGTCTTGTGCACTAAACGATCGGGTACCTCATGCTTCATCGCATAGTTATTGGTATTCAATCATAACTAATCGATCGTATACCTGGCCGCATTTACTAAACAATGGGGAGCTTCGCCCGGACGGTTCAAGACTTAGTTCGCCTATGAACCAGTTTGCTCGATGGAAATATGTAATAGATAGAATTTGTATTTCCAATTTTGAGGTGGTTCATCCCGGTCCATTACAATGCTCAAAGGGGAAGAAGATTCAGAATTCTGGTGAAAACATAGGAAGAAATCGAAAGGTAACATAAGGGTGGCCGTCTATTCGAGTGTGTCTTAAGTGTTGGCCCCGAATGGCCTATTTATAAGTTTGTCGCAACGTTACAACGCTAGGGAGAGTGTTGTAATGCTGCGGCGCATTTTTGCTGAGCATTAAGTTGGCGTTATAATGCTACCCCTGACACTTGGTTGCATACGCGCGGAGGTGGGAGTTCCATCAAACTACGTAGCGTCATAACAGTATGGTTGTGCATTGCAATGCTACCATTTTGCCGCATAGCGTTGGGGTTAAGCGTTGCACTAGCGTTGCAACGATGGCATTGTTCCATCTTCGGAGCACTGCAACCTTAGAGTAGTGTTGCAACACTGCTCTGCACCCGAGCCTACTGCCTTCAAGCATCAAGCGAGCATTGAGCTTATGTTTTGGAAGAGCGTTGCAACACTCGGCAGGGCAGAATCCTTTAATGTGTTGGTCTTCTTTCTTCATTTGTTCAATTTGGCTCCTATCTTGGCCATTTTAATGTCTTTTTGTCCCGAACACTTTATTCGACCACTTGTACACTCGAGTCCTACAAAACAATTGATTTAAACATATTAAGTAGCTTAATAACCTCTAGTTAAGTAGAAGAAGATAGCACATTTTCGATGTTATCAAAGGGTAAGAAAGCCAAGGCTGCAAAGGGAATCTATTTCCATTGCAACCACGAGAGACACTGGAAGAGGAATTGTTCCAAATACTTGGCAAAAAAGAAGAAATCCAAACAAATTAAATATGATTAATTTGTATTGGAGACTTGTTTAGTAGAGAATGATAATTCTGCCTGGATAATTGATTCAAGGCCACTAACGATATTTGTTCTTCATTTCAGGGAATTAGTTCTTGGAGGCAACTGGTAGCTGGGGAGATGACGATGCGTGTTGGAACTGGGCACATCGTCTCCAGCTTACTTTACAGAATAAATATATTTTACTTGAAAATGTATTTTTTGTTCCTGATTTAAAAAGGAACTTAATTTTTGTGAAGTGTTTGATTAAACAAAACTATACTGTTAATGTCTCTGTAAATAAAACGTTTATTTTCAAGAATGGTGTAGATATTTATTCTGTTGAGCTGGAAAATAGTTTACATGTGCTAAGACCGTTAGCAACTAAAGCCCTCCTAAATATTGAAATGTTTAAAATTATGGCAACTCAAAATAAAAGACTTAAAATTTCTCCTAAGGAAAAGACCCGTCTTTGGCATCTAAGATTAAGACACATCAATCTCAATAGGATTGAGAGATTGGTTAAGAATGGACTTCTAAGCGAGTTAGAAGAAAATTCTTTACTTATGTGTGAGTCATGCATTGATGGCAAAATGACTAAAAAATCTTTTACTAGAAAAGGTCATAAGGATAAAGAACCCTTGGAACTTGTGCGTTCAGACTCTTGTGGTCCAATGAATGTTAAAGCAAGAAGAGGGTTTGAATTTCATTAATTTTACTGATGATTATTCAAGATATAAGTATGTTTATTTAATGCAACATAAGTCTGAATCCTTTGTTTATTTAATGCAACATAAGTCTAAATCCTTTGAAAAGTTCAAAGAGTTTAAGGTTGAAGTTGAAAATGCATTAAATAAAACGATTAAAACATTTTGATCTGATCAAGGTGGAAAGTTTTTGGATTTTACATTCAAGAACTATTTGATAGAACATTGAATAGTATCTCAACTCTCAGCACCTGGTATACTTTGGCAGAATGGTGTATTAGAAAGGGGAAACTGAACTCTGTTAGTTATGGTTCGGTCTATGATGAGTTATGCTTCCTTACCTGACTCGTTTTAGGATAATGCAGTGTGTTCCATCCAAGAGTGTTAAGATAACACCTTTAGAATTATGGAATGGTCGTAAAGGTAGTTTACACCATTTCAAAATATGGGATTCGCCAACATATGTGCTTGAGGCAAATCCTAAGAAATTGGAACCTCATTCAAAATTGTGTCTATTTGTAGGTTACCCTAAAGGAACGAGTAGTGGTTACTTTTATGATCCTAAAGAAAATAAAGTGTTTGTGTCGACAAATGCTACATTTTTAGGAGAGGACCACATAAGGAAGCATAAACTCGCAGTAAGGTTGTGTTGAATGAGCTTTCTAAGAAAACTATTGAACCTTCAACAAGAGTTGTTGAAGAACCCAACACCTCAACAAGAGTTGTTGAAGTTGGTTCATCTAGTAAGTCAAATCCACTTCAAGTGTTGAAGGAATCTCGACTTAGTGGAAAGGTTACAAACCCGCCTATTCGTTATATGGGTTTAACAAAAATCCTAGCTATGGTAGTTGACAGAGATGTTGAGGATCCACTGTTTTATAAGAAGGCAATGGAGGATGTTGACAAAGATGAGTGGATCAAAGTTATAGATCTCAAAATGGAACCTATGTACTTCAATTGTGTTTGGGATCTTGTAGATCAACCTGATGGTGTTAAACCTATAGGTTACAAGTGGATCTACAAGAGAAAACGGGATACTGATGGGAAGGTGAAAACCTTTAAGGCTAGATTTGTGGGAAAGGGTTATACCCAAGTTTAGGGAGTTGATTATGAGGAGACTTTCTCACCTGTTGCCATGTTGAAGTCTATTCGGATCCTTCTATCCATTGCCTCATATTATGACTATGAGATTTTGCAAATAGACGTCAAGACTGCTTTTCTGAATGGCAATCTTGAGGAGACCATTTATGTGGAGTAGTCTAAAGGATTCATAATCCAAGGTCAAGAGCAAAAGGTTTGCAAGCTTAATCAGTCCATTATGGATTAAAGCAAGCTTCTCGATCTTAGAATATAACTCCATTCATAATAGAGATTTACATTTCACCATGATGACCATAGGTGACATGATCTGAATCCTGAGTGAGTTATGAACTCCTACCTATGAAAACAGTCATTTGATTTGTATGGGTGAGAGTGGCCAGAACGCCAACTCAATAAGCCTTTGGGAATTCATCTGATTGGGGAGTTGGGAATCTACACAAGACAGAATTCACTCATTCTCCAATGTCGGGGTAAGTGGATAAATTGCTCCCTTTAGGGATGATTCTGGCGCTAGGGGTGGAAACAGTTCTGTTTGGTGGTCAAATCGAATCGAACCAAATTTATTAATATGTGAAATCGAATCGAATCGATTTATTGGTTCAAACTGAACCGAACCAAACTGTATATATGCGTTTTTAATTAAAAAATGGTTCAGTTCGGTTTAGTTTTAAATTCGGTTTTAATCTTTATATATATATATATAAACGGTTCGGTTCGGTTTCAATTTCGAAAATCGAAATTGAAACAAAACCAAACCGAATTAATTCAATTTTTCTTCAAACCGGACCAAACCGCATTCTTTGGTCTCACTGAGTTTTCGGTTCAGTTCGATTCGATTTTTAGAAATGGTTCAGTTTTTGCGGTTTGAATGACCACTCTAGAATGTGGCACCACACCCTCTCCTGACTCGAGAGAAGTTTTGGTTATAGTTGGACTGTGACTTATTATTCATTAAAGGGATCAGTGATACTTAAGGAGTTAGATGTAACTACAGGGGCAAAACGATAATTTTGCCCTAGCTGTACTTACGATCAATTTGTGAAGGGTTGTTGCACTGTTGACTGGTTATATCCAATGGACACATAAATATATCTGTAGTGCGAAGAGTGCAGCTGTCGGTCTTTAATGGAGTGCCCGACAGTTAATGGACGTTGAATAATTTAATTAAAGAAGTTTAATTGATTATTCAAGTACCATTAGAGCTTCAATCTACAGATTCATGAGGTCCCCTCTGTAGCTCAACAGGGATTTAATGAGAATCAATTTTGGATTAGTTTGAATTGTTCAAACTAATTGAGGGAATTAATTATATATGATATAATTATTATATTGTATTTGATACATTATAATATAAAGTTTATTTGAGAGGAAATAAATATTTGAATATGATTCAAATATTAATTTTGTGAATTGGTTTCATATAATTAAATTTAATATAAATGAGATTTATATTAAATACCATGTATTAATGAGAGAAATAAAAACTATAGGTTATATTGTATTTGATATAATATAAACTATAGGTTATATATTATATTAGATATAACATATAGTAAGTATATATTATATATTAAGTTAGTTAATGTATAATTATATATTAAATAAATTGAAATTAGTTTTAATTTATTAAATTTTATTTTGAATTTTGAATTTAAAATGGAGGGAGTTATAACTTTCTCCCCCTAATATCTCTCAACCTTTTACGTGTGTGAGGTGTGTTTGATTGGGTGACTTATTCTTCTTCAAAGAAGAGAATACAGGAGATTCAATCTTTGTGTGTGACTCTGGAAAACCTCTCAAGAAAACTCTTCTCTCCTCTCAATCTCTCCCTATAAAAAAATCTAAGAGCCCAATAAACTCCTTAGTTATTCTTATCCCAATAGAGAATATAAGATTCTATTGTGGTGTTGTCCTCATTGTTGGAGGTCTTTTAGTTCGTGGTAGATCATGACCAGAGAAAAGGATTCGTGAAGAATGGTTCTTCAAGGATGAGGTTTACTTGAAACCCTAATTTATTTCCTGTTTAATTTTGATAGCATGCCGTAAATTTACTGTTATTGCATAATGTTTGTATTATGTAATTTTGCGTTCTGTGAAAATTTAAAATGGGACGATCCATGTTTCCGTTCAAGACCTTCACAGGTTCCTTCATATTGATATACTACTGATACACCAATACAATACTTAAAATAGATTTAGATCATGAGTGATATACTATTGAGAGAATAAAAATGTACATAAAATGAATTTCAATTACTATTGATACATCTATGTTATAATTTAAACAAAATTTGAATGAGTGTTGATAAATTACTGGTATACCAATTACTTAGTATTGCATTTTCAGCTGACCATGATATACTATTGATACACCAATGTTCTACTTACAATTCATTTTGAATGAGTACTAATATACAATTGAAATGCCAATGTTAAACTTTAAGTATCATTTTGAATGATACACTTCATATTTGGTATATTGACAATATCATTGATATATCTTTTTTTTTTTTTTTTTTTTTTTAATTTTTAAATTAGGTATATCAATCAATTAATATACGAAATAAGAAATATTTGTCATATAATTAATATACCAAATAAATATAATTTATATACCATTAAAATCATATAAAAATTTTGAAAATAAAACAAATTAACTAATATAATTTATATTTGATACATCACTTGACAAAATTAATGCATTTAACATATACCATCAACATCAAAATTGAACTAATAGAATGAAAATAACTTTATATCAACACGAAAAAAAGATAAAAGTAATGTTTATCTTAATCGAACAAACAATATTGACCACAACATAGTTAAAGTCATGATATATCACTTGTATAAATGATATTCTTTAAATAAAATATATTAGTTAATTGATATAGCAAATATAATGTATATTAATTGACTGATTTACCGAAATATAGAGTATATCAGATACACCTGTTGATACATAAATGAGTGTAAAATCGTAAAAATAAAAAACCTGAGAATCTGGTTTAAATTTTTTGTCTATATTTGCAATTTTTTAAAAATCATTGTTATATTTACAAATACCTTTACATTTTTTTTTCTATCCATTATAGTTTTCCTATTTTTTTTAAATTGAACAATAATTAAATGAGTAATTTTTTTAAAGGAAAATTTTCACAAATAGAAAAAATATCAAATTATTTACAAAAATAGAAAAAAAAAACACTAATAGACTCTGATAAATTTCTATTAGCGTCTATCAATGATAGATTTCTATCAGACAGACTTCTATCAACCTCTAAAAAAAGATTAAAATTTTGCTATTTTGTATAAATAGTTTCCCTTATTTTTCTACTTTTAAAAATCTCCCAATTTTAAATAGTAAAACAATTGAATTTTCAAATATAACAAAATATCTATCAGTGATAGACCATGATTTTGACTTCTATCATTTGACTGAGTGATAGAAGTTAAAATCATGGTCTATCACTAGTAGAAAATGACATTTTGCTATATTTATAAATAAGATGACTCACCCCTTTACCATTCCGTATAAATTTTCCTTTATTTGAAAACAACATTAATTAAATTATAATTTAATTACTAAACATAATTGAATAACTATAAATGAATTAGAATAGTATTGATTAATAATAAATTTTATTAGTTGAAATGTATTAAATCTAAACAATATATTTATATTTGTTAATTAATTAAAATTGATAGTATTAATTAATTTATAGGCTATACATTTAGTGTTCATCTCCTAGACATAAAATCTCATCTGTATGGAGGGTATTAGAAAACATGTCAGATGAGTTTTAAAGTTATTTAGATAATAATATTATGGGTTTTAAAAAGTGAAATATTGTAAAACAAACAAGAGTTTTCATGTAATCACATGACAAAATCTTTGAAACAAACCTGCCCTAAACTTAAGAACTAAAAGTTTAACATTTTGAAATTTAAAGTCAAATAGAAATCAGACTCTTGACTTAATGACAAGAAAATATATTTTCCCTTATCATCATCACCATTATTATTATTTTGACAATATGTAGAGTAAGAGAATCGAACATTTAACATTGAGATCGATTGTACAAACTTTATGTCAATTGAGCTTCGAGTAATTGATATGCACTCTCACTCTTTAGGTCGGAGTTTCAAAAGAAAAAGTTAGAAAGACTTGTAAACTTTGGAGGTTGTATTATCCTAAACTATAAACTAATAATTGTATCAATTAACATGTACAAATTACTTCTTCACATGTCAGATTAATAAAATAAACTAATAAAATTGAAGCATGAACAAATTTTAAAGAAAATCTTATTTAAATGTCTAAATTAATTTACTTGTAAAAATTTAAGAATTTAATGGATAAAATTATAAGTTTTACACGTGATGTTTATACAAACACAATGTAATGGAGGATAAAACTTGATAAAATTCGGAGTTTAAAATTTATACGATTATAAATTATTTTTCAAAATATATCGACTTGGTTTGTAATTTTTTAAGTTTAAAACTAGAGTAGTTCAAAAGTAAAAAACTACAACTTAGTCAAAATTGGTCCATTTCATTCAGCTCAGCTTCACAGTCCCAAATCTTTTCTCTCTAGCTCGATTTCGCTCTTCAATTCCAGGGAAAAGCATCTCTTTGGAACCAATCTCGTTGTCCTCACTGCATTTGATGGTGAGTTGAAACTGAAGTTGATTGAATTGCTTTACCAACACTTTTCTGTTGATTTCGATGTTTTTTCCATTTCGCATTTTGTAACTTCGTTGATTATGGCTTCTGCAGGCGCCCAAACCTGTTACCAGTCCCCTCCTCAAATCGTGGTACCCAACTGGGGTCTCAATGGTCGCCTCCATGGCCTCATCGTTGCCGCTTCCTTTGTCATGTAAGTTCAATCGGAACTGTGTCTTGTAGCGTAATGAAATCTGGGTTATGCTAGTTTTTCAATGTGAAATGATGGATTTGCTTTCCTCCTCATTCTATTCCAGTAGATTTCACGGTTTACTTTCTGCCGTTTGTTGCTTGCTTAATTCTTTTTGATTACTATGAAACCATTAGAAGATAGATCAATTGTTTGGTCCGGGAGGAGATAATATGCAAACTTATCGATTTGATCAAATATCATCCTCATTTCCATTTTTCACACATTTTATGATACCACGTTGAGAAATTGTTTGAAGAGACTGTTAGAGTGAGACGGCTTTACTTGAACAGGATCTATTCTATAGGTTTACAACTGTGTCCTTGAGTTCTAAGACTGTTAGAGTGTGACCAAAGTCCTACATTGACTAAATAAGGGAATAATTATATAAGTGAGAACAACTATATCTAGTGACATGAGACTTTTTGGGTGAAACAAAAAACAAAGCCACAAGGATTATGTCCAAAGTGGACAATCTCATACCATTGTGGAGATATATTGGAGGTTGTCTCTAGCACAGATTGCCACAATGTGGCTATTAGGGCATGTAGATTATCGAATTTACATCTAGTGGCTATTAAGAGGAAGAATTGAATAATCTCTCCACTGTGCCACCATTCATGCTAATAATGGAAAGCCATGAGAAATTGAATTTCGAATGCGTTGAAAAGTGAAGCAGTTTTTTAGGAGGCTCCATGCTTTTAATAAAACTCAGGGTGGAACTAATTTCCATAACTCAAATCCATGTTCATACCTTCCAGCAAACGAGGGTCAACTTGACCATCAATAAAGAAGAGTCCACTGTACTCTCGTTCAATAGAAGTCCTCCATTTATAGGAACCTTCAACCTTTAATAGTGAGCAAGGAGGTTAATTCCCAGCTCTAGGAAGGTAGATTAGATTCCACAAGGACCAGACCTTTGTTTGATGTTGAGGATTTTTTTTTCACTTGTTACTAGGTTGAGAAGTAGTGAAGTTGCCCTCTGTCTTGAATTTCTTTTCTTGCAATATTTTCAGAATTTTATTTGAAAAGAAAAATGAAGACAATTTATCCTCATTTCCTTTAATGATGGAATTCCTCCAGAAAGAGAATTTAGAGATGGATAGAATCAGTATTTTAAGACGTCACTTTTTCCTCTGTGGGTGATGAGCATCGTAGAATTTCTTGGTTGATGCTCTGGATTGTTTCGTTCAACTTAATCATCACTTAGCCTTGTCAAACCTTTCTCTGATCTGAATCAGCTTCCACATTTTCTCCCAAAGTATTGTGTGAAGCATCTCCCTTTTGGAATTCAAGTATTGCTCGGTTTTTCTTCCCTTTGGCTTCAAATGTAAATGCGTGGTTAATTTGAGTTTATTAACCATCTTGTTGGAATGATTTTTTATTTAGACGTTTACATAGAATTCAAAGTATTTTTTTAGATCTTTAGTTGCTGAAGTTTTTGCTTTTTGATCTTTAGCCGAGTCTTCAAAATATTTTTTTTACCCAGTCCCATCTCATTCACTTTTTATCATCCTATTGGTCTTGGAATGCTTGGCAAAATGCATAATGGTTGGAATAATTGATGATGGTGGTGCTTGAATTTTTTCAATCTGCTTTCGTTGTAGATGAGATCATTTGACTATGTTATGCATCAGCTTTCACCTTGTATTTGGTGGACCTCCTGCCATCTAAAGGGTTTGAGTTACCCTACATTTCTGAATCTCTGATGCTTGATGTGGAACCTGATCGGAACAATGAGTAAATAGTCATTTCTTCTTTTACTGAAGGAAACTGATAAGTAATATGGTCAATAATGTTCTTTCTAGTAGTAGATTAAAAAGGTAGCATGAGGATTTGAAGTTTCTATTTATTGTCTATGTTTAGATGATAATTAGTATCATGAAAAATTGTAACGCCTTAGGCCCAGGATTTGGAATCCGAATTCGGCCCCGACATTCCCTACGACCTGGCTAGGTCATCCTCCCTTGTCTTGAATGTTTTTTAGAAGTGAAAATTCTCCCCACAAACCAACATTGGTCTTTTCCGCATGCTTTGTCCTCACTCACATGCATCCTAGGAAGTATCCCAGGAGGTCACCCAACATAGGATTGCCCAAAGTTAAGTGCTTAACTTTGGAGTTCTTATGTTTGAACCATCGAAAAAGAAGGTACACCTTGTTAGTATAGGTAGTAACTTTCAATTCTTTTTAGCCTTTCTTAACCATACTTTCATATCCTCAGGATCCCTCTCGTTTGGATGTAATATCGGTTCATTCATGTACCTCTCCTAAACTCGGGTCGGACGACATCTTATTGGGAGAGGTTCCGCTCTGATACCATCTGTAATGCCCCAGGTCCAGGATTCAGACTAGGATTCTTGATGATTACTTTATTCAACTCCCTGTAGTCTATGCATAGGCGTAACGATCCATCATTTTTCTTTACGAACAATACTAGTGCACCCAGGGGGATACACTGAGTCATATGAACCCCTAATCAAGCAGTTCTTGCAACTAGACCTTAAGTTCTTTCAGTTCGGCCGGAGCCATTCTATATGGAGCTTTGGATATGGGAATAGTGTCTGGCTCCAACTCGATCGCAAAATCAATCTCCCTGGGTGGAGGTGAACCTGGAAGTTCCTCCGAAAACACATCAGGGTATTCTCTCACAACTGGTTCTGAGGTTAAGACAACCTTTACCCTGTTGCATAAGCACACACCCTAGCCCTTTCTTCGAGGCATCGCTGTAAATCACAAAGCTACCTGATCCATCTGGCACTGTAAGAATAGGGGCAGTAACAAGTCGCTGCTTAAGGTCCTGAAAACTCTCTTCACAAGCTTTACTCCAAACAAAGGGGTTCATTTTTTCGTCAACTGGGTCAAAGGTGTAGCTATTCGAGAGACATCTTTAACAAGCCGCCGGTAATAACCAGCTAACCCCAGAAAAATGCACATCTCACTAACTGTAGCAGGCCGAGACCAGCTAGTAATCGCTTCAATCTTTGCGGGTCCATTGAAACTTCATCTCTAGACACCACGTGGCCTAGAAAAGTCACCTGCTTCGACCAAAACTCACATTTGGAAAATTTAGCATATAGCTTGTTCGACCTTAGGGTATCCAAGACTTTACGTAGATGGTCCTCGTGCTCTGCTTCCGTCTTGGAATAAACCAAGATAGCATCTATAAAGACTATAACAAAAGTGTCCAAAAACTCCTTGAACACTTTATTCATCAGATCCATGAATACAGCAGGAGCATTTGTCAATCTGAACGACTATACAATAAACTCGTAATGTCCAAAATGCAGTCTTGGGAATATCACTCTCTTTAATCCTCAACTGGTGATATCTCGAACGTAAATCGATCTTGGAAAACACCGTTGTACCTTGAAACTGATCAAACAAATCATCGATCCTGGGACCTGTGTGTTATGGGCCCACTTTCATATTATAATTGATTGGTTAAGTTTACTAGAAAGTAAACGTGGCCTTAGATCAGTTA
Organism: Benincasa hispida; assembly: GCF_009727055.1. NCBI lineage: Eukaryota > Viridiplantae > Streptophyta > Magnoliopsida > Cucurbitales > Cucurbitaceae > Benincasa > Benincasa hispida. Next base: position 50,889,538 of record NC_052350.1, on the reverse strand, counting down.
AATTTAGCATTTAGGAGAGAGAGAAGTCAACTTCTCACCCAAGCTCCTCCAATAAGTTTCCAGGTGTTTAATGGCAGGAATTGCATTGCAGTAATTTGTTTGGCTTTAAAATTGATCAAATTAGAAATCAAACTCTAAATTGTACCTACTCTCACAGTTCAAGGTTGTTTTTTAAAATTCCCCCAATGGCTACTTGCACACAAAGTAACAGATAAACAGTACCTTGTTACAACCTGGAACCAAGTCCTGCAAAATTTTCATTCTCTCACTGATCTTCTCTTTTCTTGCCTGCACAAATGGGTATAGTAAGAGAAATTGGCAAATTTGGGAGGAAGGTTGTTAGGTATCTGATTCCTACACTCAACAAACCCAACAAGGATAGAACAAGAACAGAGCAAAAGCTCTGATTATCGTATTATTGAAATAGAGAAAATAATAGTGAACAAATAGATGAGATAGTAAAGAATCTCCTCACAGTAAACCAAAGAGATATACATCAAAAGAAATAAAAGAAAAGAAACAGGTACCCAGCCTATTCAAGAGGGCCGACAATCTCTCCTCCCAAAGCTCCCACAGCCTTGGATCTTCTGAAAATGATGATGCCCTTGCCTTCCTTTTTCCTTTGATTTTGTAGAGCTTTAGTGGTCCATTCCTTCCTCTATCTCCATACGGTTATTTCCACCATTTCCATTATTCTTTTCCTCTCTCCATTCGGTTAAGTCGGGAGAAGGGGTGCTCTCCTATCTTTTGATTAGGAAAGCGGCCTATTCCTTTGGTATTGAAACAACTCTTTAGCAGCAGAAATTTCCTTCTTCTTTACTGCTACAACGAAAACCTTCCAATCAGAAGAAACTTCCTCTTTGGCTTTGAAGCTATAGAAACAAAAAGGCTACTTACTAGTTTGTGTGTGGGCCCAAGCTTTATAGGAAAGAAAATAGCAGCACTTCGATATATTGAAAGATTTTTATTGGAAGAGAAAGAGGAGGTCTTACCATATATATTACTTATGTTGTCACAGATGGGTTCTTACTTATTAGTAGCATATCCGCTGTACCCGACCAGGGATGGACGTAAACTCGTAAGCTACGGAGGGTAGGGATAATCGTCCAGGTCTTTTATTGTGAAACAAAAAGCACCTAGTCATGCATGCTGATCGAAGCACTTGTACTTCAATCGATTATAAGCGCCCGCCCCCAAGCCAGTGTCCATCTTCATGAAATGACATTGGTTGGGGCTGAGGTGTGGAGGACATGGACTGCAGCAATGTCTCCGAGTCACATCCGAAAATGGGAAGGGGAGGATCGTACCAGAAATCTCTACTAACACGGATATGCTGGTCCGCAATATCCGATGATCGTGGATATCTAAATTTGGAGAGTTAATGGGGTTGAGGTGTGGAGGACATGGACTGCAACAATGTCTGACCACACATGTTTTTTGATTCAAAACAAGTTTAGGATTGATATTGAGAGGATCAGAAGATTTGAGGGGAAAGAGATCTTCGGCTAGCTTAATAAAAGAAATGTATTCTTAACTAAACTTTGACAGCACTCTTTAGCTATTCATGCATTTACGATTCATGTAACGGTATTGATACTCCTGAAAGGTGTTCTATTTTCACGCATTGGGAATCCTGTTGATAGGTCTTGATCGAAGAACCTTGACCTTTCTACCCCTTCTTTTATGTGTTAATAATAGCGTCAGTCTCGAATTGCACCTTGTCCTCAAGGTGAAGATTAGGAAATTGCTCTGAAATCAAGTGCGCATGCTCCCACGTGGCTTCACTTTCCGGCAGCTTCTTCCATTTTATCAACCATTCCTTTGTAGCCAAGTCTCTGTTCCAACGAACTTCAATAATAGTTTCAGGTACTACTTGCAATTCAAACTCCTCTGTTAAGGTCGGGGGATGTTGTTGCGTTTGGATGTTCTGTCCGAGCTTCTTTTTCAGCTGAGAAACGTGAAAGACATTATGTATATTGGCCTCTAGGGGTAGATCTAATTTGTAAGCCACCAGCCCTATTTTTTCTAAAATTTTGTAAGGTCCGTAGTACTTGGGAGCCAGCTTCTCGCATCTTTTCTTTGCCAAGGACTTTTGTCCATATGGTTGTAGCTTTAAGAACACTTCTTCTCCTACTTCAAATTGTAATTCTCTTCTGTAACGGTCAACTTGTTTCTTCACTCGGTTTTGAGCTATATTCAAGTCTTCCTTCAAGGCATGTAAAGCGGCATCTCTAGCCATTAATTGTTGTTCTACCATATCATTTGTAGTCCTCTTTTCACCATAAGATAGCGGAGGAGGTGGCTTCCTTCCAAAATTGCCCGATAGGGAGTCGTATTTATCGAGGTGTGGAAGGTGGTGTTGTACCATAACTCTACCCAAGGAATCCACTTGCTCCATTTCGAAGGTTGCTCATTGCAAAAGCACCTTAAGTACGTCTCAAGACACCTGTTAACTCGTTTCGTCTGGCCATCTATCTGAGGGTGGAAGGAGGTACTCCTTTTCAAAACGGTTCCCATCATGGAGAAAAACTCTTTCCAAAAATGGCTGAGGAAGATCTTGTCTCTATCAGTTATTATGGATTTTGGTACTCCGTGATGTCTTATCACCTCCTGGACAAATAATTATGCTACTTGCTTTGCAGAAAAAAGGTGTTTTAACCTGATGAAGTGTGCATACTTGCTCAATCGATCCACCACCACAAGAATGGAATTGTACCCTTCAGATTTAGGTAATCCTTCAATGAAGTCCATGGTCAGCGCCTCCCAAATTTGTTCTAGAATAGGTAATGGTTATAGCAGACCAGCTGGGTTCAAAGCCTCTGTTTTGTTTCGTTGGCATATCTCGCATTGCTCTACGTATTTTTTAACATCCGACTTCATGTCCTACCAAAACAGCTCTCCTGACATTCGTTTATAAGTCCCGAGGAAACCCAAATGGCCTCCTAACACTGAGTTATGGAAAGTATGGAGGAGTGAAGGAATCAAAGCTGAATTTTTGAAGATCACCCACCTCCCTTTATAAAGTAGCTTACCATGCTCCAATTGATACTTAGGCTTCCCATCCGGATCTTCCTTCAATATAGCAATAATCTTTTGTAGTTCTTCATCCCCCTCTATCTCTTTTAACACCAAGTCAGCTTCTACCAATGCAGGGGAGGTTAACACAAACATCTCAGCTTCTATTGGTAGCTTTGATAGGACGTCTGTAGCTTTGTTTTGTAAGCCAGGTTGGTATAATATTTTGAAGTCGTATCCCATCAATTTGGTTAACCATCTTTGAAACTGGGGTTGTACCTCCCGTTGTTCCGATAAGAATTTGAGTGCTTTTTTTATCTGAAATGATGGTAAACTTATTCCCTAGTAGGTAATGGCACCATTTCTGCATGGCTAGCACCACAGCCAGATTGACTTCTCTTGAGCTCGTGGGAATAATTTTTGGGTGAAGTAGGCTATTGGTCCGTCGTCCTAGCTTAACACTGCCACCACTCCATAACTGGATGCATCTTTCTCGATCACAAATGGAAGAGTAAAATCAGGTAAAGTAAGTTTTGGAATCGTTCTCATGGCTATCTTTAATTCCTCAAAAGCTTAAATAGCCTGCTCTGGAACCCATCCTTATGGAGGAGTTGAGTTAAGGGGGCTGCTATCTACTCATAATTCTACACGAACCGTCTATAGTAACGTGTGAGCTCAGAAATCCTCTTAACTCTGTCACGTTCTTTGGTTGAGGCCAATTGACCATGCTTGCACTTTTTCATCGTCTGCCTCCATGCCTTTTTGGGATACCCAATGCCCTAAGTATTGGATTCAAGATTGACAGAAGGAACACTTCTTTTGATTGACAAATAGTTTGTGGTCTCGCAAGACACTAAAAATTACAGCCAAATGTGTTTCGTGAGTTGTGATATCAGGGCTATATATCAAAATATCGTCAAAGAAAACTAACACAAACCTTCGTAAGAATGGCTGGAAGATGTGATTCATTAATGACTGGAAGATAGCTGGAGCGTTTATTAGCCCGAAAGGCATTACCAAGAACTCGTAATGGCCCTCATGAGTCCTGAACGCCGTTTTTTCCACATCCTTATCACTCATTCAAATCTGGTGTTACCTTGACCTTAAATCCAATTTGGAGTAAATTGCAGAACCGTGGAACTCGTCGAGTAACTCGGAATTGGAAACTTATCTGCTATCGTGATTTGATTCAACTTTCGATAATCCACATAGAACCTCCATCCCCCATTTTTTTTTTTTTAACCAACAAAACGGGACTTGAGTAGGAGCTATGGCTTGGTCTGATGATTCCAGCTTGCAACATTTCTTCCACGAGCCTTTCAATCTCTTCTTTTTGGTGATGTCCATATTTGTATGGTCGGACATTAACAGGGGCTTCCCCTTCTCGGGTGATAATCTGATGATCAATGGCATGTCTCGGGGGTAAGTCAGTGGTCAGTTAAAAAATATCCTCGTTTTCCTGAAGTAGTGCTTGAATCATGACCATTAATGCTTCTCCTTGTTGTTTGACCGTTTTCTCCCTATATTCTCCCCCTTCTTCTGTTTCCCAATTTTGGAACTCAATAAGGAACCCTTGATCTTCTTTTTCCCATTCCTTAGTCAATGTTTTTAAGGAAATCTCTGCTATCGTGAGAGATGGGTCCCCTTGCAGCATCACTATTATGTCTCCTTCCTTGAAACACATGGTCAGAGATGGCCAGTGAACTCCTATAAATCTTGTGGTAAACAACCACTCCATTCTTAAGACCACATCCATCTTCCCTAACTCAATGGGAAGGAAATCAGCAATGATTACCAATTCTTGTAGTTCGATGGTCACTATCTTTCAAATCCCCCTCCTTTCACAGCCTCCCCATTCCCGATTACCACTTTGTATTTTGCAATGCCTGTAATTGGAAGCTTCAGTTCATCGATCGGTCTCAGGTTAACAAAATTATGGGGAGCACCACAATCAATCAATATAATAACCTCTTTCCTTTGTATCGTGCCTTTCAATTTCACCGTCCCTCTCTTGAAGAACCCCATTATCAAATGTAAGGAAACTTACATGTCCTCCATGATCTCCATCGATGCTAGTTCTACTATCTCTTCAATTCTTGCTTCGGTTGCTTCATTTCCCTCGTCTTCTTCCTCTTCGTTCGCAATGAACAGCTTCAATTCGCGGCTCTCCTTGATCTTGCAACTGTGTCCCTGCGAATACTTGTCATTACATCGAAAACATAGTCCCTTCTCCAACCGTTCTCGGTATTCACTGTCTGTCAGTCGTTTGACTGGTGGCTCCTTTTTCATGTAGTTTCCCTTAACTGGAATCATTATTTGTCTCGTCGATCCACCCTCTGATCCCTTAGGATTTGTTTTGGTTGTGTAGTTACTCGACTTATTCCCACCTTGGTTTTGGGCTTCGCCCTTAGTAGGCCCATTAATCCCCAATTCGTTTAGAGCCAGTTTTAGTGCCAAATTTCGATCATTGACTACTTAGGCCTCCTTCATACATTTGTCCAGGCCCACTGGGTGTCTATTGATGACTTCAGCCTTTAGGTACGGCTCAAGCCCATTGAGAAACGCATCCATCAGCACGCTCTCCGTCATCTCTAGTAATGGAGCCGAATTGATCAAGAATTTCTTCAAGTAGTCTTCGTAACTACCTTCTTGTCTGATTTGGAGAAGCCTTGCTCCTAGACTTCCTGTTGCCATTGGACGAAAGCGCTCGCACATCCTTTTCTTAAGCTCATCCCAAGTCAGTATCGGACGGCGATTGTGGCTCCATCTGAACTAGTCGACCTCGTCTAGAGCAGAATTGACTACTGCAACCTTTACCTTCTCAGTATTACTCAGCTCGTGAATCTCAAAATAGTGTTCCACTTGATATACCTAGGACTCGGGGTTATCTCCGATGAAGATTGGCTTTTCCAATCGTTTGTATTTGCTTTTGTCAGATCCTCCAGCTCCCTGTCTTTGGTTTGAATCAACTTCGTTCAGTTTCCCCTTCAACTTGAGTCGTCCAAAATACCTGACTCACCGCCCTTCCGGATCGAGTTGTTCTCCCTCACTTCCTCGGTGAGTTTTTCTATGCTTTTGTAGAGGCCTAACACCATATCCTTCATGCCTGCGATTTCCTTCTCGTTCGCCTCCATTTTGTCCTCCATTTGCTTTTGTGCCATTTTCTTTATTCGCCTTAGGATTTTTTTGTGGGCTCTGATACCAATTTGTTAGGTATCTGATTCCTACATTCAGCAAACCCAACAAGGATAGAACAAGAATAGAGTAAGAGCTCTGATTATCGTATTATTGAAATAGAAAAAATAACAGTGGACAAACAGATGAGATACTAAAGAATCTCCTCATAGTAAACCTAGGAGATATACAGCAAAAGAAATAAAAGGAAAAGAAACAGGTACCCAGCCTATTCAAGATGGATGACAATCTCTCCTCTCAAAGCTCCCACAGCCTTGGAGCTTCTGAAAATGATGATACCCTTGCCTTCCTTTTTCCTCTGGTTTTATAGAGCTTCAGTGGTCCCTTCCTTCCTCTTTCTCCATACGGTTATTTCCACCATTCCCATTATTCTTTTCCTCTCTCCATTCGGTTAAGCCCCTTTTATGATTATTCCCATTTTCATTCACTATCCTTGGTATAATTCCTTTTCTACCCCTTATTTTATATGCGTTAATAATAGGGGGTCTAACAAAGGCATAATTGTAGATAAACGCTCCACCAGAAACTTGGAGCTGTTAGACACAATGCTAAGAACTCTGATAAATGATTGAGGGCTCCTTTGGTAACCATTTTATTTTTTGTTTTTGGTTTTTGAAAATGAAGTCTATTTGCTCTTAATTTACAATAATTATTGATAAATTTGGTTTGAAGTTTGATTATATCAATTTTTAATGCAATAATCTAACACAATGACATTCCATTGTTTTCTGTTATGGCAGAGCCAGATGTCATGTTAGTGTCATTTAAATAGATGAAATCCAACTTTCATCTTCTCATTGAACCTATACATGGTCACTCTAACCAACATTGAATATCATTTGCAGCTATGAAGCTACATCTTCTAGAAAAATCCGGAGTCTGGCCAAGGAACTTACTGGAGGACCAGTATGCCTTTGTCTTCTTGGTATGGATCTTTCTGTAGATTTCTCTTATTTGTTATATCATATGCATATTTTCTCATTGAAATGTCCTTGTTTGCGAATTGACTTCTGTACGATGAATGTTAAAATAAATTTGATGCAGTAACTAATTAATTAATGGGCAAAATTGACACGATAGTGTTGGATACTGAAGTACCTTAATATAGGGCTTCTTGATTTAGTATTGTCAAGTACATGTTGTTTTCGCAGAATTGTTTTCTCCCCGATCAAGTAATTTTATTACTTAAGTAAAAAAAAAAATCCCTTATATTACCTTTATTTCTTGAAGTTCACATTCAGAAATATTTGTGTGTTTTTCAAAATTTCCAAATCATCTGTTTTTTTGTTAAATAATGATTTTGTGATTAGTTTTTGGTTTCTAAAATTTCACTTGTCTATTTCTTTTGAGGAGGAAGTTGTTGAGATTTCATTGGTGAATGAAATGTATAAAATGATAGGGTGGTAGATTACAAAAAAGACCTCAATGATCTTCTATGGTAGAGAGACTACAATTTTTTAAAAAGGGGAGCATTTACACCAAGTGGCGTTACAAAACACAACAATCATAAAACTACCTAAAGAAGAGAATTTATCGTGACAAATTTAACTTGACTATTGACAGTCATATTTGGTGTAACTTTTCCTTTTTTTTTTTCTTTTTTCATTTTTATGAATAATTTTGAAAATTTTAAAATTTTAGGGGAAAAAATTAGGCAGAAAGGTAGATTAGAAGTTATAACATGAGAAAAGTTATCGGTAAATAAGCTTAATTTTTTAAAATTAGTTACAAAATTTTATAATTTGCAAGCTTAACTACCCTACCTATATTATTGTAGAATTTATATGATTGGCAAAGCCTATGTAAGTACTTCCTTTGGGAGGGGGCAACCTCTGCCCAACCTTAGGTTGTTGTTATCCTTTTTGTGAAATGCACTTTCAAGATTCTTATTTTTTAAAAAAATAGTTACAAAATTGTTATAAGAAATATTCTAAGATAAATATAGCAATACTAAAGTTATCTCCTTGACATCCTTATCATCTATTCATCCTAAAGTATTATCAAAATTAATAAAAAATTTAAAATAGTTCAGTAAAACCTAAAACAAGCTTGTACCATTAACATCTAACAAAAAGAAGTTGAAAAAAGAAAGCAAAGAAGAAGAGATGCTAGACTGAACCAAAATTATCATTATCTTTCAAATATATTACAGAACACAATTTGACTTTATATTTATAACAAATCTTTTTAAACTGTGAATTAAAATTTGATTATGTTAAATCATACTAAAATCGCAAGTCCAGGTGGATATTCGTTAAATATGCATATTGTATTATTTCAAGGAGCCATGAGTGTGTTCACAAACCTACATTGTCGCACACGGGCACTCACATGCATGTATGATAAAAAAAAATTAAAATTAAAATTAAAAATTAGAACTCTTACCTGTATTCTTATAAAAAGCAACTCTTATATGTATTCATGTGAAGTAAAAATGGAATGATGATGAATAAAATTCAAGACTTGTTTAATTAATTGAAACTTTAGATCCAATAGAACTAATCCTAAAAAAATGCCAGAAGGTTTGGCTTGAAAATAGGACAGAGGCAGAGGAGTTTTCTAAAAGAAGACAGTGACATAGTCCTTTCCTCTGTTTCTCATACATCAAATGCTTATAAAGCACCTTGCACTTGCAGAACTCTCCATTCCATCAATGTTCTTGCATTTGCTTCTCCCATTCTCTATCTGCCAATTTTTTTATAAAACAAGAGAGAGAGAGGACTAGAAAGAAAAAGAAGAAGAAGAAGAAATCCATGCTCTCGCCTTTGTTTTCTTTCACTGAAAACGTATTTTATCTCTGCATGAGAGCGAGATACAAAACAAGTTGCTGTTGAGGAGCAGAGAGGCTGGCTTGCAAAATTTTCAGAATGTCAAAGATTGTGCTATTGTTTTTTAGTTTGCTTATGTGGGTTTGTTCTACAATAGGCTCTGTGACTTATGACCACAAAGCCATCATCATCAATGGCCAGAGAAGAATTTTGATTTCTGGCTCTATTCATTACCCAAGAAGCACACCCCAGGTTTGAATACATCCAAGATGAATCGCAGGTGCTTTCTATTTCTTTCTTTCTAAGACTTTTGCTGGGGTTCTTGTGGTGGTTGTAGATGTGGCCTGACCTCATACAGAAGGCCAAAGATGGAGGGTTGGATATTATAGAGACATATGTATTCTGGAATGGCCATGAACCTTCTCCTGGCAAGGTATGATGGGAAAACTTTTTGTTTTTGCTTTCTGGGATTTATTGTTTTAGTATTTTTTTTTATATTTTATTTTGCAAATATACAGTATTACTTCGAGGAAAGATACGATTTGGTGAGATTTATAAAGCTGGTTCAGCAAGCAGGCTTATATGTTCATCTCCGGATTGGTCCATATGCCTGTGCAGAATGGAACTATGGGTAAAATAAAAGGATATTACCAGAATCTATATATGAACTGTTTTTCTGTGGCTCTCTGTTCTGATGTCACCCCTATTTTTAACTTCAATAATTCAGTGGATTTCCTGTTTGGCTAAAGTTTGTTCCTGGCATCGCCTTTAGGACAGACAATGAACCTTTCAAGGTTAGAAAATGCTCCCCACAACCCCCCCACCCCCCAA
>NC_052350.1:50856291-50879718 GCF_009727055.1 Benincasa hispida | reverse complement strand
CCCCCCACCCCCCAATTTCTCTCTCGAAGCAAATAATTTTAATAATGGATCTAATTTTCTTTAATGAAGGCGGCTATGCAAAAATTTGTATATAAGATTGTCGATATGATGAAGTGGGAGAAGTTATATCACACCCAGGGAGGACCCATTATTTTGTCTCAGGTAACTTCCAAACATATGAACAAGATTCTTTGCTCTGATTCAAAACTGGGTTTCCTGCAAATTGACCATTCAGTAAAAACAATTAACAGTGATACATTTTTTTTTACATTGTTTGTCTCAATGTTTTGGGTGGCAGATTGAGAATGAATATGGACCAGTGGAATGGGAAATAGGTGCCCCAGGTAAAGCTTACACCAAATGGGCTGCTCAAATGGCAGTAGGTCTTAATACTGGAGTCCCATGGGTGATGTGCAAGCAAGAGGATGCCCCTGACCCTGTGGTAAACCATTCTAATCCCTTTCTGTTGTGAATTTATTTTCCTTTTGAGGATGCCTCTGCGCTGGGTAACATGTATTAGGGTTGTCTGGCTTGTTCAAACTGTGGATGGGATGAAAGAGAGTTTAAAAAAAAACTTTGGTACTGTTCCCTTATGAGTTCATGAGTTATTTTTTTCATTTAATCTGAAATGTGAACCTCATTTCTTTGTGGGATTTCAATGTTAACTGTACTTGATCTTGTTTTCTTTTTCCTTGCCTCAACTGGTGGATTTTCCCTTTATACTCTTGGACCCATGCTTGTCTTTTTTATATCAGCCTCTTGCTTATTTTGATCACTATGTGAGTTTGTCATTTTCTGTATTCTCAATGACTTAAGCCCTTTGAAAGTGAAAAATGAAATACTCTTCCTTTTTTCCCCCTATTTCTGTTCTTTCTGGGATTTCTCTGAAGTTTTGTCTTTGTTTCTAGATCAGTTAAAATCCTATAGATTCTTGAGCATACAGCTTTGATTGTCTTCCTTTTAAGTATATATATATTTTTAATGAACTAAACCAGTAGATTCTTGAATCTTGTAGAGCCTTTCTTTGTCATCTTCTATATTCTCCTCTCTTAAAACTTTTATCTTCATGGTGATTCTACTTCAGATTGACACCTGCAATGGGTTTTACTGCGAAAATTTCAAACCAAACCAGATTTATAAACCCAAATTATGGACAGAAAACTGGAGCGGTTGGTAAGTGACTTATCCTCTGTACAAAAAAGAAATTGACTTTTGAGGGATTAGATCACTTACATGTCATAGGTCCTTTAGAATTGACATTCTTCTCATTTCTGTAATATTCAAGGTACACTGCATTTGGTGGTCCAACTCCTTACAGGCCACCTGAGGACGTGGCCTTTTCAGTTGCAAGATTCATACAGAATGGTGGTTCTCTCGTCAATTATTATATGGTAATGAGCTATTGAGTATTCAGTAAAGGTTGGCTGATCAATGGAAATTATATCACATCCTTAACTCTGTCAAAATTCTCTCACATGCCAGTACCATGGAGGAACTAACTTTGGCCGAACATCCGGTATTTTCATCGCCACTAGCTATGACTTTGATGCTCCAATCGATGAATATGGTATGCTTGAGAAATACTGAAATAGTAGCTCCCAAAATTAGGTTATTAGATGTTCTATTGCTCTGATAATCTTTATTGGATTTGACAGGCCTATTAAGGGAACCGAAATGGGGACATCTGAGAGATTTGCACAAAGCCATCAAGCAAAGCGAACCTGCTTTAGTATCGGTAGATCCTACAAGTACATGGCTTGGAAAAAATCAAGAGGTAGCTGATGAAAGAATATCTATGAACAATTGCATTTTTCTTTCAAAGACTGTCTAATTTGATTTTTTCCTATGACTATTGAAGGCTCGTGTCTTCAAGTCAAGTTCAGGGGCATGTGCTGCGTTTCTAGCAAATTATGATACATCAGCTTTTGTAAGGGTAAACTTTTGGAATCACCCATACGATCTACCACCTTGGTCCATCAGCATCCTTCCTGACTGCAAAACTGTAACTTTCAACACTGCAAGAGTAAGACAAGATCCAAAATCATTTATTCCAAACCTTCTTATGCTTATACGGTTGTTGAGAATTAAGCATTGCCTCTGAAAAAGCTGTTTAAAGAATCAAAATGATAAAATATAGGCTTTTGGAACTTTTGAAACTCTTGAAAAGCCAAAGTGGCATTATTTGGATATCTTTTCTATGTTGGAAGTATGAAGTTTAATGCAAGGGATCTTTGCAGATTGGGGTTAGAAGTTATCAGGCAAAAATGACGCCAATTAGTTCGTTTTGGTGGCTTTCGTACAAAGAAGAAACTGCCTCTGGTTATGCGAATGATACGACAACTAAGGATGGGTTAGTGGAGCAAGTAAGTGTCACCTGGGATACAACTGATTATTTGTGGTACATGACAGAGTAAGAACTCCATACTTAATGCAGCTTCATCATCTTTTGAGCATAAAATGTTGAAAACAAAATCAATAATATCTTACTGTCTCATGTTTACCTTTCTCAGTATAAGGATCGATTCGAATGAAGGCTTTCTAAAGAGCGGACAATGGCCACTTCTCACTGTCAATTCAGCAGGCCATGTTTTGCATGTCTTCATAAATGACCAACTATCTGGTACGTTTTAAACACACGCATTTTTAGCTTAAAGATCTTCCAAGCATTAGCTAAATGATTCTAAGAGCGTAGCGTTATTATTTTCTGAATGTAGGAACTGTATATGGGAGTTTGGAGGATCCCAGAATAACTTTCAGTAAATACGTTAATCTAAAGCAAGGAGTTAACAAGCTTTCCATGCTGAGTGTTACTGTCGGTCTTCCGGTTAGTTTTTTTGTTTCTATATTTCTTATTATTGATTATAAAATCAACTTACCTTCCTATTTGTTTGATGTTAGAATGTTGGCCTGCATTATGATACTCGGAATGCTGGCGTTTTAGGCCCTGTCACATTGAAGGGTCTAAACGAGGGCACTCGAGACATGTCAAAATATAAATGGTCTTACAAGGTACATTATCAAATCGATGTACCTTCAGCTTTTACGTACGATTTGTTCTATGTGCTGGAAAAACAGTAGTAGTAATCCTTAATGTTTCTGTGCAGGTTGGCTTGGAAGGAGAAATCTTGAATCTTCATTCTGTTAAAGGAAGTAATTCTGTGCAATGGACAAAAGGCTCATGGTTGGTTCAAAAACAACCCCTTACATGGTACAAGGTGAGAGAAGTTCAAATTAACATAAATTTCTACATCTTTTTCTATGGTGATAAAACTTTTCAGATTATAACATAACAAACACTTCCTTGACGTATCGAATCTGCAGACCACTTTCAATACTCCGGCTGGCAATGAACCGTTAGCTTTAGATATGAGCAGCATGAGTAAAGGTCAAATATGGGTTAACGGTCGGAGCATTGGGCGCTATTTTCCTGCATACATTGCAAGTGGTAACTGTAACAAATGCAGTTATACTGGATTCTTTACTGAGAAAAAATGTTTGTGGAACTGTGGTGGACCGTCTCAAAAATGGTTAGTTACTGTTGCACACTGATTTAGTATGTGTGGGAATAATTTTTTAAATTGTTAAAATCACTTTTGTTAGGTACAAAATCACTCTAAAACATGTTTTCAATCATTTAAAATCAATTTAAGGTTTACTTTTAGACTTTTACCTACAATTTTCACATCGTCAAAATTGATTCTAAATGAGTTTTAGAGTGATTTTGACCATTTTAAAATCATTTCCAAACATGACCTTATAAGTTTTTGTCTGGTTATCACCATTGATAACGTTTCAAAATCTCAGGTATCACATTCCTCGTGATTGGTTAAGCCCAAACGGCAACTTATTGATAGTTTTTGAAGAAATTGGTGGGAATCCTGAAGGGATTTCTTTGGTCAAGAGAACTGTGGCCTGATAGTGATATCATCAGGAAACTTTCTGTTGAGGCTGCCTTGCAACCAAGGGTGGAATTTATGCTAAACACAATGATGAAGATTGTTAATGTAGATAGAAATAAATGATATTCTTAGGTTCAAAATTTTGATCCACATTTAAAATCATTCTTGGAGGTCTATGACTTTATGTAATTGTTGGATCATTTGTAATGTTTAAATACAATCAAATAAATGTCAGTTTGAGTTATAGTCTAACCTCGATCAAGAGGCTAGAAATTTGAATCTCTTTAACTTCACACGTTGTTAAATTAAAAAAAGAAAGAAAAAGGTTAAAATATCGTTTTAGTTCCTGTATATTAAAGTTTATTAATTTTGGTCTATAATTTCAAATGTCTAATTTTAGTCCTAAAACGAAGTATGAATTGTTAGATGGGTTCATAGGATATAATCAAATAAAAATGATACTAGAAGATATGTATAAAACTTCTACCGGGAATATTTTGCTGGGAAAGACTCCGGACCTTTCAAATTTTTAGTGATAGGGTTGAGAGAGATAGGAAAACTTTTAATAAATCTTAAATTTAGTCTCTCAAAGTCAATTTTTATTGAAATTGACTAAATACTAATAATAATTTTCCATGCATTAAATGAATTGTGAATATGGTTTTACAACTTTTAGTGAAGTTGTGCATAGATAACATTTCTTTTTTAAAAAATCAATAATTAACAAGCAGTAGAAACTAAATTTAAGATTTTTCGAAAGTATATGATTAAAATTGGACATTTGAAAGTACATAGACTGAAAACTTCAAAATATAGAGGTCAAAATGGTATTTTAAAAAAGAAAAAAATAATAAAAAATGTTGTATGTTCAAGCAAATACACCGTCACATTTCACGATACTTTACTTTTATGGTAATGAATTGATGACCTGTTTGGTTATGGGAATAAGAGGAGGGAATGAGAAATGATATTTTACCACCATGTTTGGTACAAATTTTTAATTTTGGGAATGAGAATATCTTATTCGAAGTCATTTTATATTCTCATCCATTGAGGTTTTTCATAACAACTTAAATAGATGGGTTTTCTCCATTTTCAATGGCTTTTCATTTTATTTGTTTTTCTTATTTGTTGATATTAGTTAATTTATCTAATTTTTATAAATATATTTAAATTAAATTTATAATTGACATATATAATTAATTTTATTAATAATAATGCTAATATAATAATTTATTCTATTATTATGAATTAATATGAAAAACTATAATCTTTTTTAAAAATATATGAATACCCATAATTATATTTGCTTAAATTCCTTTTATTGATAATATATATTAACATCATAATTATTATTAATTAAAATTGATAATTAATCTTTAAAAAATTATGAATTAATTAATTAATAATAAAATAAGTTAATTTTTTTCAATTAAACAATCTTATACACTTGTACTTCTAGTTTTAATCTATAATCATAGTTATTTTTTAAAATTAAAACATTGCTTGATGACTTAAAATCAATTAATTTATATTAGCTTCTTATATATATATTAATTAAAAATAATTAATAATGACATTAAACAATTAGTTAATTAACTCTTCAATTAACAGAACTATAGAAAAAAAATAGATATTTAAGTTAATTACCAATATTTTTTAAATAAAAATTGATAATATAAATGTGTAATAAAAAAATTAATTGATAATAAATATATTAAACTGGAAGTTGAGTGGGTAAATTTAGTTAAATTTTAATGGTTTTAAAATTGATTTAATGATTTAATGTAATAAAATAAATTAACAAACGAAAAGTGAGTATTAAAATTATTTTTTTATTACTTTTATATTTTATAATTGTATAAAAAAGTATAATACATTCTTTGATATCCTATTTACATTCTCATAAATAACCAAATACAATATTTGATTCTCAGACATCTTACCCCCAGATATTCTATTTCCACATCCTTTATTATCAGATATCTACAAAATCTTATCTAAACAGCCCCTGAGAGTGATAATGTATGCTATGGCGGCAAATTTACAAATTTAGATATATTGAGACTGAATATACACAAGCTTCAAAGTTAAAATTACACATGCGAAAAGAAAAAAATTTCTATGAGATACAAATAATTTTACAATAACGTAAACTATAGAGTAATTATTTAAAGTGGCAAAACTGCTAGAAATATTAGATAGTTGTCTATCATGTCTAATCATACCATCACTGGTTGACATTTTGTTACATTGGTAAATAAGTTGGCTCAGTTTCCTATATTTGAAAATATCCCTAAACTATAAAGTATTTTTAAAAGAAACAATAACTCATTTCTTTAATAATTTAACTCCTTACAATAATCGGGTTTTTTTCCAGTACAATAAGGAAAGAGAAATTTGAACTACAGATCTCTTGATTGCAAATACATCTATATGCTAGTTGAATTATGCTCGATTTGGCTTAAGCTTAGATTACATTCTTAGTTTCTAACATTAATTTTGATTTAGTTTAAATTTATTAAATTTTTTATATCATAATTTTATTCTAATATTAGTTAAACATTAAGGGGTTGTTTCGGGCACTAAGATGATATAAGTTGTCTGGAGTTCTGATGTCTAGAAAGTTCTGATGTCTATGTTTTGGGTGCAGAGTTGTGTTATCTGAGTTCATATGTCTGTGTTTGGGTGTGCAGAGTTGTTATGCCTGAGTTCATATGTCTGTGTGTGCAAAGTTCATATGTTAGTGATATTTAGTTCAGTTTTTTGTACTCTAAAATAATTTTCTTGTATGAATACTATTTTTTTTTTTTAAAAAAAAAAAACTTATAATTCAATTATTGTATCAATTCATTTTTTATATTCAATTATTGTCTTTTAAATAATTCTTTATCATTGTTGTAAAAAAAAACTGAATCAAAATTTAAGATTAATCATAAATAGTCAACGAAATACCAACATTTAAAAATAAATGAAATTTAATTCTAAGTCAGGGATGGATGTACCAACTTTTTTTTAAAACCCTTTTCCACTTTAAATCTATATATATATATATATATAAGTTTCAATCATGACTTGAATTTTGAAAAGAGTCTTCAAAAGTAAGACAAATAAAAAATAAAATAAAAATAAACGAGTGAAAGTAGTATTTATAACTTTAAGTTTTAAAAACTATCGAGAACTAAAGAGTTATGAGAGATCAGTTAAATATTTTAGTGAGACGTTTAGAAAAAAGTTTTGCTTCTATTTGATTTTAGGAATTCTGTTGAGACTTTTCTCATATATATATTCACGGATGAGTTTTTTATTGACGTTTAATAGTGGGCTTTTGAATAGTAGATTTTGAATATAAATGTTGTATATGAAGAGATTTTTTTTATTTTTTTTATTTTTGAGAAATTGTGTACAAAGATTTAATCCAAAATATTGTGATTTTCTTAATTGACATTATACAGATAAATAATTGATATACTAAGGAAATAAAAATGAAAACTTGAATGACATAATTGATAGATAATAAATTATTAATATACTCTATCATAGGATATTGGAGGAAAAATGATGTATGTAAATTGAAGGTAAAAAATGGGTGCATGGAACTAGATTGAAATACCATGGTTTCTTAATAAAATAGATATACTGAAAAAAAAATTACACTCGAAGTATAATGAAATAAACTCAAGAAAAGAATAAAGAAATAAAAATGTAAGTGGGCCATAGAAAAGGAGGAGAGAGTGACGATCGGGTATGAAAAGGGAGGAGACATATGAAAGGGGGTGGAGAAGTTGAGAGAATTGTTAAATGAGGGTTACTGTGCACATGTTGAAAGAAGTGAAAAGGGGAGATGGTATATCAGTGGGCTAAACAGTGATATAGGGGGTATATCATCTTCCCACATAGGATATTGGGCCCCCAAACAGACCCTAATATAAATTAACTCATTGAATTATTTGTGGTTATACTGTAAAGGGTGGTGTATGAGGTAAGGGGTGATGAAGTTATGAAGTCTAAGTTGTGAATGAAGGAAATCGGATATGAGGATTTTCATGAGCAGCGGAATGATCGTTCCAAAATTCATTTGTATATGAACATACATAATTACAATCAAGAAACGGAAACAAACTGGTCATGCAACGCACGAAATTACAGCATGCTTAACAAAGATCAAGGGATAAAGAATCATACCTTTGAAGACTCATCTTCAACCTCCCTCGATCCCGAACGCTCATTCAATCAGCAAGACAACAATCACGAACGCTCGAACACTTCAATCGCAACACAGCACGATCACAGCTACTACAAACTCAGCGATCTCCAAGATCACGAACACAGCGAACGACATCTAAAAACCTCGACTATGTCGAGTTGAGTACGACACCACTATAATGACTACCTTGGTATTCTCGGTGTGAGAATCCAGAAGTGTGGGCTCTATTTGGACTTGGTTAGAGGAAGAGACTGGAAGAAGAACAATCGTGTAAACGATTGAGCAAGTGGGAGATGACAGAGGTTTATCGTATAGACAATGCCCAAATATTTAACAAATGTTATGCGATCGTTTAGCAGAAGCTCCGTGATCATTTAACTAATGGCCAACTGAGTGAATTATCATGTAGTATCACTCCACGATCGTTTATTCTCTCTTCAGCTATCGTTTGGTGAATCTAATCCACTTGACAGCCTTTCAGTGAGTCTTTTCAAGAATAGAAAATCTTAATCACACTAAATTTAGGAAAAAAAATTTCCTTTTATCTCACGGTTACCATGAAACCACTAATAACCTCCCACACAATTGGTTATTAGAGAAAAAGAGATAATTATCCAATAATTAATATTATTATAAATATATATGATAACCAACTTACTATACTATATTTATAACCTTTAGTTTTAATATTTCATCTCATGAAACATATAAACCATAGTTATTTTTCTATTTCATGGTACTAAATGTAAATCTCATTTACATTAACCCTCCACTTGATGTATCTCATACATCATATCGATCATATCATATATAATCGAAGTTCCTCTTGTCAATCTAAACACTTCAAATCAACACCAAGAACTGATTCTCCACTTGAATCCATTGAGCTATCAAGGGGACTTTGTGGACTTGTAGCTCGAATCTCCAACGGTATGTGAATAACTGACTAAACTCTTTAGTCACAGGATCCACCATCCATTAACTGCCAGCCACTCCACTAAAGACTGATAGCTGAACTCTCCTTACTACAGATATATTATGTGTCCATATCAACCAATCAACAGTGCGATAATCCTTCACATATCGCTAGTAAGTACAGCTGGGCCAATAACCGTTATGCCCCTATAGTTACATCTAACTCCTTACGTTCCACCGATCCCTCTAGTGAACATAAGTCATAGTCCTACCATGACTGAGTCCTCTTTTCGAAAGGGAAGCTGTGGCCACTATGTTCAAGACCTGGAATCAGCCCTTAAGGGAGAAATATATCTACTTACCCCTGCTTCGAGGAAGGAGTGAATTCTATCTTATGTAACTGAGTTTCCAGCTCCCAAATCAGACAAATCCTCAAAAAGGTAGGTATGTTGAGTTGGCAATCTGGCCACTCTCACTCATACTAATCAGAAGACCACCCTCAAAGGTAGGAGTTTCCAAAACACTCAAGATTAAGGTCATATCACTTATGGTCGTTTAGGTAAGATGTAAGTCTCTAGTATCAACAACGTTATATACAGAGACGAATCATTGCGTGGTCCAGTCTTATACAAAATCTTTGTATAGGACACTCTTTGTATAAATTCTTTGTATGCAAACTCTTTGTATAAGACACCCTCGCTCGCATGTCTCCACATGAATGGTCAGGATCTACCATCTATAGTAATTCACAACACTTGTAAACCTCTACAAAATGGGCCATATTCGTAGTGTCACAAGGATCAAGTATCCCTCCTTGATCCTTATACTATAGACCTTTTTAGATTATCACTTAAGGCATGATCCACTTGTATATCTCATATACATGCTTAAGTTTACATACGATAATCATGAAGCTTTGTTTATTGGATATGAGTAAATGCCAGATAAAATAACTTTTATTTTATTCATAACAATGTGTATATATTACAGACTACGAGACTCCGAGAGAATTAGGACACCAATCCCAACAATCTCCCACTTCTTCTAATGCCTTAGGAGACTAATGTACAATACAAGATAAAAACAAGTACAGTATACAATAAACTAGGGCATACCCCAGTATCATCTCCCACTTGCCCTAGATAAGATGTCGCATGTCCTGTAGACCCAAACTTTCCAGGTGACCCTCAATCACTTTAGCCGTAAGAGCCTTTGTAAAAGGATCAACAACATTGTGCTCCATTGCGATCTTCGTGAGTATCACATCATCGCGATGCATAATCTCCCTGATCAAGTGATATTTTCACTCTATATGCTTGGCCTCGACGATGACTCTGAGGTTCCTTCAAATTTTCCACAGCCTCGTTGTTATCACAATAGAGAGTGATTGACAAATTCATATTTGGAACAACTTCCAAATCTGTAAGGAATTTCCTCATCTAAACAGCCTTCTTAGTTGCTTCACAAGCGGCTACGTATTCGACTTCCATAATGGAGTATGCGATACATCCTTGCTTGATGCTTCGCCACACTACAACCCCTCCATTCAGAGTGAACATTGACCCTGATGTCAACTTACGAGAATCTCTATCGGTCTAAAAGTCAGAGTCTGTGTATCCTGTAAGGATCAGATCCTTATCTCCATACACGAGCATGTAATCCTGTTCTCCAAAGATACTTGAGGATCGTCTTGACCACCGTCTAGTGATCAAATCCTGGATTGGACTGATAACGACTAACAATCCCTACTGCGTAACAAATGTCGGGTTTGGTACACAACATTACATACATTAAGATTCCAACAGCTGAAGCATAGGGAATCCGTCTCATCTCCTCAACTTCTTGAGGTGTCTTAGGACATTGATCCTTAGACAAAATGATTCCATGCCTGAAGGGTAACAAACCCCTCTTGGAATCCTGCATCCTATACCTTATCAACATTTGATCAACATACGATGCCTATGACAAGGCTAACCTCTTGTTCTTATGATCTCGAATGATCTGGATCCCTAGAATATATTGTGCCTCTCCCAAATCTTTCATTTAGAACTGGACAGCTAACCATTTCTTAAGTCAGCCAAAAACCCTACATCATTCCCAATGAGTACGATATCATCCACATACAATACCAGGAAAGCTACTGAGCTGTTGATGATCTTCTTGTAAACACAAAGCTCATCAACATTCTGATCAAAGCCAAATGACTTGAACGCACTGTCAAATCTAATGTTCCATGATCTGGACATTTGTTTCAGGCCATAAATAGACCTATTAAGCTTGCAAACTTTTTGCTCTTGATCTAGAACTACGAACCCCTCTGATTGAGCCATGTAGATGGTCTTCTCGAGATTACTATTAAGAAAGACAGTCTTGACGTCCATTTGCCATATCTCATAATCATAAAATGTGGCTATAGAAAGGAGTATCCTAATAGACTTGAGCATGACAACAGGTGAGAAAGTTTCCACATAGTCCACTCCCTCGACCTGGGTATAGCCCTTTGCCACGAGTCGAGCCTTAAAGGTTTGTACCTTTCTATCTACACCTCGCTTTCGCTTATAAATCCACTTACACCCTATAGGTCTTACCTAATCAAGCGGATCCACAAGCTCCCAGACATTATTGAAGTACATAGACTCCATTTCCTAGTTCATGGCTTTAATCCATTCATCATTGTCAACATCCTCCATTGCTTTCTTAAAAGACAATGGATCATTGATCACATCATTAGAAATGACGTTATGGGCTTTAGTCAAACCCATGTAGCAATCCAGTGGGTTCATAACCCTCTCACTACGTCGAGGCAGTCTCAACTGTTGAGCTGGTTGACTAGATGTACTAATATTAACAACGCTTGTTGATCTATCGGTCTGTTCAACAACTCTTGTTGAGCCTTTAGTAGTCTCAGTTTCCCTAGAAATCTCACGTAAAACAAGCTTATTTTGTGGCTTATGATCCCTGATGTGGTATTCTTTCAAGAAGATAGCATTTGTAAAAACAAACACTTTGTTCTCACTCAGATCATAGAAGTATCCACCACTCGTTTCCCTGGGGTAGGCTACAAAGAGGCAAACTTTCGAACGCAGTTCCAACTTCTTCGAGTTAGTCACAAGCACATGTGTCAGACACCCCCAAATCCTGAAGTGGCGTAACTATCTTTATGACCTCTCCACAACTCAAAAGGTGTCTCAGAAACACTTTTCAAGGGAACGTTGTTCAGAATGTAGCATGCAGTCTCCACTGCAAAACCCCAAAACAAGTCTGGAAGATGAGCCTAACTCATAATAGACCGAACCATATTCAACAAGATTTTGTTTCTCCTTTCTGATTCACCATTCTGCTGAGGTGTACGTGGGGCCAAGAGTTGGGACGAAATTCCATGTTCTATCATATAGTTCTAGAATTGGAGATCCATATATTCTCCACCACTATCAGATCGTCGTGTTTTTATCTTTTTACCTAACAAGTTTTCAACTTCAGCCTTATACTTCTTGAACTTTTCAAGGACTTCAGACTTACATTGTATTAGGTAGAGATACCCATACCTTGAACAATCATCTATGAAAGAGATGAATATACATACCCACCTCGAGCTCTAACACTCATTGGACCATAGAGGTCAGAATGTATAAGCTCCGAGGTTTCCTTGGCTCTATAACCTTTTCCAGTAAAAGGTCGTTTGGTCATCTTGCCTTCAATGCATGATTCACACACCGACAAGGAGTTTTCTTCTAAACTCTATAGAAGTCCACTTTTCACCAACTACTCAATCCTATTAAGGTTGATGTGACCTAACTTTAGATGCTAAAGATGGGCGTTTTCCTTAGAAGAAACCTTTGGTCTTTTAGCTGTTGTTATTGTATTGAACATTTCAGTATTAAACAAGGCTTTTATGACTAACGACCTTAGTACATATAAGTCACTTTTCATTCAACCAAAACTAATCTCCATCCCATTCTTGAAAATAAACACTTTATTCTCATAAAAGGAGAGGGTATAACCTTGTTCAATGAGACAAGAAACCGAAATTAAGTTCCTCTTGATATGAAGAACTACAAAACATTACCCAGTAACAGATAACGTTTCTTGTACAAAAATAACTTCAGCCTGTCTACAGCAACAGCTAAAACAACCTCACCAATACCAACTCGAAGAGTCATCTCTCCCTATGACAACATTTTCTAGGAACTGAATCCTTGGTAAGAGAAACTGACGTGATTAGTAGAACCCGAATCAAGGATCCAAGCATAATCATCATTTTCTACCAAACACGTCTCCAAGACCAATAAATCATATTTACTGTCTTTAGACATGAGGAGAGTAGTGGGATCAATATCAGATCCTAAATAAGCTCAAAGTTGCATGTTAGAGAACACTTCTCTTCTATGAACTTTAATACAGTCAGCAACACTTGCTTTCTCTTCCTGGAGTTTAACTTGGGAACTGACACTACTAGTTTTGTCATCCATCCCTTTGTACTCGAAAGTAAGAACTGATGTTCAAACAAATCTTGCAATGAGTGCATGATCTCATGTGCAATGATCATGTTCTCAACCCTTTTGAACAAAACATCAGGTATGCTAGCCAAATGTGAAGTCGGGCCAATGAATTAGCCTTCATCCACACCTCATATGCACAACGAACACTTCGCGGTACATCAAGGGTCGGGACTTGAGGACATTCCTCAACCATGATGAATTCGAGGTCGTTTACAACAATTACAAAACTCTTTCCACTGTATGTAATTGGTTAAATTAGAGGCTTTAAACAGAAATACAAACATGTTATTGAAAACAAAAAACACATTAACCTACATTAGGTTTTATGCAAATACCCATTGAAAAAGCATACAACATCCAATAAGGTTTAGCAAAACCAACATGAACCCCGTGTGACATCTAGTTTCACAATGATGCTTCAAAGGTTTAGGACAAAAGCCGCCGAAGGGTGGTCAATTCATCCCTCCTCTGAATTGAGACATTCTCATCCAGCCATTAATACCAGAACAACTCTTGCTCCTATAACGACTAGCCATCATTGATTTGGTCAATAAATCATTAACTTACTTAACAATTTTCCGTAAGTGTGACATACAGCCAATCTGAAAGGGAAAAAAATCCGATTGGGGCAAAAACTAAAGTGACCCTATCCGTTTATGAAGTTCACCTTAATATTAACCAACTGCACAAAACCCATCCGATGGGGGATGCTCCCAAGGCACCACAAAGCCAAGAATGAATCTCACAGCATGAACATTCAGAGAGAAACGTGAGTGGAATAATTGACATATCAGATACATCTCTTCCTCCCACTGAGTATTTTATAACCTAGAGTTTAGTTTACTTAGAAAAAACACAGCTAAGAATTTTAACTAAGTGACTTTTTAGGTTTTCCCAAGAGTAACTTTTACCTTAAATAGTTAAACAACTTTTGATCATCATCCATTAAACTCTTTAATGGAGTCTTTAACCAACTGTCGCATGCTTGCAAAAAATCTATCTAATTCACCTTTCTAGGTAGGTTCCCAGGTAGGGGTGTTCCATTTCCGTCAGCTTAAGTACCCCAGCCTAGACAGAATCCATCTTAGACAAAAGTGAAGGAACTCTTATTCAAGAGTACCTACGAGTGGAAGCGGATCTTTCCAATTCATTGTGACAGAATTACCACATATACATTCAAACATACTAATATGCATTCATAATGCTAAAGAGATCAAGAGATCATACCAATTGAAGATTTCTTCTTAATGGCGAGTCTAAAACCCAACCGTCTACCTTGAACAATCACCACTCGAATATAAGGAAACGGTGATGACACCACCACTCAGAACCCTCAGTATTCTTGGAGTGAGAATCCAAAGTGTGGGCTTTGTTCGAATTTGGTAGAGGGAAGGAGGAAGAGAGATCATACACAACAATCAAGCAAGTGGGAGATGAGGTTGTCTATCGCATAGACAAGATGCTTGATCGTTTAGGTTATACGATCGTCTAGGAAAAAATACGTGTTCATCTAAACGATCGTGTAGGAAAAACTAAGCGATCGTCTATACGATCGTTTAGTAAATATCGAGAGCTAAACGATCGCTTAGGAAAAAGGTAAATGATCATTTAGTAAATAGTGCGTAAAGGTGTAATCGGTAAGCGATCGCTTAGCAATATCGTATATGTAAGCGATCGTGTAGGCACTATCGTATAGGCACTGATTTTCTAAGCGATGACACACTCTTTAACACAATGTCGGCGCATCTCATGCTTAACACACCGTCAGCTATTTATGCATCTCAAAGTGATCTTTCAATACACTCATCCGTTATTAGAACGGACGAGACGCTGTCCTATTTCCTTTTTAACCATCCAATGAATGTGATCTCATCATATTCATAACACATAAATTAGTATCATATATTAATTATAATATTTTCCTCCACTAGATATAAATCATATTTATAATTTCCTCCAAAATAATGTATCTCATACATAAAGTTAATTATATCATATTTAATTAACTCGTTCAATTATATCATATATAATTGAACTCCCTCTTGTCAATTTGAACATTTCAAACTGACCCAAAAACTGACTCTCAACTTGTGTCCAAGTTGTTGGGATTGGTGTCCTAATTCTCCCAGAGTCTTGTTGTTTGGTAAAGATACACATTGTTTGATGAATAAAATAAATCTTATTTAATTCTGGCATTTACTCATATCCAATAAACAAAGCTACTTGGTTATCTTATGTGAACTTAAGCATGTATATCGTATATGTGATATACAAATGGATCATGCCTTTAGTGATAACCTAAATAGGTCTGTAGTATAAGGATTAAGGTAAGATACCTGATCCTGGTGACACTACGGATACGACCCGCTTTGTAGAGATTTGCAAGTGTTGTAAACTACTACAGATGGTAGATCCTGACCATTCACGTGGAAACGTGCGAGCGGAGGTGTCCTATACAAAGAGTTTGTATAAGACTTGGACCACGAGATGATTAGACTCTGTATATAACGCCATTGATACTAGAGACTTATATCTCACCTAAATGACCATAGGTGACACGACCTCAATCTTGAGTGTTTTGGGAACTCCTGCATTTGAGGCTTTGATTAGTATGGTGAGAGTGGCCAGATTGCCAACTCAACATGCCTACCTTTTTGGGGACTTGTCTGACTGGGAGCTGGGAACTCAATCCACAAGATGGAATTTCACTTCTTTCCCGAAGCAAGGATAAGTAAAGAGATTGCTCCCTTAAGGGCTGATTCCGGGGCTTGAACATAGTGGCCACAGCTTCTCTTTGGAAGAGAAGACTCAGTCATAGTAGGACTATGACTTATGTTCATTAGAGGGATCAATGGTACTTAAGAAGTTAAATGTAACTACAGGGGCATAACGGTTATTGGCCGAGCTGTACTTACGAGCGATCTGTGAAGGGTTGTCACACTTCTGATTGGTTAAGATGGACACATAACATATCTGTGGTAAGGAGAGTTCAGCTGTCGGTCTTTAGTGGAGTGCCTGACAGTTAACAGATGGTGGATCCTGTGACTAAAGAATTTAGTCATCATGTACCATTGGAACTTCGAGCTACAGGTCCATAAGGTCCCCTTGGTAGCTCATGGATTCAGTTGAGGATTAGTTCTTGGTGTTGATTTGAAATGTTCAAATTAACAAGAGGTATTTTGATTATATACGATATAATCGGTATGATGTATGCGATATATCTAATGGAGGATTGATGTAAATGAGATTTACATTAAGTATCATGGAATAGAAAAAGTACTATGGTTTATATGTTTCATGAGATGAAATATTAAAACAATAGGTTATAAATATAGTATGATAAGTTAGTTATCATTTATATTTATAATATTATTAATTATTGGATAATTAAATCTTTTTCTTTAGTAACCAATTGAGTGGGAGGTTATTGGTGGTTCATGGCAACCGTGAGATAAAAGGAAAATTGTTTTCCTAATTTTAGTAAGTTTTGACAAAAAAATTTTGTCAAATTGTTTTGAAATTTCTCTCGCGAAAAAGAAACTCACGAAAGCTTGTCAAGTAAATATAGATTTACTAAGCGACAGCTTGAATGAAGTAAACGACCGTGGAGTGTTTTGTAGGCGACAGATGATAACGGGCAGAAATGCACGTTATCATAGTGCTAAGTTCTTAAACAATGTTACCTTGCGTTGATAAAACATATTAAATTGCATCCATTAAGCATTAATATTGCGGTCGCATGCGTTCATCACATTAGAAAAGTTGATTTTTGTATTTTTGTGCAGAATATGCGTTGATGCAAGGTGGAAATTGCATTCATAGGAAATCATTGGTCGAGCGTAGCATTATCGCAAAGCTTTGCAGTGATCGTGTTCGCAATATTCGCCCGAGAAGGATTGCCGCAACTTGGTCAGTGCAACATGGTGGGCGCATCTGGGTGAAAGGCATAATTAATCACGATGGGACAGAAAGCTGATGATAGTTGAATCCAAATTAAGTCTGTCTCTTATACACATCTAGATGTGTATAAGAGACAGATATTCGCCCGAGAAGAATCGCCGCAACTTGGTCAGTGCAACATGGTGGGCACATCTGGGTGAAAGGCTAATTAATCGCGATGGGACAAAAAGCTGATGATAGTTGAATCCAAATTAAGTTGACAGTCGATAACGATCACAAGTACATTCAACTTTTCGGTGACAAATATTCAGCGCATCAGTCAGGAATTAAAGCTGTCCCATTTGTACAATAATGAGAGAGAGGCCACCGTTCACCTTAGATGTTCTATAAATACCAGAGGCATCCTTTAGGAAAGGGGTTCACCATTCATTAATTCAAAAATTCATACGTTCGGATCGCACGCCTTTGTCCATAGTTTTCCTCTTCATTTTAAGCCGAGCAAGGGAAGAGTGGTGACGCTGAAGATTGCTCAGGGAAACTCGAGAGAGAACCTTGAGGTGTAGAACCAGAGAGCGGGTCGACTCTCGCGAGAGCGAGATTGAGATTATCTTTTGAGCACGAGTAGAAAAACAGTGTAAAATCCTGGGCAGCAAAAGATTGCTACCAGGCCCTTTATTCTATGCTTGCATTGTTATTCTATACTTCATCTTTATATTTATACAATGGAAGTTATATTTCTACATCTGTTCACTCTCTTAGCACGCATGAGTAGCTAAACTAGTCGAATGGGTTGAGAAGAACTAAGCTAACATGACCTAAGAAGTTCATTGCTTGCGATTATCTTATTTTATGCTGTGCCAAATACCCTTTAGAGTTACTCGAGAAAGAGTGTAAAGAAAAGACCTAATGTCTCGAGAGAGCTAGGTTAGAATCTGGACTCAAGAGAGCAAGATTAGAACTGCATAAACAAGAGATAGGGACTTAGAGATAAGCTCTGTTTGTCAACCTGCATCGCATGCATCCTAGAGATGGGAATGATATTATGTGGTCGCCTTATTTGTGTGTGTGTCATTTTGTCATTGCATAAATAAAAATAGAGGCTTATGTGTAGGTCCTATAGACTTAGCGAATATATCGCATGCGTTCTAGCTTTAGAAGCCGTGGCATTTGCACCGAGATATGGTTTACTGTTGTATGCATGTTGCATGATCGCATAGCATGAACGCATCCTAGGAAGTGTCAGTTGAAACTTTTCTCAACCCATTCATCGCATACTCATCGCATTTCTCATTTATCAACTCTTTTCAAACTCTGCTGCATTTATTTATTTTTTATTAATGCAAACAACAATCCTAACACTTTATTTATTTATCCAGTTACCACAAAGTTTTCATAAAAATTACCATTGCAATCTATTTTCACAAGTCCCTGAGTTCGACCCTGGACTTACCAGGAAACTCAGTGGAATTTACACTTGGATTCCGCTGAGGAAACTTGAGTGCACAACACAATTTCACCATCGCATATCATCCCTAATACACTTCATAAAAATCAAGCATCAAGTTTTTGGCGCCGTTGCCGGGGACTTCGGCAAAATAGTGGGCTAACGGTAATTTTTCTGATTTCTTTGCAGACTCTCAATCTTTAGCAAATTACGACCCGGAGATTTAAGAGACCGCCAATAACAAAAGAGAATACCAAGAATGGAGGAGCAACCGGAAGCAAGGGTCGCTAACGCGAACAATATAATGGCTAACCCCATCCTTCCAACGAATGACCGCAATAGACCCATCTGAGACTATGCGTCACCTAACCTCTACTATTTCTCTCTAGGAATCATGAGGCCAGCGTTAGATGGATCGAGGTTTGAAATGAAGCTGGTAATGTTGCAGATGATCTAAGCTGCGGGGTAGTTTGGAGGAAGGCGTGGCGAAGACCCGCACACCCGCCTCTGAAGCTTCATAGAAATTTGCAACACTTTTGTGTTCCCGAATATCTCTATCGAAAAAGTTCAATTAACTCTATTTCCATTTTCTTTGTGTGATCAGGCGAGGAAATGGGCATATTCTCTTGAACCGGAAGAGATAACTTCGTGGGAACAGGTGGTGGAAAAGTTTATGAAGAAGTATTTCCCACCAATCAAGAATACTAGGAGAAGGAATTAATAACAAATTTTGAACAAGAAGATGAAGAATCACTCAGTGATGCCTGGGCGAGCTTCAAGCGGCTGGTAAGAGACTATCCATATAATGGCTTACCAGACTGCCTGCAGATGGATATCTTCTATCAAGGACTGAATCCTTCTTCGCAGACTGCTACCAATACGACAACCGCTGGTGGTCTGCTCAACAAAACATATGAAGAGGCAAAGAGCATACTTGATCGCATTTCCAAAAATCATGAGGATTGGCAGGAAAGCGATCAAAGATTAAGAATTAAAGATAATGATGCAAATAGTAGGGCCATAGCCTCCCTACAAAATCAAATGACTGTGATGATGAGTTTAATTCAAGGCATCACAATTAATAACACGGGAGCTAAGAAAGGGCAGGTCAATGCAATTGCTCAAACGACCGCAAGTTTTGTCATTTGCGGAGATGCTCAGAAGATGGAAGAATGCCCAACAAACCCGCAGTCGGTATGCTTCATAAGAAATAATCCCTATTTCGATACATATAACCCCGGGTGGCGAAACCACCCAAATTTTGCGTGAAAAAATCAACAACAAAGCTTTCAACCTGTGGCACAAAAAGGAGAGCCACTCGGATATTTCCCGCAAACAAACGGTCCAGTGCATAGCCAAGCTAGCAGCTCTCAAACACCACAAACTTCGTCCTTAGAAAGCTTGCTGAAGCAATACATTGAGAAAAACGAATCAGTACTTCAGAATCAAGCTACATCCATTAGAAATCTCGAAATTCAAATGGGACAAATTGCGGGCGAGCTGAAAAATAGACCGCAAGGAGCATTGTCGAGCTCTAAGCTCCCTCGCAATGTTGGGGGTATCGGGAAGGAATAATGCTTAGCAGTCTCCTTGCTAAACGACAACATGACTGTAGAAGTAGGGGAGAAGCCCATTGTGACCAACCTAAATGCAGTGACAATCGAAGACCCGTTGACCTATAGTTTAGAAAAGCCCGAGAAAATAGACCCTGAAGTTGCATCCATCCTTAAACCTCTAGATCTTGAGACAGAAGAAGTCCAACCACCAGCAGCTCCACAAGGATTGAAAAAGGATAAAGAAAATATCACAATAGTGACCGCAATGCAAAATGTTATGATCCCACCGAAAATGGGCGACCCAGGAATCTTTACGATACCATGTTCCATCGGAGGGGTCTACAGTGGCCAAGCACTATGTGATCTTGGGGAAAGTATAAACATAATGCCGCTATCAATCTTCAAACAATTGAATGCCAGCACACTCACGCCCACAAAGGAAACTCTCCTGCTCGCGAACAGATCTCAAATACACCCTGAAAGAGAATTGAAAAATGTCGCAATTTCAATCGATAAATTCATCTTGCCGGCAGACTTTCTCATTTGGATTATAAAGCGGACGAAGATGCACCCATCATATTAGGACGACCACTCGTTTCGACTAGTCGCGCTCAAATTGATGTGCGCAAGAGAGAGATTGTAATGAGCATTCATGGGGAAAAACTCCGGATCAAGACAGTCAAGATCTCAGAAGACAAAGAAAAGAAGGAAAAGCCACCATGAACGTGAACAACCAGCCTAGAAGAAGTGGTCTCTGAGTTATTATATGACTCAACCTCATTAGGGACGCAATTCTTTTGAATATCCTTTTTCTTGCATCAATACTTCATGAATTTTCAGCATCTTAATTTTGTCTAATATCGCATATCCATTTTTTTTCTTTATCTATAAAAAAAACCATTTGTTTTGTCAAAAAATTATTTGACCCTCTCTCTGTTTTTCTTGCAACGATCGAGGCACAAGATTACGGAGATGTTACATGAAGCAACAAATTATCTCACTCTATCACTGCAATCCAAAGAAGATAAATTGCCACGAAGATGGATGCGTCAATACACAATGCGGGCGACAACGTAAATTTGGGGGTGTATTCTTCCTTATCTCTATTTCAAATTTTGCACTATTGCATCGCATGTTACTTTTGAAGGTTTATCACCACATCCTCTTTGATTACTGCAATCATTTGACATAGATAACTTTAGTACATCGCCACATGCTGTTTCTTTACCAAGTATGATTTCAATGATGAAAAACATGCTTCTATTTCTTTTGTATATACTAGAGTCAACTTAACGTTAAGAAAGTCACCTCATGAAATATTTCTAGAAATTAAAGGTTGCTAGCTTTCTTTCAAACTCTCTTTACGAAGCTTTCTACGAACATCACATGTCTCATTTCAATCTTTTGGCAATGAGGACATTGTTGCATTTTAAATTTGGGGGTGAGGTATTTATTTTCGACCTTGCTATTTTGAAAAAAAAAATTGAGAATAACAACTCTACTATCAATGCAATAGGAAATCCATGTTGATAAGAGTTAAGTTGTGAAAGGCACTTACCCGTAGTTGGATGTTCGCATGACACATGTGGGGGCAAGCCAAAACGAAAGTAAGTCACCAGGATCAGTGCAAGGTCAGAGAATATATATATCTGTCTCTTATACACATCTAGATGTGTATAAGAGACAGATATGTAAGTCACCAGGATCAATGCATAAATAAATGACCGCAACTCCACTGCTAAGAAGGCATGAGTTTAGTCTGAGAAAGAGCGCATTGCTCATAGTTGGATGTCCGCATGACACACGTGGGGGTAAGCCAAAACGAAGGCAAGGCACTTGAATTAGCACAAGGACAGAAAAAAATAATAATGTCAAGAAATATGCAAGGATAAAATCATTGGACACCCTGGTGGAAAATTTTCTTTTTGAAATAAATCATGCAATGTTCTGGAAGTTAGTAAAGTTTTTTTGAAGGTTAAGTTTGCAGTTCTTAGGTCTTAGAAATATTTTGAGAAGAGACTTGAATAAGACTTAAGGAAACTTTGGTATATAGGAATTGAACAAAGTATCCTTGAGAAATCTAGGAAAAGAACATTGCAGTCGATTTGCTAAAAGAAAACTTTAGCTTATGTTTGAGGACAAGCATTGTTTAAATTTGGGAGTGTGATAACGGGCAGAAATGCACGTTATCATAGTGCTAAGTTCTTAAACAATGTTGACTTGTGTTGATAAAACATGTTAAATTGCATCAATTAAGCATCAATTTCATAATATTGCGGTCGCATGCATTCATCGCATTAGAACAGTTGATTTTTGTATTTTTGTGTAGAATATACGTTGACGCAAGGCAAAAATTGCGTTCATAGGAAATCATTGGTCGAGTGCAACATTACCGCAAGGCTTTGCGGTGATCGTGTTCGCAAATATTCGCCTGAGAAGGATTGCCGCAACTTAGCCAGCGCAACATGGTGGGCACATCTGGGTGAAAGGCTAATTAATCGCGATGGGACAGAAAGCTGATGACAGTCGAATCCAAATTAAGTTGACAACCGATAACGATCACAAGTACATTCAGCTTTTCGGTGACAAATATTCGGCACATCAGTCAAGAATTAAAGTTGTCCCATCTATACAATAATGAGAGAGAAGCCGCCGTTCACCTTGGATTTTCTATAAATACCAGAGGCATCCTTCAGAAAAGGGGTTCACCGTTCATTAATTCAAAAATTCATACGTTCAGATCGCACGCCTTTGTCCATAGTTTTCCTCTTCATTTTAAGGTGGAGCAAGGGAAGAGTGGTGACGCCGGAGATCACTCAGGGCAACTCGAGAGAGAACCTCGGGGTGTAGAACCAGAGAGCGGATCGACTCTCGCGAGAGCGAGATTGAGATTATCTTTTGAGCACAAGTAGAAAAACAATGTAAAATCCTGGGCAGCAAGAGATTGCTACCAGGCCCTTTATTCTATACTTGCATTGTTATTTTGTACTTCATCTTTATATTTATA
>NC_052350.1:50849642-50852741 GCF_009727055.1 Benincasa hispida | reverse complement strand
CCTATACGATCGTGCGTATGCAATACGGAGGTGCTAGCTAAGCGATCGCTTAGGCGATGGTGCTTCGCAGCATTGTAGTCGTTTAGAGGATTGCGGAAGGCGGGCGTTGTGCGGAGCACGCTAAGCGATCGTGTACTTCAGGTTTCATCGCTTTGTAAAAGGTACACGATCGTGTAGTAATATCTAAACTATCATTTATATTTTTCTAAATGATCGTGTAGTAAATGCTAAATGATCGTTTAACTCTGGGAGCGCTGATAAGTGATAGAGCAAAGCGTTTGTTTTATCGTGTAGACGATAGCAGAATGTTTAGTACACGATGGTTAAAGACGCGATGCTTTGCCCGATCGGTTTAAGACTCGGTTTGCCTGTTTAAACAGGAGACTTCTTGTCTTTGTAATAGTTAGCTTTCCTTTTGTGGTTTTTTAAGGCAATTTTACCCGGTTCATCAACATTGGTTTATTATACATATGATGTATAGTGTATATGCCAAAGTGTTTGACAAATAGTTCAAAACCCACCTTAGGTTGAGCAATTATTCATGCATCATGCATTATAAATGTTATAATCGAGCATGAAGAAATTACTTGAAAGTTTGCGCATGCATCTTGAAATATAAGAGTTATATTTTGCATGCAGTGAGCATTATTATGCATCATCCTTTTATTATAAATGTTATAGTTTAAGGGTGAATGGAAGCATGCTTTGCTTGTTTCGTTGCTGATTTGTATAAGAATTATATAAAAGAAGTAGTAATGAATGAACAATGCATTGAGCATGACATTTAGGCTATTCATAAGTGTTATGATTGCCTTGCATGTGTTAGCTTCGCATTGTGGTTAGTTTCCGTTTATATGTGTTATAAAGGAAATTCGACCTAAATCAATAAGAAATAGTTACATGCGAACTTAGGGTGAACTCAAGTTTTTTTAAAAGGGTTTTAAAATTGGATTGAGATAGACCTAAGTTCAAGTGTTTCTAAAGAGTTTATAACCTAGATTAATCTTTTAAAATCGGTTTAATAGGATTAAATTGATTGAAATATAAGATTAAATTTGTTTTAAATCTATCTATAAAGGATGTTTTGTCTAAGGCGGGTTCTGGCTAGGTTGGGGTTCTTAAGTAGACGGAAATGTAACAACCCTACCTGGGAACCTACTTGGAAAGGTGACTTAGATAGATTTTCAACGAGCATGCGACGTTTTGGTCAAAGACTCCGTTAAAGAGTTTAATAGAGGATGATCAAAAGTTGTTTCACTTTCCAAGGTAAAAGTTACTATTGGGCAAACCTAAAAGTTACTTAGTTAAAATCCTTAGCCGTATTTTTTCTAAGTCAGCTAAAATACTAGGTTATAAAATACTCAGTGGGAGGAGGAGATGTATCTGATATGTCTATGATTCCACTCACATTTCTCCCTGTATGTTCACACCGTGAGATTTATGCTTGGCCTCGTGATACCCGGGATACATCTTCTTTCAGATGGTGTTTGCATGAGTCAATATCAAGGTGAACGGAGAGAGTGTTTATAGTAAGTGTGTGAAGGGTGTGTGTCAACACGTCCTATGGTCTCTGTCATTGGTTCACACCCTGAGATCATTTTGTACTCCCTCGTGTCGCTTTTGTGCGTCCTCCTCCTGGAAACATTGCCATAAGGGGAGATGACTCTTCGAGTCGGTACTAGTGAGGTTGTTTCAGTTATTACTGTAGGCAGGCTGAAGTTATTTGTTGATAAAAAACATTATCTGTTACTAGATAATGTTTTTGTAGTTCTTCATATTAAGAGGAACTTAATCTCGATTTATTGTCTCATTAAACAAGGCTACACCGTCTCCTTTTTTTAGAATAAAGTGTTTGTTTTCAAGAATGGAATGGAGATTGGTTATGGTTCACTGAAAAATAACTTATATGTACTAAGGTCGTTAGTCATAAAAGTCTTGTTTAACACTGAAATGTTCAGTACGACAACAACAGTTAAAAGACCAAAGGTTTCTCTTAAGAAAAATGCCCATCTTTGGCATCTTAGGTTAGGTCACATCAACCTCAATAAGATTGAGCAGTTGGTGTAAAGTGGACTTCTAAAGAGTTTAGAAGAAAACTCTTTGCCGGTATGTGAATCATGCCTCGAAGGCAAGATGACCAAACGAATTTTTACTGGAAAAGGTTACAAAGCCAAGGAAGCCTTGGAGCTTGTACATTCAGACCTCTGTGGTCTGATGAATGTTAGAGCTCGAGGTGGGTATGAATATTTCATCTCTTTCATAAATGATAATTCAAGATTTGGGTATCTCTTCCTAATGTAGCATAAGTCTGAAGCCCTTAACATGTTGAAGGAGTATAAGGCTGAAGTTGAAAACTTGTTAGGTAAGAAGATAAAAACATTACGATCTAATCGTGGTGGAGAGTATATGAACCTCCAATTCCAGAACTAGATGATAGAATATGGGATTTCATCCCAACTCTCGAACCCTGGTACACCTCAGCAGAATGGTGCATCAAAAAGGAGAAACAAAACCTTGTTGGACATGGTTCGGTCTTTAATAAGTTATGCTCATCTTTCAGACTCGTTTTGGGGTTATGCAGTGCAGACTGCATGTTATTTCCTGAACAACGTTACCTCGAAAAGTGTTTCTGAAACAAAAAGTGTTTCTGAAACATCTTTTGAGTTATGAAGAGGCCGTAAAGGTAGTTTACGCACTTCAGGATTTGAGGCTATCAGACACATGCTAGCGACTAACCCAAAGAAGTTGGAACTGTGTTCAAAGGTTTGCCTCTTTGTAGGCTACCACAAATGCTATCTTCTTGGAAGAAGATCACATGAGGGATCATAAGCCACGAAGTAAGCTCGTTTTACGTGAGATCTCTAGTGAGACTGAGACTGCTGAGGGTTGAACAAGAGTTGTTGAACAGACCAACAGATCAATAAAAGTTGTTAAGGTCGAAACGTTTAGTCAACCAGCTCAAGAGTTGAGACTGCCTCGACATAGTGGGAAGGTTATGACACACCGGATCGCTATATGGTTTTGACTGAAGCCCAAAACGTCATTACGAATGATGGGGTCGAGGATCTGTTGTCTTTTAAAAAAGCAATGGAGGATGTT
>NC_052350.1:50762495-50847482 GCF_009727055.1 Benincasa hispida | reverse complement strand
CGATCTCACAACTTTGCTACAAGATCGTTGGCCCAAGGTAAATGATCGTATAGAGTCTGTAGAGCTAAACGATCGCATAACTTTTGCTAGACGATTGCATAGTTTTATCTAAACGATATCGACCTATACGATAGGTCTCCGACTTCTCCCACTTGCCCAGTCGTGTATGCGATAATTGTTTCCTCCGTTCGTCTGCCTCACACCAAGTCCGAAAAGAGCCCACCTTCTAGATTCTCACACAAAGAATACCAAGGTCGCTTTATTGGTGGTTTCAAACTCAACTCGACACCGTCAAGGTTTTCTGGAGGCCATTCGTGGTGTTGCAGAGGAGTTCGTGTTGCGGAGGAATTCATGATCGAGGAGATCGTTGAGGATGAGCACGAAGTGTTCGTGCTGTGTTCGTGTAGTGTTGCGGTCGTGTAGATCGAGCGCTCGTGCTTACTATTGTTCGATTAGAGTGCGCATCGGAGTGCGGAGACGCTTATGCCATTGTTAGTACAGTTTTTCCCTCTGTACATTTATTGTTTCATGCTGTAATTTTTTTGTAAATTGTATAACCGCTTGTATTGATGTCGACTGTAAATAATTTGTTGATTTATGATTGTAATTTGGAATAGTCTTGTTCCACTGCTCATAGAAATTGTGAATCTGATTTCCTACAATTGGTATCAGTGTCAGGTTCTCTGATATTCCAAATTATAGATCTGAATCGAACGCTTTTTACAGTCATGGTGGGTTTCTGCATTTGTAGTTAACCATTTTCTGCATTTGTGGATGAATGTGATGAACATTTTAAGTTTAAATTGCCTTTTTATTAAATCTTTCTGTATTACAAAGTGTTAATTGTAAGGGCCCCTATGTTTTTAGGCGAAATTAACTTTGCAATCGAGTCTATAATTCGAAAAGTTCAAGTTCGTCGAGTCATTCGTGATGAAGCTTTGGCGCGTGGCAATGCAATTCTCTATGAAGAAGAAGATCAAGCATTGGTCGAGTCGTGTAGCCTTAGGTAAACAATCGTAGGGATTTTACTTTCGATTATTTAGATTTTTCGTTCTAGACGATCGTATAGTATTTTCTAATCGATCGTTTAGCTAATGCTAAGCAATGGAGTAAATCGTTTACCATATCTTGTAACATTGGTTGCGCGATCGCGTAGGCACTGGAGGTAGACGGTCGTAGTGGGAGCATGTGATGCTCATCGTTTAGTAGAAGGTGCATGCTAGACGATCGCGTAGTTAGCAAGCTTCATCCCTTAGTTACTACCTATGCGATCGCATGTATGCAATACGGAGACGCTAGCTAAGCGATCGCTTAGGCGATGGTGCTTCGCGGCATCGTAGTCGCTTAGATGATCGTGGAAGGCAGGTACTGTGCAGAGTGCACTAAGAAATCGTGTACTTCATGCTTCATCGCTTAGTAAAGGTAGACGATCGTGCTGTAATAGCTAAACAATCGTTTGGATTTTTCTAGACGATCGTATAATAAATGCTAAACGATCAATTAACTCTGGAGCGCTGGTAAGCGATAGAGTAAAGAGTTTGTTTTATCGTGTAGACGATCGTGGGGGCTTAGTACACGTTGGATGGTTGGAGAAGTGATGCTTTGTCGAGCGGTTCAAGACCCGGTTCGCTTGTTTGAACCGAAGACTCCTTGTCTTTGTAATAGTTAGC
The DNA here is from genome assembly GCF_009727055.1 of Benincasa hispida. Classification (NCBI taxonomy): domain Eukaryota; kingdom Viridiplantae; phylum Streptophyta; class Magnoliopsida; order Cucurbitales; family Cucurbitaceae; genus Benincasa; species Benincasa hispida. The sequence goes on along the minus strand of NC_052350.1, from coordinate 50,845,812 downwards.
TTTCCCTTTTATTTTTTAAGGCAATTTTACCCGGTTCATCAACTTTTATTGCTTATACATGTGATGTATGCTACTTATATGTCAAAGTATTTATCATATAGTTAAAAACCCACCTTAGGTTGTGCAATTATTCATGCACCATGTATTATAAATGTTATAATCTTGCATGAAGAAATTACTTGAAAGCATACGCATGCATCATGAAATATAAGAGTTATATTTTGCATGCAGTGAGCATTATCATGCATCATCCTTTTATTATAAGTGTTATAGTCTAAGGGTGAATGGAAGCATGTTTTGCTTGTTTCATTGTTGTTTTGTATAAGTGTTATATAAAAGAAGTAGCAATGAATGGACAATGCATTGAGCATGACACTTAGGCTGTTTATAATCGTTATAAATGCCTTGTATGTGTTAGCTTCGCCTTGTAGTTGTTTCCGTTTATAAGTGTTATAAAGAAAATTAGACCTAAAATCCATAATTCAGAGTTGCATGCGGACTTAGGGTGAATTCAAGTTTTTAAAAAGGTTTTCAAATTGGATTGAGATAGATCTAAGTTCAAGTGGTTCTAAAGAGTTTAGTAACCTAGATTAATCTTTTAAAATCGGTTTAATAGGATTAAATTGGTTGGAATAAAAGAATAAATTGTTTGTAAACCTATCTATAAGGGACCTTTTGTCTAAGGCGGGTTCTGGCTAGGTTGGGGTTCTTAAGTTGACGGAAACGTAACAGCCCTACCTGGGAACCTACCTGGAAATGTGAATTAGATAGATTTTCAACAAGTATGCGACGTTTTGGTCAAAGACTTCGTTAAAGAGTTTATTGGATGATGAACAAAAGTTGTTCAACTATCCAAGGTAAATGTTACTCTTGGAAAAACCTAAAAGTCACTTAGTTAAAATCTTTAGCCTTGTTTTTTCTAAGTAAACTAAACCCTAGGTTATAAAATACTCAGTGGGAAGAGGAAGCATATCAGATATGTCTATGATTCCACTCACATTTCTCCCTATATGTTCACACCGTGAGATTCATGCTTGGCCTCGAGATGCCCCAAGATGCATCCCCCTTCGGATGGTGTTTGCATGAGTCAATATCAAGGTGAACGGAGAGAGTGTTTATAGTAAGTGGGTGAAGGGTTTGTGACAACACATCCTATGGTCTCTGTCATTGGTTCACACCATGAGATCATTCTGTACGCCCTCGAGTCGCCTTCGATGCGGTCCCCTTCGGATGGGTTTTGTGCAATTGGTCAATATCAAGGTGAACTCTATAAATGGTTAGGGTCGCTTTAGGTTTTGCCCCAATCGGATTTTTACCCTTAGGATTGGCCTTTTAGGACGGACCTTTAGGGCTTAAAATGGCGGGTCACACTTACGGGGATTTTTAAGTATGTTAGTTATTTCTTGGCCAATTCAATGATGACTAGTCCGTTATAGGAACAAGAGTTGTTCTAGTATTAATGACTGGTTGAGATCTTCTCAATTCAGAGGAGGGATAACTGACCTCCCTTCGGCAGCTTTTGTNGCCTTTTAGGACGGACCTTTAGGGCTTAAAATGGCGGGTCACACTTACGGGAGATTGTTAAGTAAGTTAATCATCTCTTGGCTAAATCAATGATGGTTTGTCGTTATAGGAACAAGAGTTGTTCTAGTATTAATGACTGGTTGAGATCTTCTCAATTCAGAGGAGGGATAACTGACCTCCCTTCGGCAGCTTTTGTCCTAAACCTTTGAAGCATCATTACGAAACTAGATGTCACATGGGGTTCATGTTAGTTTTGCTAAAATCATATTGGATGTTGTTTTGTTTACAATGGGTATTTGCTTAAAACCTAACGTAGGTCAATGTGCTTTTCTTTTCAGTAACTCGTTAGTATTTCCGTTTAAAACTTTTAAAAATGACCAATTTATTACAGTGGAAAGAATCGTGTGAAACGAATTTTCTGGCAAACGACTTCCATCCCACTGCTCTCCAAAAGAGAAGACAAGACAGTAAATATAATTTATTGGTCTTGGAGACATGGCTGGTAGAGAATGATGATTCTGCCTGGATCATTGATTCAGGTGCTACCAATCATGTCAGACCCTCTTACCAAGGATTTAGTTCCTAGCAAATGTTGCCACAGGGAGAGATGACTTTTCGAGTCGATAATGGCGAGGTTGTTTCAGTTGTTTCTGTAGGCAGGCTGAAGTTATTTATTGACAAGAAACGTTATCTGTTGCTAGATAATGTTTTTATAGTTCCTCATATTAAGAGGAACTTAATCTCAGTTTCTTGTCTCATTGAACAAGGCTATACCGCCTCATTTTCTGAGAATAAAGTGTTTATTTTCAAGAATGGTATGGAGATTGGTTCTGGTTCAATGGAAAATAACTTATATGTACTAAGGCCGTTAGTCATAAAAGCCTTGTTTAACACTGACATGTTCAGTACGACAGCAACTGTTAAAAGACCAAAGGTTTCTCCAAAGGAAAATGCCAATCTTTGGCATCTAAGGTTAGGTCACATGAACCTCAATAGGATTGAGAAGTTGGTGAAAAGTGGACTTCTAAAGAGTTTAGAAGAAAACTCCTTGTCGGTATGTGAATCATGCCTTGAAGGCAAGATGACCAAACGACCTTTTACTAGAAAAGGTTATAGAGCCAAGGAAGCCTTGAAGCTTGTACATTCAGACCTCTATGGTCTGATGAATGTTAGAGCTCGAGGNACCTTTTACTAGAAAAGGTTATAGAGCCAAGGAAGCCTTGAAGCTTGTACATTCAGACCTCTATGGTCTGATGAATGTTAGAGCTCGAGGTGGGTATGAATATTTCATCTCTTTCATAGATGATTATTCAAGGTTTGGGTATCTCTTCCTAATGCAACGTAAGTCTGAAGCCTTTAACAAGCTCAAGGAGTATAAGGTTGAAGTTGAAAACTTATTAGGTAAGAAGATAAAAACACTACGATCGGATCATGGTGGAGAGTATATGGATCTCCAATTCCAAAACTATATGATAGAACATGGGATTGTGTCCCAACTCTCGGCCCTTGGTACACTTCAGCAGAATGGTGTATTAGAAAGGAGAAACAGAACCTTGTTGGACATGGTTCAGTCTATGATGAGTTATGTTCATCTTCCAGACTCGTTTTGGGGTTATGCAGTGCAGACTGCATATTATATCCTGAACAACGTTCCCTCGAAAAGTGTTTCTAAAACACCTATTGAGTTATGGAGAGGCCGTAAAGGTAGTTTATGCCACTTCAGGATTTGGGGCTGTCTGGCACATGTGCTAGCGACTAACCCAAAGAAGTTGGAACCGCATTCAAAGGTTTGCCTTTTTGTGGGTTACCCCAAGGAAACGAAAGGAGGATACTTCATGATCCAAGTGAGGACAAAGTGTTTGTTTCCACTAATACTATCTTCTTGGAAGAAGATCACATGAGGGATCATAAGCCACAAAGTAAGATCGTTTTACATGAGATCTCTAGTGAAACTGAGACTACTGAGGGTTCAACAAGAGTTATTGAACAGGCCGACAAATCAACAAGAGTTGTTGAGGTCGGGACGTCTAGTCAACCAGCTCAAGAGTTGAGATTGCCTCGATGTAATGGGAGGGTTATGAACCCACCGGATCGCTACATGAGTTTTACTGAAGCCTAAAACGTCATTATGAATGATGCGGTCGAGGATCCATTGTCATTTAAGAAAACAATGGAGGATGTTGACAAAAATGAATGGGTTAAGGCCATGAACCAGGAAATGGAGTCTATGTACTTCAACAACGTCTTGGAGCTTGTTGGTCCATCTGATGGGGTAAGACCTATTGGGTGTAAGTGGATCTATAAGCGAAAGAAAGGTGTAGATGGAAAGGTGCAAACCTTTAAGGTTAGGCTCGTGGCAAAGGGTTATACCCAGATTGAGGGAGTTGACTATGAGGAAACTTTTTCACTTGTTATCATGCTAAAGTCTCAAGATTCTCCTGTCCATAGCCACATTTTATGATTATGAAATATGGCAAATGGACGTCAAGACTGCCTTTCTGAATGGTAATCTTGAGGACACCATCCATATGACTCAACCAAAGGGGTTCGTAGTTCCAGATATAGTATGATAAGTTAGTTATCATTTATATTTATAATAATATTAATTATTAAATAATTAATATTTTTTCTTTTAAATAACCAAATGTAATGGGTGGTTATTGGATCATGGTAACCGTGAGTATAAAGGAAAGTGGTTTCCTATTATTTTAAGAAGAAGTTTTTCACAAAAGTTTGAAAAGATTTTGAGTTTTCTCTCCGACGAAAAGAAACTCACGGAAGTCGTCAGTAAATACAGATTTACTAAATGACGACTGGGCGAGCTAAATGATCGTGCAGTGTCTACTAAACGATCGCATAGTTTTACTAGACGATCGCTGGCCCAAGGTAAACGATCGTATAGAGTCTGTAGAGCTAAACGATCGCATAGCTTTTGCTAGACGATCGCATAGTTTTATCTAAACGATATCAACCTATACGATAGGTCTTCGACTTCTCCCACTTGTCTAGTCGTGTACGCAATCATTGTTTCCTCCGTTCGTCTGTCTCACACCAAGTCCGAACAGAGCCCACCCTCTAGACTGTCTCTTATACACATCTAGATGTGTATAAGAGACAACCCTCTAGATTCTCACACCGAGAATACCAAGGTAGCCTTGTTGGTGGTGTCAGACTCAACTCGACACCGTCGAGGTTTTCTGGAGGTCGTTTGTGGTGCTGCGGAGGAGTTCGTGTTGTAGAGTAATTCATGACCGAGGAGATCGTTGAGGAAGAACGCAAAGTGTTCGTGTTGTGTTCGTGCGGTGTTGCGGTCGTGTAGATCAAGTGCTCGTGCTTGCTATTGTTCGATCAAAGTGCGCATCGGAGCATGGAGACGCTTCTGCCGTTGTTTGTACAATTTTTCCCTCTGTACATTTGTTGTTTCATGCTGTAATTTCTTTGTAAATTGTATAACCGCTTGTATTGAAGTCGACTATAAATGATTTGTTGATTCATGATTGTAATTTGGAATAGTCTTGTTCTGCTGCTCATGGAAATTGTGAATCAGATTTCCTACATACGATAGGTCTCCGCCATCTCCCACTTGCCCAATCGTGTACACGATCGGTGTTTCCTCCTTTGTCTGTCTCATACCAAGTCCGAACAGAGCCCACCCTCTGGATTCTCACACCAAGAATACTAAGGTAGCCTTGTTGGTGGTGTCATACTCAACTTGACACCATCGAGGTGCTGTGGAGGTCGTTCATGCTTTTGCTTAGGAGTTCTTGGCCAATGTGATCATTGAGGACGACCGCAAAGTGTTTGTGCTGTGTTACGATCGTGTAAGCGTTCGAGGTTGCTGTTGTTTGAGCGGTCTTGCACAAAGAAGCGTGGAGACGCATCTTCAAATGTTCGTAGAGTTTTCTCTTTGTTCATTTGAGTTTTCATGCTGTAATTTCTATATTGATTGTATAATCGCAAGTTTTGTATACGACTGTAATATGTGATGTTCATTCATGATTGTAATTTGGAACGTTCTTATTTTTGTTGCTCAAGGAAATCTTGAATCTGATTTCCTTCAGAGGTCATGTTACTTATAGTCATCCTAGTGAAGTGAAGTCTCAGTCATGAACGGAGTTATATGACAAGATATTAACACTTCGAGGTCAAATCTTATACAAACTCTTTGTATAGGATGCCCCCGCTCGCATGTCCATTACACGAATGTTTAGGATCAGACCATCTATGACAAGTCACAACATTTGTAACAATTCCACAAAGCGGGCCGCTTCCATAGTGTTACCAGGATAAGTTTTCCTCCTATATCCATATACTATAGACTATTTTGGTTGTCACTTAAGACATGATCCACTTGTATGTCACTACATACATGCTTGTGCAAAGTCAAGAAGTGAAGTAAATATCATATATATTATACATCATAAATGTTCGTATAAAGTTGTTTACAAACTATAGGACATGAGACTTTAGGGCACAAACCCCAACCAAAAGGTCCCTTATAGATAGATTTAATACAGTTTTAATCTTTTATGCCAATCAATTTAATCTTATTAAACCAATTTAAAAAGATTAAATTAGGTTGCTAATCTCATTAGAACCTTGAACTTAGGTCTATCTCAATCCAATTTTAAAACCCTTTTAAAACATGAGTTCACCCTAAGTCCACATGCAACTCTTTCTTATCGATTTTAGTTCTAATTTCTATTATAACGCTTATAATAGAAACAACCAAAATCAACCATAATGCAAAGCAAACACATACAAGGCATTCATAACGTTTATAAACAGCCTGAGTGTCATGTTCCATGCATTGTTCATTCATTGCTACCTTTTTATATAACTCTTATATAAAATAGCAACGGACCAAGCAAAACATGCTTCCATTTACCATTATGCTATAACGCTTATAATATAAAGATGATTCATGAATATGCTTACTGCATGCATAAATATAACTCTTATATTTTCATGATGCATGCGCATGCATTCTTGTAATTTCATCGTGCCATATTATAACACTCATAATACATGATGCATGAATAATTGCACAACCTAAGGTGAGTTTCAAATTTATATGTCATACACTGCCAAATAAACCACATACATCTCATGTATATTAAAAAAAAAGTTTATGAACGGGGAAAAATTGCCTCAAATCCTCAAAACTAAAGCTAACTATTACAAAAACAAAGAGTCTCCGGTTCAAACAGGTGAACCGGGTCTTGAAAGTCCGATCGAAGTCTGCTCCTCTACTGATTGTGTACCAAACTTCCTCTGATCGTCTACACGAAAGAGTAAACGCTTTACTCAATCATTTACCTACGCTTCCAGAGCTAAACGATCGTGTACCTTTTACTATGCGATGAAGCACGAGGTACGCGATTGTGCAGCACGCTTCACAACGCAAGCTTTATACGATCATCTAAACGACTACGATGCGATGAAGCACGATCGTCTAAAACGATCACTGAGCAAGCGCCTTTGTATCGTATACCGCGTGATCGTGTAGTCAGTAACTATGTGATGAGCATGCTAACTACACGATTTTTTAGCACGCGCGTCTTTTTTTAAACGATGAGCATCAAATGCTCCCACTTGATCGTCTACCTCCAACGTTATGTGATCGAGAAACCAACGATACGCGATAGAGCAAACACTTTATCTCATCGTTTAGCATTAGCTAAACAATCGTTTAGTAAATACTACACAATCGCATAGAAAAATCTACACGGTCGTTTTATCAAATCCCAACGATCGTTTACTTGAGGCTACACGACACGATCAAATCTTGGTCTTCTTCTTCGCTAAGAACCGCATTTCCATGCTTCGAAACTTCAACACGAATGACTCGAAAAACTCAAACACTTTGAATTACAAACACAATTGCATGTTAATTATGCCCCAAAACACAGGGGCCCTTACAAATTAACCTTTGTAATTTAAAGAAAGCTTTAAATAGAGGCAATTAGCCCATAAAGATTCATCAACGCCATCCATAAACGCATTTAACAATTAAACGCAATGCAAAAAACCCACAACGACTATAAAGGAGTTCAAAACAGAAGTGAAATTTGAAATATCAGAACAACCTGTCTCTGATACCAATTGAAGGTATCGGACACGAGGATTTCCATGAGCAACGTTTCATTCGTATATGAACATACATAATTACAATCAAGAAACGGAAACAAATTGGCCATGCAATGCACAAAATTACAGCATGCTTAACAAAGATCAAGGGATAAAGGATCATACCTTTGAAGACTCATCTTCAACCTCCCTCGATCCCAAACGCTCGTTTAATTAGCAAGACAATATCACGAACGCTCAAACACTTTGACCGTAACATAGCACGATCACAGCGACTACGAACTCAGCGATCTCCAAGATCACGAACACAGCGAACGACCTCCAAAAACCTCGACTACGTCGAGTTGAGTACGACACCACCACAATGGCTACCTTGGTATTCTTGGTGTGAAAATCTAGAAGTGTGAGCTCTGTGTGGACTTAGTTAGAGGAAGAGACTGAAGGAAGAACAATCGTGTAAACGATTGAGTAAGTGGGAGATGACAGAGGTCTATCGTATAGACGATTCCCAACCATTTAACAAATGTTATGCGGTCGTTTAGTAGATGCTCCGTGATCGTTTAGCTAATGGCCAGCTGAGTGAACTATCGTGTAGTATCACTCCACGATCGTTTAGTCTCTCTTAAACTATCGTTTAGTGAATCTAATCCACTTGATAACCTTTGCGTGAGTCTTTCCGAGAATAGAAAATCTCGATCGCACTAAATTTAGGAAAAACATTTTTCTGTTTATCTCACAGTTACCATGAAACCACCAATAACCTCCCACTCAATTGGTTATTAGAGAAAAAGAGATGATTATCTAATAATTAATATTATTATAAATATATATGATTACCAATTTACCATACTATATTTATAACCTATAGTTTTAATATTTTTTCTCATTAAACATATAAATCATAGTTCTTTTTCTATTTCATGGTACTTAATGTAAATCTCATTTACACTAACCCTCCACTTGATGTATCTCATACATCATACCGATCATATCATATATAATCGAATTTTCTCTTGTCAATCTGAATACTTCAAATCAACCCAAGAACTGATTCTCAACTTGAATCCATTGAGCTATCAAGGGGACCTTATAGACCTGTAGCTCGAAGCTCCAACCGTACATGAATAACTGACTAAACTCTTTAGTCACTGGATCCACCATCCGTTAACTACCAGTCACTCCACTAAAGACTAATAGCTGAATTCTCCTTACTACAGATTTATTATGTGTCCATATCAACCAATCAATAGAGCGATAACCCTTTACAGATTGCTCGTAAGTACAGCTGGACCAATAACCGTCATGTCCCTGTAGTTACATCTAACTCCTTAAGTACCATTGATCCCTCTAATAAACATAAATCATAGTCTACTATGATTGAGTCCTCTCTTCCAAAGAGAAGTTGTGCCCACTTTGTTCAAGACCTAAAATCAGCCCCTAAGGGAGCAATCTATCTACTTACCCCTACTTCGAGGAAGGAGTGAATTCCATCTTATGTAACTGAGTTCCCTGTTCCCAAATCAGACAAATCCCAAAAAAGGTAGGCATGTTGAGTTGGCAATCTGGCCACTCTCACCCATACTAATCAAAGGACCGCCCTCAAAGGTAGGAGTTTCCAAAACACTCAGGATTGAGGTCATGTCACCTATGATCGTTTAGGTGAGATGTAAGTCTCTATTATCAACGGTGTTATATACAGAGACGAATCATCTCGTGGTTTGGTCTTATACAAACTCTTTGTATATGACACCCCCGCTCGCATGTCTCCACTTGAATGGTCAGGATCTACCATTTGTAGTAGTTCACAACACTTGCAAACCTCTACAAAGCGGGTCCTATCTGTAGTGTCACAAGGATCAGGTATCCTTCCTTAATCCTTATACATACAGACCTTTTTAGGTTATCACTTAAGGCATGATCCACTTGTATATCTCATATACATGCTTAAGTTTACATACGATAACCATAGAACTTTGTTTATTGGATATGAGTAAATGTCAGATAAAATAACTCTATTTTTATTCATACAATGTGTATATATTAGAAACTACAGACTCCGGGAGATTAGGATACCAATCCTAACAGTGAATTCCTGGCGCTTAGTTAATAAGGCATAAAATTATTTTTTTTTAGTAATTGGACCCACAAACTCTTTGGACCAAATAAGGAGTTGTATGTGTGTACATTACATACTATATATAATATATATATATATATATAATATATATTATATATATATATATATATATATACATATATAATATATATATATATATATATATATACATATATATATATATATATATATATATCGTAAGATCACTAAAGGAAGGATTGGTCATAAATTTGGTTGTGAATCGTGGGATAGAGAGACAGATGATGAATTGATTTCTTAACTATGTCACGAGATTTTTGTTAGTATCATCTATAATCATAATATTAGATGAATAAAAAAAACTTTCAATTGAATATATTATTTCAATTAGTATTTTTTACTTATCCATCTGCGTATCTTTTAAAAATAGAAACTTAGGCATTACTCACCAAAACTTTTCAATATTAAATTAAATTTTTATTTTCATTGTTATAATCTTATTTTGTCCTTCAAACTTCATGACTCACATGAATCGGTTGCTGCTATTGAACCAACTATTTGAATTGTAATCAATTAATGTTATCTAAACCAACTATTTATGACATAATGCACGTTAAGAGTAGTGGTGTGTATCTGTATATATGAATGTGATCTAATTATAGAATGATACGATCTAACAGTTGAAATGTGTTTGTTCTTTCACATAAAGCTACCTCTAATAGTTGGGTATTTGGAAAGTATTAGTTTACAATTGACTTTCAAATATTTTATTATTCTTTATTTATTTATTTATTTATTTATTATTATTATTATTATTATTATTATTTTCATAAATTCAAACTTTATGTGACACACTAATCAATTGACGTAATAAGTCATAGTTGTTTAGGCAAAGACATCCATTCAAATAAGTGGTGCATTAGTTCACATACGAGTATAATTGAGAATGTAGATCATCACGATCTAACTGTTAAGATGCGTATGTACTTTCATAGAAAGATACCTCTAATAGTTAAAAATAATGAAGAATAACCCTATGTTAACAATGTGTTAATTATTCATAATGCCCTTGCACACTATTATAAAGAATTCTGAGTGGTAAACGAGACTCTAAGAGAGGAAAAGCTCTAATGTGTGAGAACATTATTTGTATTGGATAAGTGGAATGAGATAACAAGTACACGGAAGGGAAGAGGAGTCCGAGCATGGAGGAGGAAAGAAGAGTCCATAATTAACGTATTCTTAGTACATTATAACAATGACACAGGGTTATCTTTCATTATTATATAAATTATTATATAAATCGGGACAAATGACATTATGACCGCAAAATTAATATTATATAAACAAAAAATTAGTCCAATTTTACGTTTAAAATAAGCCTTTTTTTCATGTCAGCAAAATAACCCTAAAATAGTCCTTCCGTCTGGCGCGACTTCAGTCTTCAATTCCCTCGTCGATAGAACTTGAGATCTCTTTGGAATCAAAATTTCTTCGCCCCAACCAGATTTGATGGTGAGTGAAATTGAAGTCGATGAAATATGCTGTTTGAATTTCTCTCCCAACAATTCCTTTGGATTTCATTGTCTTCGCCATTTTGCATTTTGTAATTTCGTGGATCATATGCTTTTGCAGGCTCCGAAACCTGTTACCAGTCCCGTCCCCGAAGCCTGGTACCCAACCCTTGCGGTTTTGATGATCTCTGTTGGCCTCATCATTACCGCTTCGTTTTTCATGTAAGTTCGATCGGATCTGTTCTTCCTCTCTGTAGCGAAATGAAATCTGGTTAATCTTAATTATTCAGCGTGAAACGATAGGTTTCTCTCTTGCTTGTTCTGTAAAAGTAGATTACGGATTTGTTACTAGCTCAATTCACTTGGATTACAATGGAATACGTAGAAGATGTTTAGTTATCAAGTCTACAAGTTTCTGATCTTTTGTTTCGGAACGGAGGAAGTGCGGAAATTTCTCGATCCATGCTGTGGAATCTATGTTCGAATGCGGAAATTTCTGATCATTCTCGTTTTGTACCATCCATGCTGTGAAATCTATGTTCGAATGCGTTGACGTTCATCTATTTAGTTTCCAAATTTGGCCCCAAAGGATTCCACGAGGCATCTGCCTCTTGATCTTCGAGTAGTGCTAGGGTTATTATCATCCTCTTTGAGTTCACTGATCATTTTGTAGTGATAGTATATTATCTTAGATTCTTACATATAATTGGAAGTCATTTTTCAGACCTTTAGTCGAGGGATAAATCACTCGCGATTATATTGTTCCATATGTTTTTCATTGAAGATGTGGCGTTTTGACTATGATATGAATCAGCTGCTAAAGTTGGTGAATCTCCTGCTACATCTAGGGTTAAATTTACTGTATATTTATGATGCTATATATGGAGTGTGGCTGTCGCTGAGTAGAGAGTCATTTCTCTTGGACAGCGGGAAACTAATTTGGTTGTTATTGCCCATCTTGGGTAGTTTGATGATTTAAACTTCCCTTGACTTGACAGTGATAATTGTATGTAATCACAAATGCTGTTCGTTGCTGTATGTAGTTGCAACTGTGAGATTGCTCAGACTAATGTCGATTATGGTTATAATCTGTCTCTGTTAAGATGATATATATAATGAGAAAAAGTTATTGAACTCGATAAATTGGGTTTCAGATTTGATTAAATTGATATTCATAGTCATGACCTATAATACAATACAACCAAGTTTCTTGGTAAGGTTCGAGTCAGATGACATGCTTGTATCACTCTAATTGATTGTATAACTGTCATCTCCTTAAGGAGTGTGGTTTGGGGTCGCTCTAACTGCAATGAATATCATTTGCAGCTATGAAGCTACAACTTCCAGGAAAAACCGTAGTCTGGCAAAGGAAATCACTAGAGGATCGATTGCCTCCATTTTCTTGGTACGGATCTTTCTGTTGATCTTTTTTATCCTAAATGCAAATTTTTCCATTGACCATGTCAGTGGGAGGAAAATGTCCATACTTTCACATCGACTATTGTTGTACATCTCTTGTTAGTTATTGCTAGATTTGATCATGGAGCCCGATGTTATATACTTACGGTTTTCCGTTATCGTCTGTTGCAGGGTTTTGGATCCTTATTCTTGTTGCTTGCTTCTGGTGTTTATGTCTAACCTATTGGTAGCACATCTTGAGAATGGTTCTTATTTAGCAGAGTCAGTTTTACGTGTATGATGCTGGGATAGGACTACTTCCTAAAAACGGTGCTCTCTTTTTTTTTCCAATGAGGAATTAACATTTTCGAATTTTCTTTATGGAGCATTATACTCATAATATGCAATATGATTGAAGGAATTTTGTAGGCTTAAGAATGATAGTGCTGAAGAAATCAGCTTTTGCTAGAAATAGAATCATGGCTCTTTAGAATAATATAGAAATTGGAGCAAGGTTGGTATTGACTTTGAACCCCATCTGTACTCTGTTAACAGGAATTGCAGAATTAAGAGCCAGATGTCTTCTGACTCATGTTTTTGGTGGGGTTTTTTTTTTTTTTTTTTAATTAAAAAAGTTCTAGAACTGTCATTGTTATTTTTTAAATTTTTGGGGAGGGGCTTTGGTATTTCATAAATCCATCTAATCAAAATCGGAAGCTTGATTTGACCAAGCCCTTTTGTAATTCCATCTACTATTTGTTGAGTCTGACGCTGGGGGGGTGGGGGTTGTGGAGAGCTTTACTGAAGTGAATTTTCATTGATGAAATCAAACGGCTGGCAAATCTTTTGTGTCCCTCTTTGTTGACTTGCTCCTTTTTTAAGCGGGATGTAAATTGTAGTACACACTTCTCTTAGCTCGTGTCGTTGTTGGGTTGGAGTTTGATTTTGTGCAGATTTTGGCTTCCAATTTGAAAGGTGGAATGTAAGAGTGTTGGGATTCACTTTTCCCCTCTTGGTTGGTGAACGTTTTAAGTGGGGATGTGGCCGTTTTTGGTTGTTTTTAATGAATATTCTTTTGTAACTTGTCTATATGCGCTTTAAACTGTAAAATAAGATTAACCTCTCTTATGGTTTTCAATGATCTCAAATCACCTTAAACCTCCAGGACAAGATATAGATAAGATTGTTTCAGCATTGTCTTGAACTCCTTGTCACAATCCTCTCTCATTCTTTAGAGTGCAACTGATCTCCCTTTTAGGGGAACTAGAACTAGTGACATGTTTGAGAGGGACTTTAAAATCATTAAATCACTTTGTCATTTTCAAAATTACTTATAAAATGTGTTTAATTATTCAAAATCAATCTAATAAATTTTTTTAACCATTTCAAAATTAACCATCATCTTAGGTGTCCAATTTAAAATATCAATTTTTTAAGAAATTTTCTATCCCACAATAAGTTTCTCCCAGCTAAAGAAGGGTAGGGTAGATTAACATAATAAATCAATAGGAAAAAAACAAAACAAAACAAAAGTTTTTAAATATCATCAAGGATTGCCGTACTGGTTTACAAGGGTTATAGGTTTAATAAAATGAGAGAATGAGTTGTTTAATATATGGTAGCCATTTATTTAGTATTTAAGGATTTGTTTGGTATGCAATCTAAAAACAAAAACTTGAAAATAAGGCTTCTTGAGTTATGTTTCATGTGTGTTTGAATATAAACTATCATTAATTAATTTTTTATACGATTTAGTTAAATTAATTTTGTAATAGTATATAACTTATAATAAATTACATAATACAAATTAAAAAATAAAATACTATGGTTGTTTGGTAACCATTTTGTTTTTTTTGTTTTTATTTTTGAAAATTAAGACTATTTCATTCTCATTTCTTACAATAATTTGCATCTTTCTTATACAATAGTTGAATTCTTAGTCAAATTCTAAAAACAAAACACAACTTTTTTAAAGCTACTGTTTTTAGTTCTCAAAATTTGACATGGTTTTTTAAACCATTGGTGAAAAATAGGTAACAAAGGAAAAAATTTGGAGGTGGAATTAATATTTATAAGTTTAATTTTAAAAAACAAACAAAAAACAAAATAGTTACCAAATGAAACCTATAATATAACATGAAATATTATATTTCTAGAGTTGCTTTCAAATATAGGAAAATTAGTCAACTTGTTTACAAATATAACAAGACGTCACTGTCTATCAGTGATAGATATTGATAATCATTTATCAGTGTCTCGACACTATTTATCAGTATTTATTATTGTCTTTCACTAATAGATAGTGACATAATTTCTTAATGACTCTATCCCCTCCATGACCAACATTAAAAATAAAGGAGTTGTGATTAACCCGTTAAGTCTATTTTGTAGGAAAAAGGAGGAAACCTCTTGCCATGTGATGTGGAATGTGTAAGTTTTCCAAAAAAAAAAGTGTGGCTTGAATTTTTCCCTAATCTTATTAATTTATATCTTGTGTGCAGGGAGGATTGGAAAACAAAAGATTATTGGGATTAGTTGCCAAGCCAATTGAGCTCTTTAGATTTGGGTAGAGCCATTACAATTCTTTGGAGCATTTGGAATTACATAAATTCATATCAACCAAAGCCCTTTACCCAATCCTAAAGCTAGTGTACATTCAATGTTCAATACAACTAAAAGAGCTTTACTGGAATTGTAGAACTTTTGTCCTTCAAACTTAGTATGCAAGTCAATTTAAATGGAAGTCGCCTCTAGAAAGTTGTTGGAAGTTAAATTCTGATGCGGCATGGTTCGATTTTATGAATAGAGGAGGATTTGGTTGGGTGGTTCATGACTCGCAGAGGTTTCCAATTGCATTGGATTTCAAGTGTTCAAGAGTAGATGACCAATTAAGGCCTTAGAAGCCAAACCGATTCTTGTCGATTTGACCTTTGTTAAGTGCTTTGTCGATGGTGCACTGTGTCAGGATTGTACTTTCCAACCATACGGCATCATGATTCCCACGCGATCATGGTCAGCCTTAAGGGAAACTTAAGTCCCAATTCACTTTTTGCTCGACTCTTTGAAGTTTCAGACCTTAGGCGAGATTCTTTCATCATTTTCGTCTCTCTTCATCATATTGGTTCCCAACAACACGTCTCCAATACTCTTACATCACTTTGGAACTTCACCAAGATGAGTTCAGACCTTTCGTTCGGCCAAAACAAGCTTATAACACTTTATCAAAGCTTACCGGGTGATTCAGACACTTGTTGAGGCTTTCTGGGACATAACAATGCTTACCGGGATCTATCAACCTACTTCAGCGCTTACCGGACTTATATCGACCTAATGGTGGCTTATCGGGATCTACCGGGCCATACAATGCTTACTAGGACAACTCGGGCAAGTATCGGACAAACCGTGAACTATCGAGTCCCACTAATGCTTCAGGATGCCATCCCGAGTGTTGAGATGTCATCGACTTTCTCTCTCCTATTCAGACACGCTTATCGAGAACCATCATTAACCAACCCATGAACAACTTCCCAACTATAGATTTCCTAGACATATCGAGACTTAGACCCTTCTGAGTCCTTGTTAAATCAAAATGACATACCAAAGGTGGAGAGATTATACCTTTGAAGAACCGTTCTTCAAGTAATCTCACGATCAAACTTGTTCACGAACACTCCTCTTGAACAAGCAGCAAACATCAATGCAATCCTCAAACCAATAGGGGCACTACCATTCGGATTCCTCAGTATGCTCAGGGTGGGAACTCAGGACTGGTGGGCTTTGACTATTTTGGTTAAGAGGATATTTGTGAGTTTGGAGAAGGAAGACGATCGAAGAAGCACTATCGTATAGGAACTTCTCAATCATTTAGGTTATCGCATAGTAAACACTTCTAGTCGTTTAGACTATCGAATAGATAAGTCTTCCTATCGCATAGACAACAAAAGCTTATCACACATGCTCTGTGTTTGTCGTGTAGACTATCGTATAGTCTCTCCTTTGCGATCTTTTGTTCTCTTTGGTGTCTTTTAGTCTTAGAAGTAAAATGAGGAGGAGGGGAGAAAAAAAAAAACTCTTTTTCATTTCATTCCAATTACCATAAAATTGCATAACCACCCACTAAGGTAGTTTTTGAGAAAAATGATTATTATTCAAAATAATAAACAATATAAATAAATATGATAACTAACTTATCATATTATATTTATGATCTATAGTTTTAATATTGCATCACATACAATATAAAATATAGTTATTTTTCTCTATTTTGTGGCATTTAATATAAAACATATTTATATTAAATTAACAACTATTTGAATCTCATTCAAATATTTCTTCCTCCAAATAATATATCAAATACATTAATTTAATTATATCATCCTCTTATTAATTTGAACAATTCAAATTAACCTAAAAACTGATTCTCAACATAATTCTTTTGAGCTACCAAGGGGACCTTGTGGACTTGTAGCTTGAAGCTCCAACGTTACATGAATAATTAATTAAACTCTTTAATTACATTATCCATCATCCATTAATTGTCAGACACTCCACTAGATCGCACAGTTGCACTCTTCACACTACGGATATATTTATGTGTCCATTGGATATAACCAATCAACAATGCGATGACCCCTCACAAATTGCTTGTAAGTGCAGCAGGGCCAAATTACCATTTTGCCCTTGTAGTGACATCTAACTCCTTAGATACCACTGCTTCTGTAACAACCTGGCTTTTCGAGATCTCTAACGTGGGTCGTTACTATGGACATGCATGCATGGAATTTAAATTAACATCTTTTCATAACTTAGTAAAACCAAATAAATAACATAAAACCAGTAATTTTATTAAAACTAAATAATTGAAATTCAAGTAGCAAGGTACCCTTAACACCATAAGACAAACTAGAAAATCCTAATGAAAAGTTTTGAAAATACAAATACCAAAATTTCAAGTCCAAACATCAAAACTAGAAACTTTAAGACATCAAATCCTAAAAAATATGAGCGGAAGCATATATCTGGTCTTAGTGGCTCGATCACGGATTCTGCTTGTCATTCGTTGGCATACTCTTATCCTTATCTGAAAAATATATATAAGAAAGAGTGAGTATTAAAAAAAAAAAAAAAAAAAAAAAAAAAAAAAAAAAAAAAAAAAAAAAAAAAAAAAAAAAAAAAAAAAAAAAAAAAAAAAAAAAACAACTAGAACTCAATAAGTAACCCCTTACTGGGGTCAGGCTATTACAGGGCTCACTATTTCTCCTTTCCCCTAGAGTGCACCTCTTACATACACCCCAGGTCCTCTCTATGATCATAAAGACGTGTACCTCTTTCGTAACATGGTTATGCATACACCTCTTTCGTATACACATAACCCACTGCATGTGTGCCTCACACATGGTTATGTATACACCTCTTTCGTATACACATAACCCACTAAGTGTGTACCTCTTTCGTACACCCCAGATCCTCTTTATGAATGTAGGGATGCATAGCCCTTTCGTATACATAATTATGTATATACCTCTTTTGTATATATATAACCCACTGAGTGTGTACCTCTTTCGTACACCCCAGATCCTCTTTATGAATGTAGGGATGCATACCTCTTTCATACACATGGTTATGTATATACCTCTTTCGTATACATATAACCCACTGAGTGTGTACCTCTTTCGTACACCCCGTACCCTCTAGGTATGTATCACTTTCATACACACTAGCCCTAGTACATCTCTTTCATATACTAGCGCCCTCGGGCATGCATCACTTTCATGCAGTCACATAGTCTGGAAAGAAAAAGAGATTTCATCTAACTTCATATTACATATAACATTCACTTAATCCTGAGTCCTCTAAAATCTCCTCATCAACCTCATGTTAATTAACCTCAACATACATATTTAATCTAGTTTTAAATGGATCAATGTAGCACATCACTTTCATGCACTAGATCATGTAAACAATAAAGTATTATGGATTTCATAATATATCGTACAATCTACACATTCTCATAATATATCGCATAACTATATAGATCAGCAAATGTCTAATCTTCATCCAGCTTTAAGACATTCCATTAGGAGTGCCACTTAACTCATCATTTAAGAGTCAGCTCAATCATCATTTTAATATAACTCATAAAATTACAAATTAAGCTCATACATAATTATATTCAGATATATTACTACATGCTCATATATTCTTCCTAAACAGTCCATTCATCCTCAGAACAATCAAAATTATCCTTGAAAACAGTTGCAGGATCCTCAATATTAAATCTACAGTTTATCGCCTGGCATAAAGGCTACTTACTTTGAAGAAAAATTCAGATATTTTATTTGACCAACTAAACTCCCTCTTGGTTCTTGGAAACCTTGAAGAAAAACCTAAAACAGAAATTACAGAGCTTAATTTAACAATCATAACCCAAAGTAATGAATCCCCACAATCCAAATCAGTCTTTGGGGTCTAGATTCAATTAACCCAAAATCTTATGAGTATTCCAAGACCAAACACAAGAAACCCTTAATCGTTCAAAATAATTTAAATCTTACCCAAAATACAATCTATCTCCAAAATCCTGCAAAAACCC
Organism: Benincasa hispida; assembly: GCF_009727055.1. Lineage (NCBI taxonomy): Eukaryota > Viridiplantae > Streptophyta > Magnoliopsida > Cucurbitales > Cucurbitaceae > Benincasa > Benincasa hispida. Next base: position 50,826,599 of record NC_052350.1, on the reverse strand, counting down.
AAAAGGACGACAGTGAGGACTCGAGGCTAGGCTTGAACGGCAATCAGACACGATGACGAATCGGTGGCAATCGACGCAGGTGACTAACCCGACGAAGAGCGATGTGCGACTGGGACTTCGTTCGATCTGGTGGCAAGCGAGAGCTGGAGAAGCGGTGGTAAACACGCAGCTGGGCTGAAGCAACGGCACGAGGGAAGCTCGATAGTGGCAATGCAGGTGGACTTGGCATTCGGCTTGACAAATCTGTGGCGGTGAACGAAGACTAGCGCACGGCTTGACAAATCTGTGGCATGCGACACAACTGGCCGATGATCGAAACCTTCAAGTGTGGTGGCATGACGTCGTCTAGAGCTTACGCGAACGATTGTGGCGGCTGGAGGTGCATGACTGGCGAGGCGTGCAGCGGCTGGGTGTGTAGCAAGGAGAGGATCTCGAGAGGGGGAGGGTTTTAATTTAAGAAAAGAAAAAGAAAAGAAATATTTTAATAAAATAAAATTAAAGTTTATTTTATTTTGTTCCTTATATTTTATTCCTTGTTTACTTATTTTTCTTTTTCGTTTCCTTCAATACCAAAGATATATATGACTATATATATTTTTAAAATTCTTTCATTCTTCTCTTTAAATCCCAATTTCTTCTCAAATTCCAATTTCTAAATTCCAAATCTTTAAAAAAAAAAATGAATAAATAAATTCTCAAATCCTTTTGGGAACAAAATAAATTTAAATCAATCATCTCAATTCAATTAATTTAATTCTAATCATCTTCTCCAAATTATATATATATATATATATATATATATTTACAAAATCCAATTTAACCTTAAACAAAATAACACCCAAATAATTTAAGATATTTAAAGTAAAAATTAACTCAAAATTTGGGTCGTTACAGATTCCTTTAATGAACAATAAGTCATCGGCCCACTATGACTGAGTCCTCTTTGGCCAAGAGAGGGTATGACCACTATATTCAAGACCCAAAATTAACCCTTAATGGAGTAATTTATCTACTTACCCCTACATTGGAGAAAGAGTGAATTTCGTCTTGTGAAACTGAGTTCTCAGTTCCCTAATCAGACAAATCCCCAAAATGGTAGACTTGTTGAGTTGGCAATCTGACCACTCTCACCCATACAAATCAAAGGACCACCTTCATGAGCAGGCGTTCACAACTCACTCGGGATTCAAGTCATGTCACATATGGTCATCCTAGTGAAATGTAAGTCTTTGTTATCAACGATGTTATATAAAGAGACTAATCATTTTGTGGTCTAGTCTTAAACAAACTCTTTGTATAGGATACCCCCGCTCGGTTGTCTCTACATGAATGATCAAGATCAGATCATTTTGTAGCACTTTATTGTTGGGATTGGTGTCTAATTCTCCTAGTGGTCCCATAGTTTGTAAACATCTTGTACACATATTGTTATTAATAACATAAATGTTATTTTATAAGCATTTACTCAAATCCAATAAACTAATATCCGTGGTTATTTCATGTAACTTAAGCATGTATGTGATACATACAAGTGGATCATGCCTTAGGTAATAACATAAATGGTCTGTAGTAGATTGATAAATGAGGGATACCTTATCCTGATGACACTAGGGATACAACCCGCTTTGTAGATGTTACAAGTGTTGCAAACTGATACAAATGGTTTGATCTTGACCATTCATGTGGAGACATGCGAGCGGGAGTATCCTATACAAAGAATTTGTATAAGACCGGACCACGAGATGATTAGTCTCTTTATATAACACCGTTGATAATTGAAACTTACATTTCACTAAAATGACTATAGGTGACATGACCTTAATCCTGAATGAGTTGGAAATTCCTACCTATGAGGGTGGTCCTTTGATTTGTATGGGTGAGAGTGGCCAGATTGCCAACTCAACAAGCCTACCATTTTGGGGATTCGTCTGATTGGGGAGCTGTGAACTCAACTACATGAGACGAAAGTCACTCATTCCCCGAAGCAGGGGTAAATCGATAAATTTCTCCCTTAGGGGCTAATTCTGAGTCTTGAACATAGTCGACACACCCTCTCCTGGACCGAGAGGACTTAGTCATAGTATGAATATGACTTATTGTTCATTAGAAGAATCAGTGGTACTTAAGGAGTTAGATGTACTACACAGGGCAAAATGGTGAATTGGTCCATTTGTACTTACGAGTGATTTATGAAGGATCATCGTGCTGTTGATGGGTCATATGGACACAAAAATATATATGTAGTACGAAGAGTGCAGTTGTCGGTCTTTAGTGGAGTGACCAACAGTTAACGGATGGTGGATCTCGTGATTAAAGAGTTTAATCAGTTATTCACGTATCATTGGAACTTCAAACTACAGGTCCATGAGGTCCCCTTGGTAACTTAATGGGTTCAAGTTGAGAACTAGATTTTGGGTTAACTTGTAATATTCAAATTAACAAAAGGAAATTCAATTATATGTGATATAATTGATATGATGTATTAGTTACATAAATTGGAGGATTTAATATACATATGAATTATATTAAATACCATAAAATAGAAAAAGAACTATGGTTTATATGTTTCATATGATGAAATATTAAAACTATAGGTTATAAATATAATATGAAAAGTTGGTTATTATATTTATTTATAACATATTAATTATATGATAATTAATTATGCTTTTTCTCTAATAACCGAATTAAGTGGGAGGGTATTGAATGTTTTATGGTAACCGTGAGATAGAAAGGAAAATGATTTTCCAAAATTAAGGTTGATGATTCACTCAGAATAATCTCACAAAAAGACTATCAAGTAAAAAGGTTTTACTAAGCGATAGTATAGAGAGCATACATGATCGAGTTGACGATAATTACTCATTTACTTGTTGCTAAACAATTGAGTAGCAAAGTATATACGATAGGCTTCCCGTTACTAAACAATCGAGTATTTCGTCTATACTATAAACAACCTCTTCTCCAACTTACTCGATCATATACTCAATTGTCTACCTCCTGCTTTCCTTAATCCAAAATCATACAGAGTCCACAACTCATGAATTCTCACACCGAGAATACCAAGGTAACACTTGTGGTGGTATTCCTGTTCAGTTCGAGGATCGAGTTGGACTCGATTGGGATCGAGGTGCATTCAAACGTTCGTTGAGATTGTATTTTGTTCGTTATGTTCGAGTTCATGTTGTGAACCATTTGTTGAATGGTCGAGGGATACGTGAAGAAAGGTTCTTCAAAGGTTCGCATACTCTATCCCTTGTATCTTCTTATAGCATGCTGTAATTTATAATTATGCATAATCTGTTCGTTTCCGTTTAGATTGTAATTGTTTGTGTTCATTCTGAATGGGATTTGGAACAATCCATTTCTGCTGCTCAAAGGATCTCCATTTAGATTTCCTTTAATTGGTATCAGTGTCCGGTTTGTTCTGATATTCCAAAATCCATTGTTGTATTGAACTTCTTTTACAGTCGTGGTGGGCTTTAAGTTTTCTACAATGCATTTAAAAGTTAAATGTGTTTGTGGATGTGTTTATGGATGTTTACGGGATGATTTCCTCTATTTAAAGCTTTCTTTAAGTTTACAAAGTGTTAATTTGTAAGGGCCCCTACATTTTTGGGCATAATTAATAAGCAATCGAGTATGTATTCAAAGTGTTTAAAGTGTTTTGAGTCGTTCGTGAAGAAGTTTCAAAGCATGGAGATTTTGTTCTCATCGAAGAAGAAGACCATAGGTTGGTCACATCGTGTAGCCCAGACTAAACGATCGTGTAGAAAAGTTCTACCTGACCGTGTAGCCTTTTCTAAATGATCGTATAGCTTATGCTAAACGATTGAATAAAGAGTTTACTCTATCGTGTTGCATTGGCTGCTCGATTGCATAGACGCTTGAGGTAAATGATCGCGTAGAGTTTTTGATACTCGTTGTTTAATAGGCGCCCACACTAAACGATCATGTAGTCCAACATGCTTCATCGCATAGTCACTGGCTACCCGATCACCTGGTATACAATACTTGACGCTTGCTCCGCGATCGTTTAGACAATCATGCTTCACCATATAGTTTTCATCTACTTGATTGTTTAAGGCATGCGTTGCACGATCGAGTAACCTTCATGCTTCATCGCATAGTCAAAGGTACTCGATCGTTGCTAAACGATCGTTTATGCTCATACAGCATTGCTAAACGAACACAAGGAGCTGTTACACGATCAAGGAGATGCGGCTTCGACCAGACGGTTCAAGACTCGGTTCACCTGTTTGAATCAGTGGACTCAATGCTCTTTGTAATGGTTAGCTTTATTCTTTTAGATTTGAGGCTAATTATCCCGGTTCATCAACTTTTATCTAATGTACATGAGATGTATGTTTGTTTATATGTCATAATGTATGACATATAGATTTAAAACCCAGCTTAGGTTATGCATTTATTCATGCATCATCTTTATATTATAAGTGTTGTAATATAATAGATAGCATGATGAAATTACATTAAAGCATGCTCATGCATCATATAATATAAGAGTTATATTTATGCATGCATTAAGCATATTCATGCATCATCTTTATATTATAAGTATTATAGTATAAGGGTACATGAAAGCATGTATGCTTGGTTCATTGCTTTCTTATATAAGAGTTATATAAAAGTAGTAATGAATGAACGATACATAGAGCATGACACTTAGACTTATTTATAAGAGTTATGAATTCCTTATGAATTTGTTGCTTTGCATTGTGGTTGGTTTTAGTTGTTTCCTTTTATAAGAGTTATAATGGAAATTAGAACTAAAATCAATAAGAAAGAGTTGCATGCGAACTTAGGTAAAATCATGTTTTAAAAGGGTTTTAAAATTTGATTGAGATAGACCTAAATTCATGGTTCTAATGAGATTACATACCTAAGTTTAATCTTTTCAGTCGGTTTAATAGGATTAAACTATTTTTTTTTTTTATAAAAGATTAAATTTGTAATAAATCTATCTATAAGAGACCTTTTGTCTAAGGCGGGTTATGGCTAGACTAGGGTATTTAAGCTGACGAAAACGAAATATCCCTACCTGGGAACCTAACTGGAAAGGTAAATTAGATAAATTTGCTACAAGCATGCAACAATTGATCAAAGACTTCGTTAAAGAGTTTAATGAATGATGATCAAAAGTTGTTTAACTTTCCAAAGTAAGCACTATTTTTGGACAAACCTAAAAAGTCACTTAGTTAAAGCATTAGCCGTGTTTTTTCTAAGTAAACTAAACCCTAGGTTTTAAAATACTCAGTGGGAGGAAAAAATATATATGATATGTCAATTCCAGTCACGTTTCTCCCTAAATGTTCACACCATGAGATTCATGCTTGGCTTCGTGGTGCCTTGGGAGCATCTCCCTTCAGATGGTGTTTGCATGAGTTAATATCAAGGTGAACGAAAAGAGTATTTATAGTAAGNAAAGAGTATTTATAGTAAGTGGGGGAAGGATGTGTGTTAATATGTCCTGCGGTCTTCTTCATTGGTTTGCACCGTGAGATCTTTTTGCACGGTCTCGTGGCGCCCTGGAAGCGTCCCCATTCGGATGGTTTGTGCGGTTGGTCAATATCAAAGTGAACTCCAAAAATGGATATGGTCGTTTTAGTTTTTTCCCTAATCAAATTTTTTCCCCTTCAGATTGGTTGCTTAGGGCGGAACTCTAGGATCTAAAATGAAGGGTCACACTTACGGAAAACTGTTAAGCAAGTTAATCATTTCTTGACCAAATCAATGATGGCTAATTGTCATAGGAATAAGAGTTGTTCTAGTGTAATGATTAGTTGAGAGTGTCTCGATTCAGAGGAGGGATATATTGACTACCCTTCGGTGGCTTTTGTCCTAAACCACTGAAGCGTCATTGCAAAATTAGATGTCACATGGGGTTCATTTAGATTTTGCTAAACCAGATTGGATTTTGTTTTAAAGAGTATTTGCTAAAATCTAATGTAGATCAATGTGTTAATTTTTTCAGCAACATGTCATTGTATGATTTTTCGTTAATTGCCTCTTTTAATTTGACCGATTACACACATTGAAAATAGTCTCTTAAAACATATTTTGTGGTAAACGACCTCGAGTTTGTCATGGTTAAGGAGTGTCCTCAAGTCCCTACCCTTGATACACCGTGAAATGTTTGTAATGCATATGAGGTGTGGATGAAGGCTAATTCGATGGCCTGACTTCACATCTTGGCTAGCATACTTGATGCATTGGCCAAAAGGGTTGAGAACATGATCATTGCACGTAAGATCGTGGACTCGTTGCAAGAATTGTTTGAACATAAGTTCTCACTTTTTGAGCAAAAAGGGATGAATGACAAAAAACCAGTAGCGTCAGTTTCAAAGATAACCTCCAGTCTTTCTTGAATGTCAAGAGACTAAAAGAGAAAGCAATTGTTGCTAACTCTGAAGAAGTTTAATGACGAGAATTGTTCTCTGACATGAAACTTGGAGCTTATATAAGTTCTGATACTGATCCCACTACTCTCCAGGAGAGGAAGAATTCTAAAGAGAATAAATGTTATTTATCTGTCTTGGAGACGTGTTTAGTAGAGAATGATGGTTCTGTCTGGATACTTGATTTAGGTACTACTAATCACATAAGTTCTTCCTACCAAGGATTTAGTTCCTGGAAAACAATGGAAAATGGAGAGTTGACTCTTCAAGTCGGTACTGGTGAGGTTGTTTCAGTTGTTGCTATAGGTAGGCTAAATTTATTTTTGGCCAAGAAATGTTATCTATTACTTGATAATGTTTATGTAGTTCCTTATATCAAGAAGAACTTAATCTCAATTTCTTGTCTGATTGAACAAAGTTATTCCGTCTCATTTTCTGAGAATAAAGTGTCTATTTTTAAGAATGGTAAGGAGATTGGTTTTGGTTCAATGGAAAATAAATTATATGTACTAAGATTGTTATTCATAAAAGCCTTGCTTAATACCGAAATGTTCAGAACAGCAACAATTGAAAAAAGACCAAAGGTTTCTCCTAAAGAAAATACCCATCTTTAGCATCTAAGGTTAGGTCACATCAACCTCAATAGGATTGAGAAGTTGGTGAAATGTAGACTTCTAAATGGTTTAGAAGAAAACTCTTTGTTGGTATGTGAATCATGCCTTGAAGGCAAATTAACCAAATGACTTTTTACTGGAAAAGGTTATAGAGCCAATGAAACTTGAAGCTTATACATTCAGACCTTTGTGGTCCGATAAGTGTTAGAGCTCGAGGTGGGTATGAATATTTTGTTAGGGATGATGCCCTAAACTCTCGCTGGATCCTATAGTTTATAAACACAGTTTTGAACAAATGCTTGTGATGTATAATATATGATATTTTCTTCACTTTTATCTATAAACATTGGATGTTTTAATTGCTTTACCACAAACCAATAAACTAAGATCTTTGGTGGTCATTTGTAACTTAAGCACATGTGTGGAGACATACAGGTGGATCATGCCTTAAGTGATAACCAAAATGGTCTATAGTATATGGATATAGGAGGAAAACCATATCCTAGTAACGCTACGGATGCAACCTGCTTTGTAGAAAAGTTACAAGTGTTGTGACTTGCTACAGATGGTCTGATCCTAATCATTCATATGGAGACATGTGAGCGGGAGCGTCCTATACAAAGGAGTTTGTATAAGATCAGACCACGAAGTATTATAGTCTCGTTATATGACGTCGTTCATGACAGAGATTTCACTTCACTAGGATGATCATAAGTAACATGACCTCAATCCTGAGTGAGTTGGGAACTTCTGCCTTTGAGGGCGGTCCTTTGATTTACATGGGTGCGAGTGGCCAGATCGCTAACTCAAACCTACCACTTTGGGGATTCGTCTGATTTGAGAGTTGGGAACTTAGCTACACAAAATGAATTCACTCCTTCCCGAAAACATGGGTAAGTAGATAGATTACTCCCTTAAGGGCTGATTCCGGGGCTTAAACGATGTGATGCCATACACCTTCTCATGTCCCGAAAGGTGTCGACATATAGTAGGACTATGTTGTATTGTTCATTAGAGGGATCAGTGGTACTTAAAGAGTTAGATGTAACTATAGGGGTAAAACAGTACATTGGCTCAACTGTACTTACGAGCATCTGTGAAGGGTTATCGTACTGTTGATTGGTTATATCCAATGGATACAGAAATATATCTGTGGTGAGAATAGTGCAGTTGTCGATCTTTAGTGGAATACCTGACAGTTAACGGATGGTGGATCTCATGGCTTAAAGAGTTTAGTCAGTTATTCACGTATCGTTCGAGCTTCGAACCATAGGTCCATAAGGTCTCATTGGTAGCTCAATGAATTCAAGTTAAGAATCAGTTTTTGGGTCAGTTTGAAGTGTTCAAATTAACAAGAGGGAATTCGATTGTATATGATATGATTGAACTAGTTAATTATATATGATATGATTGACATTATGTATGAGATACATTATTTGGAGGAAATTGATATAAATATGATTTATATCTAGTGGAGGAGAAAAGACTATGGTTCATATGTTGCATTTGATGTGATATTAAACCATAGGTTGAATGAATATAATATGATTATATTTATCATTATTTTTAACAATTATAGGATAATTGTACCGGCTTTTTCTCTGTAATCGAAAGATAGTGGAGGGTTGCTTTCAATTTTCGAACTGAAGGATAAAATGAAAATCGTTTTCATTTTACAAGTGGATCAGACATTCACTCACGAGTGGTGTATATTGTCTATCGCATAGCAAACCGAGAGTCTACACAATAGCTCAACATTTCTAAACGATCGTATACACGTGCGCAGTTTATTAAACGATCACACAGAATTTGTTAAACGATCGTCTAGGTTTTTCCTAAACGATCGCGGGTCTGAGCGTTTACTAAACGATCGTCTATACGATCGCAACCCTTTTACTAAACGTCATGTACCTCTACCTAAACAATCAAGCATCGTTTATATGGTAGACACTCGATATTTTCCCACTTGCTTGATCATGGTATACGATCTTCTCTTCCTCCTTCCCTCTACAAATCCAACAGAGCCCACACCTCTTGGATTCTTATACCGAAAATACCGAAGTTTCTAAGTGGTGGTGTCATCCCTGCTGCCGTGTTCGTGGGTAGACGATTTGGTGGACGATAACTTGGACATTCTCAACGAGAGCGAGAGGAGCAGTCCTTGGACGAGAACGAGTTTTTCTGTGAAGAAGATTTTTTCAACTGGTATGTGTTTCGTTCTCTTGTTGTTTATTGTTCAAAGCATGCCTGTAATTTGTTGTTAAATGCATATCTAGTATGTTGGATTGTGGATGTGGTAATTCGGTCATAGTGAGTTTGGAATGATCTCGCTTCCGCTCAGAGGTACTCTTTGATAAGAGTTCTTTCATATTTCATCTCTTTCATAGATGATTATTCAAGATATGGATATTTATGCCTAATGCGACATAAGTCTGACGCTCTTGAAAAGTTCAAGGAGTATAAGGCTGAAGTTGAAAACTTGTTAGGTATGAAGATAAAAACACTATAATCTGATCGTGGTGGAGAGTATATGAACTTAGAATTCTAGAACTATATGATAGAACATGGAATTACATTTCAACTCTTGGCCCCATGTACACCTCAGCAGAATGGTGTATCAGAAAAGGAGGAACAGAACCTTGTTGGACATGGTTCAGTCTATGATGAGCTATGCTCATCTTTCATACTTATTTTGGGGATTTGCAGTGGAGACTGTAATTTATATTTTGAACAAAGTTCCCTCAAATAGTGTTTCTAAAACACCTTTTGAGCTATGGAGAGGCTGTAAAGGTAGTTTACACCGCTTCAAGATTTGGGGATGTTCGACCCACATACTAGTGGCTAACCTTAAAAAGTTCGAACCATGTTTGAAAGTTTGCCTATTTATAGGTTATCCCAAAGAAACAAGGGGTGAATACTTCTATAATCCAAGTGAGAATAAAGTGTTTGTGTCGAAAAATGCTATCTTCTTGGAAGAAGACCACATACGGGATCATAAACCATGAAGTAAGCTTGTTTTAAATGAGATTTCTAGTGAGACTACTGAGAGTTCAACAAGAGTTGTTGAACAGACTGATCAATAAGAGTTGTTGATATTGGTTCATCTAGTCAACCATCTCTAGAGTTGAGACTGCCTCGACGTAGTGGGAGGGTTGCGAACGTACCGGAACTCTACATGGGTTTGACTGAAGCCCAAAACATCATGTCTGATGACGGAGTTGAGGATTCATTGTCTTATAAGCAAGCAATAGAAGATGTTGACAAAGATGAGTGGATTAAAGCCATGAATCAGAAACTGGAGTCTATGTACTTCAATTCCGTATGGGAACTTGTGGATCAGCCTGATAGGGTAAAACCTATAGGTAGTAAAAGGATCTACAAGAGGAATAGAGGTGTAGATGGAAAGGTGCAGACCTTTAAGGCTATACTCGTGGAAAAGGGTTATACTTAAGTCGAGGGAGTGGACTATGAGGAAACTTTCTTACTTGTTGTCATGTTTAAGTCTATCAGGATTCTTCTGTCCATAGCCAAATTTTATGATCATGAGATATGGAAAATGGGCGTTAAGATTGCCTTTCTGGATGGTAATCTTGAGGAGACCATCTACATGACTCAACAAAAGAGGTTCATTGTTCCAAATCAAGAGCAAAGGGTTTTCAAGCTTCATAGGTCCATTTATGGGCTGAAACAAGCATCTAGATCGTAGAACATTAGATTTTATAGTGTGATCGAATTATTTGGCTTTGATCAGAATATTGATGAGCATTGTGTTTACAAGAAAATCATCAATAGCTCAGTAGCTTTCCTAGTGCTATATGTGGATGATATCCTACTTATTGGGAATGATGTAGGTTTTCTAACTGACATTAAGAATTGTCTAGCCACCCAATTCTAAATGAAATATTTGGGAGAGGCACAGTTTGTTCTAGGGATCCAAATCATAAGGGATCATAAGAACAAAAGGTTGGCCTTGTCTCAGGCATCGTACATTGACAAGATGTTGATCAGGTATTCGATGCAGAATTCCAAGAAGGGTTTATTACCCTTCAGGCATGGAATTATTTTGTCTAAAGAACAATGTTTTAAGAGACCTTAAGAGGTTGAGGAAATGAGACAGATTCCCTATGCTGAAAGAACTCTTAAACAAGAGTATCCATGAGCGGAAGCGGATCTTTCCGATTTTATTGTGACAGAATTACTACACATACATTTTAACAAACAGATATGCATTGTAACACTAAATACTGACATGCTTTAACAAATAAAATACAAAAGACCGAGTAAACGTACCAGTTGAAGACTTTCTTCAATCGAACTCGGTCCAGCAGAAGCGAACTCCTCACGCTTCTTATCGTCCAGTAATCAGTCGCCTAGTAGCACCACAGTCGTTTACACGATCAGTAGCGCACGAACAAACAGCAACCGGGGATGACATCACCACTCGAAGCCCTCGATATTCTCGGAGTGAGAATCTAAAGGGTGGACTTTTATGGAAATGGTAGAGGGAAGGAGGAAATGCGATCGTGTAGAACGAACAAGTAAGTGGGAGATAGTAAAAGACTATTTTATAGTCGGGTGCTTGTCGTTTAGGTCGGGGTACACAATCATGTAGGTTTAGCTAAGTGATCATCTATCAAATGGTAAGCGATCGTTTAGGCCTGCTCAGTACGCTAAGCGATTGTTTAGAAATTGTGGGCGATCGTTTAGTACGTGGGTGTGCGATCGTTTAGGAAGACGGACACTATCGTATAGGCTCTCAACGCTGAGCGATCGTATAGATTCACACCGTGAGCGATTTTTATTGCGTCTTTCGCAAAAATGAAAGTTATTTTCATTTTATTCTTCAGTTACAAGAACTGAATCTAACTTCCCACTATTGCACAAATCTGGAGAAAAAAACGGCCAATTATCACATAATCGCCCCATTAATTAATTAAATAATATAATCATATTGTATTCTTAACCTATAGTTTGATATCATATATCTACTATAGTGTTTTCTCCTCTACTTGATATAAATCATATTTATATCCAACTTTCTCCAAAATAATGTATCTCATATATTTAGTCAGTCATATCTTATATAATTAATCGGTTCAATTATATCATATATAATCGAACTTTCTCTTGTCAATTTGAACATTTCAAACTGATCCAAAAACTAATTCTCAACTTTATCCAAGCTACCAAGGAGACCTTATGGACCTATGGCTCGAATCTCCAACGGTACATGAACAACTGACTAAACTTTTTAGCCACGAGATCTACTATCCGTTAACTGCCAGGCATTCCACTAAAGACGAATAGCTGAACTCTTCTTACCACAGATATATTTCTGTGTTCATAAGATATAACCAATTATGTGTACGATAACCCTTCACAGATGCTCGTAAGTACAGCTGGGTCAAATTACCGTTTTGCTCCTATAGTTACATCTCACTCCTTAAATACCATTGATCCCTTTAATGAACAATACAACATAGTCCAATTATGTGTGAACACCTCTCGGGCCAAAATAAGGTGTGTGGTGCCACATCGTTCAAGCCCTGGAATCAACCTTTAGGGGAGCTATCTATCTACTTACCCCCTACTTCGGGGAAGAAGTGAATTTCATCTTGTGTAGTTGAGTTCCCAGCTCCCAAATCAGACGAATCCCCCAAGTGGTAGGTTTGAGTCGGCAAATTGGCCACTTGCACCATGCAAATCAAAGAACCGCCCTCAATGGCAGGAGTTCCCAACTCACTCAAGATTGAGGTCATGTTACCTATGGTCATCATAGTGAAGTGAAGTCTCTGTCATGAACGATGTTATATAACAAGACGTTAACACTCCGTGGTCAAGTCTTATACAAACTCTTTGTATAGGACGCCCCACTCGCATGTCCTCTACACAAATGATCGGATTAGACCATCTTTGACAAGTTACAATACTTGTAATTATTCCACAAAACCGGCTACACCTGTAACATCATCTGGATAAGGTTTTCCTCCTATATCCATATACTACAGACCATTTTGGTTATCACTGACATGATTCACTTGTATGTCACCACATACATGCTTAAGTTACATCAAAATAACCAAGGATTTTAGTTTATTAGTTTGTGGTAAAGCAAATAAAACATTCAGCTGAACAAAAACAAGTAGTGAAGTAAAATATCATATATTATACATCACAAGCGTTCATACAAACTGTTACAAACTACAGGACACGAAACTTTAGGGCATCAACCCCAATGCATCGGCTGTTGGAGATAAGGATTTGATCCTTACAGGATACACAGACTCTGACTTTCAGATTGATAGAGATTCTCAGAAATCAAGATCAGGGTCAGTGTTCACTCTGAACGGAGGAGTTGTAGTTTAACGAAGCATTAAGCAAGGATGCATCGCGGACTCTACTATGGAAGCTGAATACGTAGCCGCTTGTGAAGTCGCTAAAAAAGTTGTTTGGCTTAGGAAGTTCCTTATCGATTTGGAAGTTATTCCAAATATGTCTTTGTGATCACACTTTATTGTGATAATAGCGGGGCTATAGAAAATTCTAAGGAACCTCGAAACCACAAAAGAGACAAACACATAGAACGAAATTATCATTTGATCAGGGAGATTTTGCATCGCAGTGATGTGATAGTCACGAAGATCGTGTCGGAGCACAACGTTGTTGATCCGTTTACAAAGGCTCTCACGGCTAAAGTGTTCGAGGGTCATTTGAAGAGTTTGGGTCTATGGGACATGAGACATCATGTCTAGGGCAAGTGAGAGATAATATTGGGGTATAAAGTATGTCCTACTTTATTGTATATTGTACTGTTTTTTATGTATTGTACATTAGTCTCCCGAGGCATTAGGACAAGTAGGAGATTGTTGGGATTGGTGTCTTAATTCTTCCAGTGATCTCGTAGTTTGTAAACATCTTGTACACATATTATTATTGAGAAAATAAATGTTATTTTATAAGCATTTACTCAAATCCAATAAACTAATATCTATGATTATTTCATGTAACTTAAGCATGTATGTGAGACATACAAGTGGATCATGCCTTAAGTAATAATCTAAATGGTCTGTAGTAGATGGATAAAGGAGGGATACCTTATCCTGATGACACTACGGATACGACCCACTTTGTAGATGTTATAAGTGTTGTAAACTGCTACAAATGGTATGATCATGACCATTCATGTGGAGACATGCGAGCGGGGGTATTCTATACAAAGAGTTTGTATAAGACCAGACCACGAGATGATTAGTCTCTTTATATAACGTCGTTGATAACCGAGACTTACATTTAACTAAAATGACCATAGGTGACATGACCTTAATCTTGAGTGAGTTGGTAACTCCTGCCTATCAGGGCGGTCCTTTGATTTGTATGGGTGAGAGTGGCCAGATTGCCAACTCAATAAGCCTACCATTTTGGGGATTCATCTGATTGGGGAGCTGTGAACTCAACTACATAAGATGAAATTCTTTCCTTCCCCGAAGCAGGGGTAAGTAAATAAATTTCTCCCTTAAGGGTTGATTCGGGAACATAGTGGTCACACCCTCTCCTGGCTCGAGAGGACTTAGTCATAGTAGGACTATGACTTATTGTTCATTAGAGGAATCAGTAGTACTTAAGAAGTTAGATGTAACTACATAGGGCAAAACGATGAATTGACCCAGTTGTACCTACGAGCAATTTGTGAAGGGTCAACGCACTGTTGATTAGTCATATGGACACAAAAATATATCTATAGTGCGAAGAGTACAAGTGTCGGTCTTTAGTGGAGTGACCAACAGTTAACGGATGGTGGATCTCGTGGTTAAAGAGTTTAATTAGTTATTCACGTCCCATTGGAGCTTCAAACTACAGGTCCATTAGGTCCCTTTGGTAGCTCAATGGGTTCAAGTTGAAAATCAGATTTTGGATTAATTTGTAGTGTTCAAATTAACAAGAGGTTATATGTGATATAATTGATATGATGTATTAGTTACATAAATTGAATGATTTAATATAAATACCATAAAATAGAAAAGGAACTATGATTTATATGTTTCATATGATGAAATACTAAAACTATAGGTTATAAATCTAATATGATAATTTGGTTATAATATTTATTTATAACATATTAATTATACAATAATTAATTATTATTTTTCTCTAATAACCGAATTGAGTGGATAGTTATTGGAAGTTTTATGGTAATCGTGAGATAAAAAGAAAAATGGTTTTCCAAAATTAAGGTTGATGATTCACTCGGAATAATCTCACAAAAAGACTATCAAGTAAAAAGGTTTTACTAAGCGATAGCATAGAGAGCATAGACGATCGAGATGACTATATGATAGTTACTCGCTTACTTGTTGCTAAACGATCGAGTAGTAAAGTCTATACTATAGGCTTCTGTTTACTAAACAATAGAGTATTTCATCTATACGATAGACGACCTCTTCTCCCACCTACTCGATCGTCTACCTCCTGCTTTCCTCAATAAAAAATCATACAGAGCCCACAACTCCTGGATTCTAACACCGAGAATACCAAGGAATACTTGTGGTGGTGTTCCTATTCAGTTCGAGGATCAAATTGGACTCGATTAGGATCGAGGTGCATTCAGACGTTCGTTGAGATCGTATTCTGTTCGTTGCATTCAAGTTCGTGCAGTGAACCATTTACTGAACGATCGAGGGATACGTGAAGAAAGGTTATTCAAAGGTTCACATACTCTATCTATTGTATCTTCTTATTGTTAAGGTTGATGCCCTAAAGTCTCGTGTTCTGTAGTTTGTAAATAGTATATACGAACACCAGTGATTGTAAATATATGATATTTACTTCACATCTTGTTGTTTTGCTCGGTTATTTGTTTTATTTGCTTTACCACAAACCAATAAAAGATAAAATCCCCGGTTATCTGTATGTGACTCAAGCATATATGTGGTGACATATAAGTGGATCATGTCTTGAGTGATAACCAAAATGTTCTGTAGTATATGGATATAGGAGAGAAACCTTATCCTGGTAATGCTACGGACGCGACCCGCTTTGTAGAATGGTCACAAGTGTTGTGACTTGCCACAAATGGTTTTATCCTGATCATTCGTGTTGGGGACATGCAAGCGGGGGTGTCCTATACAAAGAGTTTGTATAAGACCTGACCACGAAGTGTTAATGTCTCGTTATATAACACCATTCATGACAAAGACTTCACTTCACTAGGATAGCCATAGGTGACACAACCTCAATCCTGAGTGAGTTGGGAACTCCTGCCATTGAGGGCGGTCTTTTGATTTGTATGAGTGCGAGTGGCCAAGTCGCCGATTTAAACCTACTATTTTCGGGATTCGTCTGATTTGGGAGCTGGGAACTCAGCTACACAAGATGGAATTCACTCCTTCCCCGAGGCAGGGGTAAGTAGATAGATGACTCCCTTAAGGACTGATTCTGGGGCTTGAACGGTGTGGCACCACACACCTTCTCTTGGCCCGAGAGGTGTTCACACATAGTTGGACTATGTTATATTGTTCATTAGAGGAATCAGTGGTACTTAAGAAGTGAGATATAACTACAGGGACAAAATGGCAAATTGGTCCAGCTGTACTTACGAGCATCTGTAAAGGATCATCGTACTCATGATTGGTTATATCCGATGGACACATAAATATATATGTGGTAAGAAGAGTTTAGTTGTTGGTCTTTAGTGGAATCACTGATAGTTAACGGATGGTGAATCTCGTGGCTAAAGAGTTTAGTCAGCTATTCACGTTTTAGGAAATTTTAAGTTAATTATCGCAAATTATTGAGTTCTAGTTTTTCTTTAATCTTTAGAATTTGGAATCAAATTGTTAAAGTTGAAGAAGTTTTATTGATTATATGGATTCTTTGAGTAGAGTTTTAAATTAATTGGAATGGATAATTGAATTATTTGGATAAGAAATTTGAGTTTTGTGAATTTTGAAAGGGAAAAAAAGGGAAATTGTGGTTTTAAAATTTTACCCTCTTTAATTTTGGAATTTGAATCCAAAATTTAAGTAAAAAATTAGGAAAAGATAATTGGTTTATTTGAAAGTTATTAAATCAATTATCTAAAAAGATTTTAACTTGAATTTAAGTTAATTTGGAAAGTTAGAATTTAATTTTGGGGTTTAGGATTTTTGGAAAGAAGTGATTTAAAGTTGGTGAATTTATTTTGAGCTTTATTTAATTAGTTAGAGAAAAAGTGAAAGATTTGAGTTTGATGTGATATGCTTATTAAGGAAAGGAAGTATATATATATGGATTTTGGAATTTAAGAAGAAAAGGAAATAATATTTGTTATATATAAATGGATTCATTAAAATAAAAAATCCCACTCGATATTCAAATTGTTTCTTTTTGAGTTCACAGGAATCAATAAAACAGAAGAAATATTTCAATCCGGTTAAATTTTATCCAAATGTAGTAGGATTAGAATGAAGAGAACTATATATTATTTATACTTTTGTGTGGTGGAAAATTAAAAAAAGAAAGAAGAAGAAAAGAAGAGAAAATACCCATTCTTCTCCCACGCGACAACAATCCTCCCTTGCAAGGCTCTTTGGATTTTGGGGTTTTGACTTTTAAGTTAATCTAACGGTAGCCCATTGTGTTGGAAATTTAGACCGAAGTTTGAAGTTGGGATCACGCTATTCAACACAAGATTAAATTAGGAGTTCTTGGTTGGATTTTGACTTGGGTTTTGGATGTGATTTAAGATTAAAGTGTTAGTTGGGATTGAACTAAAGGTTGTGAAGTGGGATTGGAGAGTTTGCTTGAGTGCATAATTATTATTTCAATTTCATATTGAGGTAAGTAATCTTACTACTGGAACCGCCTTTGTGTCGGGCGATAAATTTACGATTTATTTTGAGGATTTTATGACTAGTTACAAGGATAATTTTGATTGTTCCGAGATTTAATGGACTGTTTAGAAAAGATATATGAGCATGTGATAATATGTCTGAAGCATGTTAATGTATGAGTATGATTTAGAATTTTATGAGACATATTACAAGTACGATCGAGAATGACCCTAAATTATGAGTTAAGCGACATTACTACTGGAATGTCTTAAAGCTATGTGAAAGTTTGAGCATTTCTTGATGTACATATTTATGTGATTTATTATGAAAGTGTGTTGGCTATATAATGTATTATGAAATTTCGATTGTTTCCGTGAGTTAGTGCATGAAAGTGATGTACTAGAGTTAAACCATTAAAACTAGATTAAACAAGTACGTTGAGGTTAATTAACATGACCTCGATGAGGAGATTTTAGAGGACTCATGATTATGTGAATGTTATATGTGATATGAAGTTAGATGTAATCTCTTTTCCTTTCCAGACTATATGACTGCATGAAAGTGATACATGTCCAAGGACGTTAGTACATGAAAGAGATGTACTAGGGTCAGTGTGTATGAAAGTGATACATACATAGAGGGTACTGGGGTGTACGTAAGAGGTGCACGCTCAGTGGGTTTTGTGTATATGAAAGAGGTGTATACATAACCATGTGTACGAAAGAGGTATGCATCCCTACATTCATAAAGAGGATATGGGGTGTACAAAAGAGGTACATACTCAGTGGGTTATGTGTATACGAACGAGGTGTAAACATGACCAGGTGTATGAAAGAGGTACACAATCAGTGGGTTATGTGTATACGAAAGAGGTGTATACATAACTATGTGTACGAAAGAGGTACACACTTAGTGGGTTATGTGTATACGAAATAGGTACACATTCAGTGGGTTATGTGTATACAAAAGAGGTATATACATGACCAGATATACGAAAGAGGTACACACTCAATGGGTTATATGTATAAGAAAGAGGTGTATACATAACCATGTGTACGAAAGAGGTACACACTCAGTGGGTTATGTGTATACAAAAGAGGTGTATACATGACCAAGTGTACGAAAAAGGTACACACTCAGTGGGTTATGTGTATGCGAAAGAGGTGTATGCATAACCATGTGTACGTAAAAGATACACATTCAGTGGTTATGTGTATACGAAAGAGGTGTATGCATAACCATGTGTGCAAAAGAGGTACACGTCCATACATTCATAGAGAGAACCTGGAGTGTATGTATGAGGTGCACTATAGGTGAAAGGTAAAAGAGTGAGCCATGTAAGGGAAATCTTCAGATCCCATTAGTAGAGAGTTTCAGTTCATGTTGCATTTATTGGACATAAATGCTTAGCCTGACCCCGTAGTGGGGTTACTTACTGAGTATTTTATACTCACCCTTTCTCATGTTTATGTTTCAGATAAGAGCAAGGACGCGCCGACGAATGAAAAACGGAATCCATGATCGAGCCACTGAGACCATTTTTATGCTTCCGCTCATGATGTTTAGATTTCTCTTATGTTTTTCCACTTTCAGTCTTCATGTTTGAAACTTATTGATTAGTATTTGTTTCCAAACTTTTACAGTTTTCTAGACTCATTAAATGTCTAATTATGATTTATGGGTATCTTGTTATTTGACTTTTATTTAATTTTAATGAAAATATTTTATTTGGCTTTATTTATTTAGTATTTATTTCGCTATGAAAAATGTATCATTTTAAATTCTATGCATGCATGTGTATAGTAACGACCTAGCTCGAGTCCTAGGGAGTCGGGTCGTTACAGTGCATTATCCAACACACCAACATAAGTGGGTAAACATGACATATTGAACATTAAGCGGAAAGGCAAGCAACCATGTCATTGATGGTGTCAGTGACAAGCTCAATGGGGGCCAGATGGGGCCCTGAGTCGTGGCCTTGGAAGGTGCGATTTCGTCACAAGTTTGGACGAGCGACTCTAGAGTTAGATGCATATTGATAAAATATGCAAGCACACCGAATTTCATGTCAATCAGAGTTCAGACGGACGCTCTATGTTGGCGAGTGATGATTCACCACATTTCATATGCATAGGTGTCAAAGAGGAAACTGTTCATAATGCACTATAGGGGGTGGCATGGTGTCAACTCTCCACCACACCTGGGCCTTGTGGCCTAAGTGAGTTACCCCATGGCACATACGTGTGTCATGGCATGGGCGAGCATTACAAGACAAGGGTCTTAGGCGTCTTGCATCAAGAATGAAATCTCGTGGATAGTGTCAGATGACATAAGTGTGCCGGCATTGCGCTCCTTCCCACGAGCTGGAGGTTCAATGCAACACTCGATATGCCGTTTTGATTCGACACAAACTCAGAAGGGCCTAAGTCTCGATATGTCTGGATGGATGAATGTTCGGGAAATCTCGGGTTGGAAAGTTGCCCATGGGTTGGTTGACAATGGTTCTCAATAAGTGTGTCTAAGCAGGAGAGAGAAAGCTAATAATATCTCGACACACGGAATGACATCCTGAAGCATTAGTGGGACTTGATAGTTCCCGGTTGATCCGATACTTGTCCGAGTTGTCCCAATAATCATTCTAACGGCCCGATAAAGCCCAGTAGGCGACCATTAGGCCAATAGAAGCCTGATAGGCACTGAAGTAGGGCAGTAGAGCTTGGTAAGCATTGTTATGTCTTATAAAGTTCCAATAAGTGTCTGAATCACTCGGTAAACTTCGGTAATGTATTATAAGCCTATTTTGGCTCAACGAGGGGTCCAAACTCATCTCGGTAAAGTTCCGAAGTGATGTAAGAGTATTGGAGGCGTGTTGTTGGGAACCAAGATGATGAAGTGAGATATGACGAGGATGAGAAAGAGTTGATAAAAAAGTGAACTGGGACTTAAGTTTCCCTTAAGGTTGACCATGACCACGTGGGAATCATGATGCCATACGATTGGAGGAGTATGACTGCGACACTCTACCTCCTCTTTTTGTCGAGTCGGACTCTCTAAAAGTGATTAATGCCATCAACAACCCAAACTCTAATATCTCTCAATCCAAAAATGTTTGGATGAAATTTTGGAGGAAATTCCTTTCGTTGGTGTTGTGGTTTTCTCGAAATGTCATAGGAATCACAACAATGTGGATCACATCCTTGCTAGAGTTGCTTTTGATAACTCTTTTGACCAGTTTTTTTTTCTTTCATTCGGGAGAATGAAGCTATTTTTTGAAACTGTAA
Organism: Benincasa hispida; assembly: GCF_009727055.1. Classification (NCBI taxonomy): domain Eukaryota; kingdom Viridiplantae; phylum Streptophyta; class Magnoliopsida; order Cucurbitales; family Cucurbitaceae; genus Benincasa; species Benincasa hispida. The sequence goes on along the minus strand of NC_052350.1, from coordinate 50,805,480 downwards.
TTATTCATGTTGGCTCCTCGAGGAGATAGTTGGTTGTACATAATTTCTTGTTTTTTTATTCAAAAAAAAAAAAAAAAAAAAAAAGACGAGACGACAAAAGGAAAAATAAAGGCGCTTCAAGTTAACGAGATTCCGATACGTGTCTCCACGATCAACCGTAGATGATGGGTGGGAGCATCATCATCATCATTCATCCATCCATTTCCAAAATATATTTGCTGTCTGAGTTTACAGCAACCAGTTCAAGCCTACGGTGGGGTCGCCTTAAGCCGCGAGGGTCAGAGAAAAAGAAGAGCCATAATCGCTGACTGAACCTCTAGTGAGCCATGGACTCTTCTCAGTCCCAGCAGCAGCAGCAGCAACAACAACAACAGCCTCAACAGCAGCCGCCGCCACCGCCGCAGCAACCTGTTGTGAAGAAGAAGGAGACTAGAGGCCGAAAGCCAAAGCCTAAGGACGAGAAGAAGGACGAACAACAAACTAAGAAGATGAAGGCTCAACAACAACCCTCCGTCGACGAGCGTTATACTCAGTGGAAGTCTCTTGTTCCTGTTCTCTATGACTGGTTTGCTAACCATAATCTCGTTTGGCCTTCTCTCTCTTGCCGGTACTTTACTTACTCTTTCTTCTGTTTTTCCACTGTAATGTCAAATGTAGGTTCTTCTTTCGGTTCTAGGGTTTTCTGTTTGCTGTTTATTTCACTCGTGTTGTTTGGAGAAAATCACCTCCATTGGATTACTGGATCTGTCACTTGTTCATTTTTAGGGTTTTTTTTTAAAATTTTTAAAAATACTATTTATCGCATTTTTGCGAACTTGAGCTTGTGAAATCGAGTGGTTACGTTATTATTGTTGATTATCATATTGCATTGTCTTTATTACTTCTTACGATATCTTCCTTCCCCTTCTACGGCTAGTTGGCGGGGAGGGGGCTGTCTATATGGCGTTTCTTTGATTTGAGTTTGAAAATTTTCTGGGTCTAGGTGGGGTCCTCAGCTTGAGCAAGCGACGTATAAGAATCGACAGCGACTTTATCTTTCCGAACAGGTGACTGACTACCTTCACAGTGAATAACTATGATTTGTTGAAATGGCTACAGTGTTTATTTCTTGATGTACTTGTGCTGAATTGCGACGTTAAACTCCCTTAGGGAGAGAAATTAGCTTGTGCTGATTTTTTTTTATTGGAGGCTGTGGACTGTTTGCTTATGGTGCAGAGCTAGATGTTACTATATCACGTTGGAGATTGTTATGTAAATGTTGTTTATTGTTTATTTTTTTAAATTCCTTGTTATCAGACTGATGGTAGTGTTCCAAATACACTGGTTATTGCAAATTGTGAAGTTGTGAAGCCTAGGGTTGCAGCTGCAGAGCACATTTCTCAGGTGATCGATCGATTTAAAAGTTTGAAAGCTCTATGTACTTCTTTTTTCATGCTACTTAATCTATATGTCGTGTGTGATTGTTATATTTTTAGTTCAATGAAGAAGCACGCTCACCATTTGTGAAGAAGTACAAGACTATCATACATCCTGGTGAGGTATGGTGTTGCAACCTCTCAAACAATGAAGTACAAAACATATGAAAACATTAGCTATAATGAAGTTTGTCTTCATATAAGCTGGTTGATCCCTTCAGGCATTCCTTCCATGTTTTCATGTAGTTATCCTTACATTATTTTTCCCCATTTGAGTTTCAAGGTCTTTCTCAATCTTGAAAAATTTATATTGCTTTCTTGGGCTAGTTATCAAATCATTTGGTTGGAAGTTGAAAATGATTAAAAATGAAGAGTTGTTTTAAAATTGTTCTCCTTCTAATATTCTTTGTTGAATTTTTCCCAGGTTAACAGAATTAGGGAACTTCCCCAGAATTCCCGAATTGTTGCCACACACACTGATAGTCCAGATGTATGTGCTATCAATTTTAATTCTTGCTGTATTCCAATTGGAAATTTTATGTCTTTGGTACATTTATTCAACAGATATTGGTTTACGTCTCTTTGGTATTCAACATCTAGGTTCTCATTTGGGATGTTGAGGCACAACCTAACCGTCATGCTGTCCTTGGTGCCACAAATTCTCGCCCAGATTTGGTAATTCCATTAAAAATTTGATTTTCCAACACATTCTTTGTTGTCCTATACTTGTTGCTATATCTTAAATCTCAGGTTTACATCTCTGTTTGATGTTTCTCTATCTACGTTCTGGTTACAACCACAGTTGAATACATAACGTTGATGTTGGAGTATGCCTTGCATTAAAGCAAAACTAATATCTTTTGAAAAAAAAAAAGAAGCAAAACAAATATTATCATTTTATTTTAAATCTTTGGATCTGCATCATTAGGATGCTGTTTGAGAATAGCTGTTAAGATGGTAGATATACTTTGTACAAAATTGTTTTATCACTCTCATTTAAGCACTAAATATGCATATGGTTTTAAGAGAGACTCAAATTTTCTAGGCTTAGATTTTGTGAGAATCTGAAATTCTTGCAGTCTCTTGGATGTAGATTATGGGCTTGGCTGGCTGAGGTTAATTGTAATCCTGTTATAGAAGTTTATTAGGATATTCATATGTCCAACTGAGTTTAATTAACTTTCATACTATTAAGTGTTGTTGTCATGGTTGAACAATAAGCCACATTTTATTTTCTCGTGTAATGTGTATGTTAAAGGTCAAAGCATGTCGTAGTTTTAATCTGATGGGAGATATTTTATAAAACCATTATGTTGAGCTGAGGTGGATTCACAGTCCCATTGGTAGACCATGACAGGTCATTAATAAGTGTGTAAGACTTCTTAGGTCTCATTTGTACATCTTAACAAATTTTCAACCTGGGCAAAAGATAAATTCTTCTAGTGTTTGTAACTTGGACATTCTAACCTTGCTTGTTAAAAACCTTCATTGTGCAATTTTGTGTTAACTTACTGTCAATTTGCAGATCCTGACTGGTCATCAAGAAAATGCCGAGTTTGCTCTAGCAATGTGCCCCACTGAACCTTATGTTCTTTCTGGAGGTTGAAAGCTTTCCAATCTTTTTCTCTCCTTAAAGTTGGTCCTTCAATCTGTAAAGTTTTACTCAACTCTGGCACTGTTACAGATTTGGATCTCAAATTGTTTTTGTTATCTTTTTCAAAACCATCGATTTCTTTGCTGTAAGGGATTTATGTCTATCTTATGGTTTGGAGTGTTGCATATGGGGTTCTATTTCTCAGATTCTATTTAATCTTATGGCAGGGAAGGACAAATTAGTTGTTTTGTGGAGTATCCAGGACCACATAACAACTTCTGCCACAGACCCTGCTGCTTCAAAATCACCAGGATCTGGAGGATCTATCATAAAGAAGCCGGGAGAGGCAAATGATAAGGCTTCTGATGGCCCTTCTATTGGGCCACGAGGAGTTTACCATGGCCATGAGGATACCGTTGAAGATGTGACCTTCTGTCCGTCCAAGTAATATCTTAATTCTGAATGACAAGTCATTCACTTTTTTATGTTGAGAATTAGCTATATATGGACATGTGGATGGGGCATATAAAACCATCTTTATTTATATATTTTGATTAGCATGTAGAACATGTGATTTCTAGCTGGGGTTTGGTGGATGGAAGTCTAATTTTTAGTGGTTTCTTTTCCAAATTTAACCAGCATCCTCCTTTTCTTTTTTCCCTTCTTAAGCGCACAGGAGTTTTGCAGTGTGGGAGACGATTCTTGCCTAATATTATGGGATGCCCGTACTGGCTCGGGCCCAGCTGTCAAGGTCATACTTCTCTTGTTTAGCTTTCTGTGTAATGAGGGACTCTCCTTGTCATATAATGTGGAAGTTGAAATGTGTTGTATTATAGAGCGTGCATTTGACAAAACTAGAAATTATAATTCTCCTATTATGAGTAATATTTTGTGTTTGTTATACTGGCTTGTGTTGATAGGATGAGATTTCCATGGTTCTCTTTTGTAGTAGTAATTGTTTTGTTGTTCGTTCCAAGTATTTTGTGTACGAGATTTATCCTGCAAGATGAAATGGGTAATCCTACAATTTATTTCTGCCTTCAATGTTTTATCGTCAATGCATATTTTAGGAGCTTCTGTTATTCATCCTAGTCTATCTTTCTTTCTGGTTGGCAGGTCGAAAAGGCACATAATGCTGATCTTCATTGTGTTGATTGGAATCCCCATGATGATAATCTTATAATAACAGGGTAAATTTTAGTACTTTATTTTCTTTCAATTGCTTATGTTTATGGCAAAATTGGGTCTCATATATTTATACAAAAAAGAGAATAAATATTCAGAGACAGGGAGTGAGAAGAAATAATAAATAGCACAATGGTCTTACTGCTATTTTCCCCGACTTAATTTGGTTGTTGTGTAGCATTTGGTTTTGTCTCATCATCTTATAGATATTGCCGTAGACATACATGGTTAAATTGGCACAAATTTCTCTTCAGGTCAGCAGATAATTCTATTCGTTTGTTTGATCGTCGGAATCTCACTTCTAATGGAGTTGGCTCGCCCATCTACAAATTTGAGGGCCACAAAGCAGCGGTTCTTTGTGTTCAGGTATTCCTTTTGTTTTCTAAGTTTTATTATGGGTTTGTTTGGATTGGCGAAGTGTGTTTTTTTTTTTTTTTGTCTGTCGCGCATGCGCACACAGAAACACTTTTTTGAAGTACTTAAAAAGTGAATTCAAATAGGCACTGTATTTGCTTCTTTTCTTAGTACTGCTTTTTATGTGAAAATGCTCTCTTCCTATTAGTTGTAAGACGTACTGTTTATACAATCTGGTCCATGTATATTTGTTCAGTGGTCTCCAGATAAATCATCTGTCTTTGGAAGTTCGGCAGAGGATGGGCTGTTGAATATTTGGGATTACGATAAGGTACAGTATTTTGAGATTTAAACCATGTTTTAGTTTTCACCATCTCGCTTGTAGAATATCTAGGGCTTGGTGTAATGCCAGAACGCAGGATAATAATATGTCAAACTATGTTACTTCTAATGCTCTTTAGCTTAGAGATTGGATTCCACAAACTTTCATGGCATCTGGCGAATTTGTCATTGGAATTGGGTTCTTTGTAGTATAGATTACAATGTTCTTTGTGATCTCAGCATATATATCATATATGTTCCAGGTTGGTAAAAAGACAGAGCGAGCTACAAGGACGCCTGCTGCTCCTCCCGGTTTATTTTTTCAGCATGCTGGGCACAGGTTTCATGTTGCTGCCTTTCTTGATATAGCTTAGGGATTTTTTGTTTTTTCTAGTTTGCTTTTGGTTAGTGTTCCGTGTTATGTACTTGTAGGGTGGCAGAATTTTATTTTAACTAGATTTGGTCTCAGTGGAAATTGTCCTTCCCATCTGACCTCTTGGCTACATCCAGGGATAAAGTCGTCGACTTTCATTGGAATGCAGCTGATCCATGGACTGTTGTGAGCGTGTCTGATGATTGTGATACGACTGGTGGAGGAGGGACGTTGCAGGTCTACTACATCTCTCTCTCTCTCTCATGCACAAAAGTGAAATAAATAGATTTTTATGGATTCTGAACATAGGAATTGAAGTGCTAAGTTACCATTGACAAGACTTTTCACCTCTTAAGCAAAAGCAAGGGTCGTTCATTTTCTTTTTCTAATGAATAACCACACTTTCCTTAAGAATAAATGAAAGAATTCAAGAAAAAAAGACCTCTAATCAAGCAAATTAAAGTTGAGAGAATAACCACACTTTTATTTCACTGGTTGCCTACACTACAATGCAATTGGTTTTTATTATACAATTGGGGTTGTTGGAGGGGTGCTAAAGACCTGTTTGGTAGGGAATTTGAAAACAGAATGAAAACGGAGTTGTATTTCATATTTTTCAAATATGGTACCAAATTCATAAATTGAATTCTAATTTAAATAATGATTTAAAATGTGATTCATATTATATTTAGAAGGATTTTCAAAAATAGAAAAATAAGTGAAATTATTTACACAAAATATCAAAATTTTAAACTTTTTTGATTGATAGAAGTCTATCAGTGTCTATCAGTAATGAGACTTGATAAAAGTCTATTAGTGTCTATAAGTGTTTTTTGTTATTTCTGTCAATAGTTTGACCTTTTTTTTATCTGTGAAAATTTTCCTTATTTTTATAAATCATAAAACTTGTTGTAATTACCCACTAAATATTATTTGACAATAGACTATTATTAATTTATTTATAAACATGCTTTCTGTTAATTCTTTTGTATAATTATTATTTTGTAATATTATGTAATTTATAATACATTACATAATACATATTTTACTTTTCAAAAAATGAATTGAGTTTATCACATGATATAATGTACTTCCAAGTGTTTTTATCTTTATTTAATAGAATTTTGCACTTCAAAATTCAAAATTCATGACTGGATACAATAAAAATATAAAAATGTTTTTAAAATTTGTACTATTTGAATTACAAAATCCGAAAATAGTTTTTAAAAGCAGAATTCGGGATTTTCTGTCAAATATATAATTGTTGAATTCAGTGAATCTAAAACATTAAATAGAATATGGATTCTCTATCAAATATGCCTTAATTTTTTCTTCAATTTGTTATGAGTTGCAGATTTGGCGCATGAGTGACCTAATTTATCGACCGGAAGAGGAGGTGTTAGCTGAGCTTGAAAAGTTCAAATCTCATGTAATTGAATGTGCTGCAAAGCCTTGAGAGCTTCGTAAGCCATGTTTTCTCGAGACATAACTTATTAGTAGGTTGTAGATGTTGTGTTTGTAGTAGGTTTCGACTTCTAGTCTTTCTGTGCTCCATTCTTTTCTTTTTTTGTGTGCAAGCATTTGAAATATCCGGCGTCAGGCTCTCTCTACCATTTATAGAGTTTATATAGTCGTAGAATGAATATGATCCATTGTGGCACCTTCAATGAATTGAGCTCTTGTTTCACCTGGATTACTTGGAGCATGGATGCTTGAAATTTGGCGTTAGAACTCATTAATCATTCTGCATTTGATTTTGTTTAGAAGTTCAATGGGAACTAGGATTTCTTATTCTTGCCAGAACCAACTTATTTAGCCAGTCACAGAATTCGATTCTTAAAATGTCGCTCTTATTGTTTTGGAATTGCAAGGATTAAAGTTTCTTTCTGGTGCTTTTGTTTCGAGTTTTATATAGAATTTTCCATTCGAGATATATTTCGAATTGGAATGTCTCTTTCTAGCTCAGTCTTTATATGTTGTTTGCTTTAGTATCGATTCCGTAGTTTGGTTTGACTACTTTTATTTCTTGTAATTTGAGTACTAAACTCTTTTCTTTTCTTCAATTACTAAAAAAAAATGGATTAGTTTTTTTTTTTCAAATCTTTTTATCTTATTGCTTTTTTTAAATGTTGTTTGTTCGCATTTTAGTATTTATTCGGTTTGAACTTTATCATAAATTCAAGGAGCATGAGGAAACTATGTGTGGCTTTTATCATTCTTCTTCCTCATTACTCTTCTTACGGTCGTTTATTAGGTTAGTTCGAAACCATATCTCGTCTGTTTGGTGGCTAGTAATCATTTTATTCTCCCTTTGGTTATTCTTTGGACTCCACATTGAATTGTCAAATTGCATATCATCTGTCTATTTTTCTGGTAATAATTTGCACATTTGATTTCTTTTTCCCAATTTCTTGAAAATATTCCAAGGTTAGGGTTATGCTGGTGATAAATTGTTTGAAGTTTATTTGTCAATACTTGCCCTTCTGATCTCATTTGTTATGAGCGAGATATAAACGAAATCAAAATTTATGGCATATAGTCTTGAAAGATTATGGATGCAGTGGGTCATTAAAACACGTGAACTATTTCTTATTTTGAACTTTCTAATGTTGATCTTCAGAAAATCTATTGGTAGAAGCTGGAAGTTTTTCAGGAGGCTGGTAATGACTAATAGATAAATTACATAGGTTGGATTTTCAACTTTGGTTCATTTTTAACATTGTTCTCTAAATGTGATCCTTTTGGTCCTTTGAAAATGAAAATAAAGTACCCAAATAAATAATTTGAAAATACATGGATCCAAATGAATTAGAACTAATATATTGAAGGGAAATTTGGGCCAATGACCTAATATCTAGGTCCATAATGTCAAATGACTTTTTAAAAATACTATGAATTGATCTTTTGCTGACGTTATCATGGTATGAGATTACAAGAATTGTCCCTGATAATCGTCTTACTCTTGCTATTTGGATCTTGCTCTCATTGTTTGTCTATCTTCCATTGTGATGTGATTATTTGTCACTGTATAATTGATTTGATAATTTTTACGAAATCTGTCTACAACTTAAAATCGTTGGCATAGAGCAAAATGTGTAATGGTGAATTCTTTAAAATCTAAACTTTATTTTAATTGTCATTTTGTTGAATGAAGACTTATTGAACGAGGTTTTTCAGAACGGAGTTTTTGAGAACCAAATGGAGTTTTCAGAATGGGTTTTTCAGAATGGAACATACTTTTCTTGAACTTGGTTTCATTGGTGTTTGTAGAAACGTGGTCTCAAAAAAGGTATGTAAATAGACATTGTAAATAGCATAACGAAAGGGGTGTGAGAAAGAGCGACAACGAGAAGGTGGAAAGAGAGAGAGCGACATTGAGCGACAACAAGAGAGTGAGATTGAGTGACAATGTGAGAGCGAGAGCGAGATTGAGCGACAGCGGGAGAGCGAGATATAACGAGAGCGAGAGCACTTGGGAGTGAGAGTCACGAGAGCGAGAGCACTTGGGAGTGATAGTAAGAGAGATCCATGTGTATTACTAATTTGATACGGAGGTCATTGGGATGAGAACCAAAATTTGTATGTTGGAGGCGAGCTAACAGGAATTGTCGTGCTATTACCTTGAAGTATGAAGAACTTAAAGCTCATATTTACAGGGTTGCAAATGTAAGTTGCTCAGAATTTAATGTTGTTATGAGAGTTAAGTTCGACTTTGAAGCCCCTCCACAGTATATATGGAATGACGGTGATATTCACTTCCTTCTTTGTCGGGACGATCTTTCTAGAGTTCAACTATATGTAACACTAAAATCATACCACGACGAAAATGTGAATATGAGTCATGATAGTATAGGTGTAGACAGACAATACAAGGTATCATATGAGCTTAATTGAGAAGAGAGTGATATTCCATTGTTTATAAACACTCAATCATCAACATTATTAATAGACAATGACAACATTCATGTAGTGGACTTGGAAAGAGAAACCCAATGTAACGGACCTTTGCTTGGTAATGAGAGATCAACAAACTTGAATTTTATGGATTGTGGTCCTTCAGAAAGCGTGATCCTTTCGTGGTTGGTAATGAAAGATCAGTAGGATTGAATTCTATGGACTGTGGTTCTTCAGAGGTGCATGGACCTGCAGTGGCTGTTACTGAGAGATCAACAGGATTGAATTCCATGTCTTCATGTCGTAGAGGGGAATTGATTATACCTGGTACCTCTTCATCTGAGATAGATGTTGATGATTATCAATTTTTTTTGAGTAAGAGTGATTTAAAAATGAAATTGTCTATTTTGTCTATAAATAATAATTTTGAATATAAGGTAAGGAAGTCAACTAAGTCTTTGTTTACTGTCAAATGTATAGAGGATAATTGTAAGTGGAGCCTTCGTGCATTGAAAATTCCAGGGTGTGATATATTTAAGATCATGAAGTATATGCGGTCGCACACGTGTTCTATTGGAATTTTAAATCATAACCATAGACAAGCAGCGACTGCGGTAGTTGGTGAACTAATCGAAGACAAGTTTACAGGCATAGGACGTATTTATAAACCTCGTCACATCGTTGAGGATATGAGGAAAGATTACGACGTAACTATAAGTTATGATAAGGCGTGGCGACAAGGGAAACCGCTTATGCTCTTGTTAGGGGTACTCCAGAAGAGTCATACGCTGTTTTACATGCATATGGTGAAGCGTTAAAAATGGAGAATCCAGGTAAAGGTTTGAATCGAACTTGAAAATGATGTCCATTTCAAGTACATGTTTATGGCATTAGGGCCTTGTATTGGAGTTTGTTCAAGTTATCGGCCTGTGATAATTGTTGATGGATCACATCTGAAAGGAAAATACAAAGGGACCATGTTGGTCGGTGTTTCCATGGATGGAAACAACCAAGTTTACCCACTAGCATATGCCATAGTGGACAATGAAACTGATCGAGCTTGGAAGTGGCTTATGTCAAACTTGAAGTGGGCCATTAGAGAATCCCCTACTTGGTGTTCGTGTCCGATCAAGCAGTATCTATTGGCCATGCCATTCGTGTAGTTTTTCCCACAACATTTCATGAATTGTGCACATACCACCTAGAAAATAATATTCTTTCCGACTTTAAGGACAATACGATTGTTGGGATGTTCAAGGATGCAACCAGGGCATTTCGCATGTTAGAGTTCCAAGCACACTGAGACCAACTACGTACTTTTCGAAATGGTGCAGTATCGAAATATTTGGAGGATATTGGTCTTGAAAGGTAGGTGCGTGTTTACCAAACATAACGAAGATACGATAACATGACGTCCAATAGTGTAGAGTGTTTCAATTCATTGACCAAAGAATATCGACAACTGCCCTTAATGTGCTTGTTGGAACATGTTTGAGGCCTCATCCAATCATGGTTTTATGAACGGAGAAATTATTGGATATCTCGAATGACGTCACATTCGGACTACTGTGAAAATCGATTAGCAATTGAGTGTGACAAGGGCAGACGATATCGAGTTGAGCCGATTGATTGTTATAGGATCCATGTGCGGGACAATTGATTGGATGGTATTGTGAACCTTCATACAAAGGAATGCACATGTAAGGAATTTGATTCACTCGATATCCCATGTTCGCATGTAATTGTGGCTGTGCGAGAACGAAACATCCCCATCCATGGTTTGTGCAGTCCATTCTATAACTTTGACTCCCTCATGGCTACTTATGCAGAGCCCGTAAATCCACTCGGTCACATATCTGAATGGAAGAGACCTCAGGGATATGTGGAAAAGCATATTGCACCTCTTAGAAGAGTGGTACAGGTTGGGCGACGAAGAGTACAAAGAATACCATCAAGAGGAGAACAACGCAAACAAATAAAATGTGGTAGATGTGGGAACTACGGGCATAATCGACAAAACTGCAGTGAACCGCTCACGTCCGGGCGACCTACTGATTCTAATCCAAATGATTCAAATGTCGGTCAATTGTACTTGTCTATGTGCCATTTGTCTATTCACGAATTCTCAAAACTATAACTTTCTATGTGCCACTTTAATCCTCAAAACTGTAATTTTCTATGTGCCACTTGTCTATTCACAAATCTCTTCAAATGTATCACTTATTTCGCTCTCCCTTTTATAAGGTTAATTAAATTGTTGGCTATTCATGAACCATTCTGGAAATGTCTCGCTAATCTCGCTATCGCTTGTAATCCCTTTTAAAATGTCTCGCTTGTAAGTTTGATTATTAAAGTTTTTCTATTTATGAATCTCTCCAGATGTCTCTCTTATCTCGCTCCCCCTTTTATAAGTTTAATTAAATTGTTGCCTATTCGTGAACCATTCTGGAAACGTCTCGCTCTCGCTATCACTTGTAATCCCTTTTAAAATGTCTCACTTATAAGTTTGATTACTAAAGTTTGTCTATTCATGAATCTCTTCAGATGTCTCGCTTATCTAGCTCTCCCTTTTATAAGTTTAATTAACTTGTTAGATATTCATGGATGAATCTTCTAATCTATTCATGGTAGTTCTACACTAACAATTTAAATAACATGTTAGTAAAATTACATCAATAATATACATAATATACATAATATATATGTACGTCAATAATATGGAGTGTTCGTCCACAATTGACATGCCAATTACATCCTATAGTCACTCATCTTATCCTGAGTGATTACAGATGAGGCACTACCAGTCGCTAAATGTTCTAAAATTTTACAACAAATATTTCAAAATATAATGACCCATGAAGTGTATTCGTAGAGGTAGGTCGGGATATCTTCCAATGAGATGTTTCTATGTCCAGCTTCCAACGTTTCAAGTCACAGTAGTGAAGAAGCGATGGTAGGGTGTAAGTCAACAATTCAAGGAAAGACTCCAACTTCTTCTTTGATGTCATGGATGGTAGTGAGTCAAATACGAAAAACCGGCCTCTATTTAGATCAAATGCAATCAACATCCAATGTTGATCGATGTTTGTTGCCGTATACACGAAGTCCACATCTGACCACTTGACATCGAATTTACCCACGACATAATCTAGTGACGTCTCTTCCCCCATGCTATGGCAGCATGCAAAGTCGACTTGTTCTTAATATGTTTATAGACCCCATTTCGAGAATTTAGGTGACTCTACACGACGAAAAGTGTTGGGGTTGATGCCTTAAAGTCTCGTGTCCTGTAGTTTGTAAACAATTTGTACGAATGCTTGTGTTGTATAATATATGATATTTACTTCACATCTTATTTTATGTTCAGTTGTATGTTTTATTTGCTTTACCACAAACCAATAAACATAAAATCCTTGGTTATCTGTATGTAACTTAAGCATGTATGTGGTGACATACAAGTGGATCATGTCTTGAGTAATAACCAAAATGACCTGTAGTATATGGATATAGGAGGGAAACATTATCCTGGTAACGCTACGGATGCGGCCTACTTTGTGGAATGATCACAAGTGTTGGAACTTGCCATAGATGGTCTGATCCCGATCATTCGTGTTGGGGACATGCGGGCGGAGGCATCCTATACAGAAATATATTTGTGGTAAGAAGAGTTCAGCTGTTGGTCTTTAGTGGAATGCCTGACAGTTAACAGATGGTGGATCTCGTGGCTAAAGAGTTTAGTCAACTATTCACGGACCGTTGGAGCTTCGAGCCACAGGTCTATTAGGTCCCCTGGGGATAAAGTCGAGAATCAGTGTTTGGGTTAATTTGAAATGTTCAAATTGACAAGTGGGAGTTCGATTATATATGATATAATTGAACTGGTTGATTATACATGATATAATTGACTAGATGTATGAGATACATTATTTTGGAGAAAATTATATATAAATATGATTATATCAAGTAGAGGAGAAATTATTATAGTAGATATGTGATATCAAACTATAGGGTAAGAATATAATATGATTATATTCATTAATTATTAAATTGGTTAATTATATGATAATTGGCCTAAAACTTCTCTCGGACGTGCGTTAGTGGGAGAATCCAAAGTTGGTTATTGTAACCGAAGAATAAAATGAAAATTTGTTTCATTTTGCAAAAGTTCGAAAAATCGCATCGGTGTGGAAATGTAAACGATCGCATAGTCGAGAGCCTATACGATAGAGCTTTATCATCTAAATGATCGCACACCTCGCACCCAAACAATCACATGCCCGTCCCTAAACGATCGCTTAACTTTCCTAAATGATCGCATCGCGTGCCGAGTTTTCTAAACGATTGTCTAACTTTTATTAAACGATCACTTAGTAAAGCATACACGACCGTGTAGCTTATTCTAAACGATAAGAACCCTAGCTATACGATAGCTCATTTTCTCTCCCACTTGCTTATCGTCTACATGATTTGTTCTTTCTCCAACCTCTACTGAATTCATCAAAGACCACACTTTGGATTCTCACTCCGGGAATACCAAGGGCTCCATTTGGTGGTGTCGTCCCCGCTGCTATATGCGTTCGTGACTATTCATGTTGCTGCCCTTCGTGTAAACGATCGTGTTGCTGCAGCCGACTTGTTTGCTGGGCGATAGAGTGCGGGTGGAGGTTCTTCCGCTGCATCTGAGTTTAAAGCTTGAAGAGGGTCTTCAACTAGTATGAGAACTTTTTCCCTTGTTTTTTAGTGTTCAAAGCATGCCTTTAATTACTGTGAATTTGCATAATTGTCTGTTAGAATGTATGTGTTGTATTTCGGTCAAAATGAAATCGGAGAGATCCGAATGTGCTCATGGATGCTCTTCGTTAAGAGTTCCTTCAAAAAGAACATTAAAAACACATAATAGTCAATCAACTTATTTCTATTCAAAAGTGCAGTAAATGGTTACCGTTATTCCAATTGGTAGGATGGTGAAGCTGGCCATACATATGTCTGGTCGCCTATAGAATTCATCTTTTATGAACTGAAGTAGGATATTTAGGGTATGTATCTAGAACAAGATATACGTTAGGAGAGGGGAGTAAACTGTATGTACTTGGTAAAAAAGACAAGGATCGTAAACTTACGTCACACTCAACCCACGAACTTGGTTCGGTCAACTCCTGGAAAAAGGATTTGGATAATGGCTGAACTGCATTTTCTCAAACCTCGTTGTCCGTATTCTTATCGTCAATCCAATTCACCATTTCTTTGAATACAACAGCTGGAACCTCATGCTCCAAGGAGTATTGGATCGTCACTTTAAACTGTATCATAAGTATCCCAAGGAGAGGGTACTTAATAGTTGGACGATTCAAAGGAAGTTGAACCATTTCCTTCTTTTTTGTTATTTTCTTTTTTGGTTCGATGAGGGTGTGTATTTATCAACGACCTTTCTCTTACGTGTTGTTTTTCTACTCTCAACCATAACCTACAGAAATATAACAAAATGGTGAACATGTTGAATAACAAATATGAAGAAAGAAATTTTTGAATCACATAATGATCATACCTGTGAATCGAGATGTAGGGTGTTAGAAGAGGTCATGATATCAAGCTGTACATATGAATTGAGAGATAGAGGTGGGTTAGGTGACTTAGGTGGAGGTGGGGTAGGTGACCTACGTACAAGTTGGGTGGGTGACTGAGATAGAGTCGGGATGGGGGACATGGTGGCATCATTGCCTGTCTGTGGTGTGGAGACCTCGTCGTCTCAAACACCGTGGAACCCTTCATAGACTGTAATAGAGACAAAATAGTTGACAAGTGTGCTTTGATGTCTCTCGTGTCCATCTCCAGGTTTGATACACGGGCATCCAAGCTCGATATTTAGTTGACAATGCTTTGCAGGTATGAATATACATCAGGATCAACATTGCCTCCCTCCCTTGGGCCGAAACCTCCGGGATAGAACACTCCTCCTTAGGCTGAGGACGTACGTCACCCACCAACACATCATGAAACATATCCTCGCTGGGGTGTAAGTAGGCTGGTGGATGTTTTGGTCCCCATCAGATTCTTCGTCTCCCACTCCACCTTCTGAATTACTCTGTTGTTCACCTTCCCCACCTTCTGAACTATTCTCTGAACTACTGCCACTCTTTGAACTACTAGAGCTCCCTGAACTCTTGGTGTTAAAGTGTGCTTGTCTTATGGCCCGTCTATCAATTGGGGTGTCCCGAAACTCCTTCTCAGCATCGGACATGACAAGCCTCTCTTTGACTTTTATCTGCATTAAGGAACCCAATAAGATGGTTAGTGTACATTTAACTACTGAATAAACATACTGTGGCTACATAGATTACACTTACATTTTGAGACTAAAAAATGTCTTTCTCGAGTGCTTTGAATGACACCGAGTGGGAGCATGACCACCGTAATATACGAGGCACAGCTACCTTGCTCTTTTGAGTGACAACGTTCTCTGCTATTGACGATAGAATCTCGTATGCCCACACCTAAATCCAAACAACTCAAATTTATAACTATGTTAATGTTAAACCAAAGATAAAGTTAAGTTAAGGAACATCTACCTGGAATGCTTGGGAAAATCCACGGAGTGAATACTTCACAACATAATTTTTATTTCCCCTCACATTCTCCTTGTATAAACCAACCTTGTCGTTCAGTGCAGTCTTCAAGGCGTCGAGTGTCCTCTGCCAAATAATTGTACCCCAATCAAGATTGTTGTAGTAATCTATGTCTTTAACATTGTCAAATAGAGTACGATCAACAATATTCTTTTGCTTGTTTTTACCCTGTTGGGGTAGATGCCCTAAAGTCTCGTGTCCTGTAGTTTGTAAATAGTATATATGAACACTTGTGATTGTTAATATATGATATTTACTTCACATCTTGTTGTTTTTCTCGATTATTTGTTTTATTTGCTTTACCACAAACCAATAAACATAAAATCTCTGGTTATCTGTATGTGACTCAGCATGTATGTGGTGACATACAAGTGGATCATGTCTTGAGTGATAACCAAAATGGTCTGCAGTATATGGATATAGGAGGGAAACCTTATCCTGGTAATACTACGGACGCGACCCGCTTTGTGGAATGGTCACAAATGTTGGGACTTGCCACAGATGATCTGATCCTGATCATTCGTGTTGGGGAAATGAGAGCGGGGGTGTCCTATACAAAGAGTTTGTATAAGACCTGACCATGAAGTGTTAATGTCTCGTTATATAACACCGTTCATGACAGAGACTTCACTTCACTAGGATGACCATAGGTAATATGACCTCAATCCTGAGTGAGTTGGGAACTCCTGTCATTGAGGGTGGTTCTTTGATTTGTATGGGTGTGAGTGGCCAAGTCACCGATTCAAACCTTCCATTTTGGGGATACGTTTGATTTGGGAGCTGGGAACTCAACTACACAAGATGGAATTCACTCATTCCCTGAGGCAGAGGTAAGTAGATAGATGGCTCCTTTAAGGGCTGATTCCGGGGCTTGAACGATGTGGCGCCACACACCTTCTCTTGGCCCGAGAGGTGTTCATACATAATTGGACTATGTTGTATTGTTCATTAAAGGAATCTGTGGTACTTAAGGAGTGAGATGTAACTACAGGGGAAAAACGGTAAATTGGTCCAGCTGTACTTACGAGCATCTGTGAAGGGTCATCGTACTCATGATTGGTTATATCCAATGGACACAGAAATATATCTATGGTAAGAAGAGTTTAGCTGTTGGTCTTTAGTGGAATCACTGACAGTTAACGGATGGTGAATCTCGTGGCTAAAGAATTTAGTTAGCTATTCATGTACCGTTGGAGCTATAAGCCATAGGTCCATTAGATCACCTGGGTAGCTTGGATAAAGTCGAGAACCAGTGTTTGGGTTAATTTGAAATGTTCAAATTGACAAGAGGAAGTTCAATTATATATGATATAATTGGACTGGTTAATTATATATGATGTAATTGGCTAAATGTATGAGATACATTATTTTGGAGGAAATTAGATATAAATATGATTTATATCCAGTGGAGAAAAAATACTATAGTAGATATATGATATCAAACTATAGGATATAAATATAATATGATTATATTTATTAATTAAATTAATTGAATAATTATTTAATAATTAACCAATTAATTCACGTTTGAACGTAGGAACATGGGGCCGCGAAGGTTAAGGTAACCGGCGGGTTAAAGTTTGAAAATCGTTTTCATTTTGAAGAATGAATTTAGTCGTGCTTTTAAAGATCCCACGCCCAAAAAAAAACTGCGAAAGAGCGATCGTGAGAGCCTATATGATAGAATCTCATTCGTCTAAACAATCGTTTAGTTCATGCGTTCCTTAAACGATCGTATACCAATTTCCTAAACGATCATACAGTTTTTCCTAAACAATCGTGTAGCTCTACTATACGATAAGCGTCTCCGCTATACGATAGCAGAGTTCTTCTCGTGCGCGCTTATCTTTTACACGAAATCTTTTCCTCTGTCCTCTACCAAACTCACCAGAGCCCACTCTTTGGGTTTTTGATGCCGAGGATACTCGGGTTTCCCTTATGGTGGTGTTGTCCCTGCAGCCTTGTTCGTGTATGTTCGGATCGTGCAGTAATAGTCAGCAGACTCGCCAGGTGTTGGTAGATCGATGGGAGTTTTCCGTTGCTTTGGGTTCACACATACGAAGACCGTCTTCCTCTGGTATGAACCCCTTTTCTCTATATTTTATTGTATTCTGAGCATGCTATTGATGAGTTTAATATGCATAACTGTTAGTATGGAATGTATATCATTTGTGTTCCGATCACTGTGAAATCAGAGCGATCTCAGCCCGCTCATGGAACTCTCGATATGAGATCCTTCATACCTTTCATTGCAACATCTGTGTAATACTAGGGTAATTTTAACAGCATGATTGTCATTTTCAAATACCAAATTTTTGTATTCTTCTTCAAGTAAATTCAAGTGGAATGTGTCTGAGGTTGACCGATTACCAAAGTACCTCATCAAAAGTTCTTATGAGGACTCCTCACTCCGTACAACTCGCATAGGAGACCGCCACAAACCAGTGATCAATAAAAAGTCGTCCTTCGAAAATGTGACGACCTTTTCTTTGACAAAGAAACTAATCGATTCCACTTCTAACTTCTTCACTTCCCTTAATAACATATGGTAGATTAGTGGGCTGTTGAATACAAGTTTAGTATCTACAAAGCGACCAAAAACTGTTTTCTTAAACATCTTTAACTGCCTTCCGGTAAGCTTATGCTTTACAATCTTATTGACATTGGCAACGTAGGTCAGACACGTTACTTGCCCCGAAAACCTATCAACTTCATGAATTTTCAAAGATTTTGACATCTTAAATTACTCATGCATTGTATGAACATTCAATTTATCAGTTAATAGGTTCGTACTAAAAAATCACTAACAAAACATACTGTTAAAGTTTCACTCTCACTCTTTCTTATCTCGCTCTAGCCCATCTCGCTCTCACAAAACTCGTCCACTACCTTGTCTGACTCTAATTATATCTTCTTCGTCCTCAACCAATGCAAAACACATCGAAACCCAAAATAAAAAATAGACGCGACCGATTAAACCCTGAAACTAGTTATGAATGTGACGACCGATCAAACGAAATCAACCTAAACAGACGTAACACAATATGGAAGACAAAAATTAAATTCACTAACCCAGTAGAGAACTTTGATTACGATAGTAAATGGACAATGGTTTTGCAAAGCGAGATTGAACGACACTTGCACGATAATTTTGAGCGGAGTGAGACGACCGTTGAGTTTGAGCGCACGAGTACTATATAGACTAGAGAGACATTTTTGTAATCTCATACCGTGATGACGTAAGCAGAGGGTCAATTAACAATTCTTTAAAAAAAGGGATCATTTGGCATTATGGCTAAAATATTAAGTCATTGGCCCAAATTTCCCTATATTAAAAGGATAGTAAACAAATTTGAGAGTTCTATTGAAAGGATAGTATATAAATCTGATATTAATATTTATGATGTTACATATGAAGAATACATGTAAATTACATATTTGAAAAAGATTACATTTAAGAAGAGTGGAGTGAACTCTAAAATTTTGGATTTCTTTTTCTGGATGCAAAGTGTTATATATACTGATTGATTGAAAAGAAAAGACTTCGAATTTTACAGTATTCTCTTCACTCTAATGTTTTATTCTGCAAAAGAAAAAAAAATCTAAGAGGAAAACAATTGGGCTTGTATGCCTCGATTCATCAATCATGCTATTGAACTTTTGCTCCACAATTCCAAGAAGTTGCATATGACACTTCGAAGCTATTTTAGGAGTCAGTTAGTTAAAAATTCGAAATTAGCATGCGTTGTTCATCTTAGGGAGGTTTGGATCGAAAGGAGTCAGACAGAAATTTAAGAATGTGGAAAGGCATGCTAATTTGTTAGGTAGAACCTGACCATATTCTAGTGGGCATTCCATGTTCACTTATGCTACTTCCTGAGTATCTTCTCATTCTTTCCCAGAAGTGCCTCTTGCCTTTTCCAATTCTAGGAGGACCGGAACTAAAGCATCTTTCAAGCTGTCTAGATTCTTGCATTCCGATACCCATTGAAGTATTTAACAAGTCTGAAATTGAGAGACGTGTATCAATGCCATAAAGACTCGAAATTGAGTTAGGTACTAAATATTCGCTATGAAAAGAGTCTAGCATATATCTTGAACTCGATGCCTCATCATCATTCGTATTGATAGTTGAATTCTGCGGGCTCGAACTAGCCTGTGAGCTTGTTTCTCGAGCCTTGTTGCATTGGTTGCAAACTAGTTTCAATGCTTGAACAACCTCACCCATGAAGGGTCGATGTGATACCTCTGGTTGCACACACATTGAAGCAATGGCTGCCACTTTGGCAATATTTTCAAAAGGAACATTAGAATCTATTGATTTGTCAATTATAACATCTATGCCTTCTTTGCTTGTGAGGAGAGGACGAGCCCACGCAACAAGATTTTCTTCACCCGGTGGTTGCGACATATCAACTGGTTTCCTACCAGTTAATAACTCAAGAAGAACGACCCCGTAGCTATAAACATCACTCTTCACAAGTAGATGACCAGTCATTGCATACTCTGGAGCCACATACCTAAGTATATCAGAGATGGAAAATTCTCGAGTAAGAGAAGTCATAAAATACAAAACGAACAAAAAGAAGATGCATAATAATCTCATTATTATTGTACAAAAATTGGGGTTCAGTGTTCTTTGTTTCCACAAGTTGCAGCCTTAAGTTGAAATTAAGAATAAACGTTTACTTTGAAGGTAATCAAGTTTACAATAATTCAGGTAAACATTCAACGTCTATTAATGATTCCCGGGATGCAAGCAACCTTGTGTGAACCAAAGTTGCTTCTTAAGTCAATGGGAAATGTCAAAATCTTAGCCTAGTTTAACCTTTTTTCTTTTGTTTTTGTTTCTGGAGGCATTAGCCTAGTTTAACTTAATAGCACTTATAATGTTCCATACTCAAGTTTGTAATTATATTAGTAGGCTCAAGCTGAGACAATCGGGGTGCTCGGGGGTTAGATTGGCTTGAAGTACTTTTTAAATTCTACCAAATTATTTTGGTGGTAAGTTTTCTTAACCCAGAAAACTCTTATTAAACAATGAACCTAATCCAACCCAACCATAAAACATTTAGATTGGGTTGATTTGGGTTACTCAAGCCATTTATTTAAATTGTTTATTTACAAAGAAGTAAAATGTTATATGTAAAAGATATATTTAATTATTTTCATATATTAAATTAAATTAGCAACTCAATTCAATTTATATTATGTAGATCCTTCTAAACTATTAAAAATGTTGAAGCATAAATAAAATAAATAATGTATATAAAATCTTATCGTAGGTTTTGGTTATTTTAGGTGAACTCATGAACCAACTCAACCCGTAAAATTTTCATTTATTTGAACCTAACTCTACTTGAATGAGTTGATAACCTAACCCAAACCGTACGGATTAGGTTAGGTTGATCGGGTTTTTTAAACACCCCTACTTGCCTGCATAATATAAAAGCAAGGATCCTTAAGTGAAGATTGTGACTATTAAACTAACTACGACAACCTCAGCTTTAGCTCTAACAGTATCTGGCAGGGTTAAATAAAAAAGAACTTCTAACAACATCAAAATGGAAGGAATTTATACCCGAAAGTTCCCATGACACGTGTGGATATGTGTCTGCTTTCCTCATCCATTGCAGTTCTAGCCAACCCAAAGTCAGAAACTTTTGGTGTAAAATCATGTTCTAACAAGATATTGCTGGATTTGAAGTCTCGATGTATGACTCTAGGACTTGAATCCTCATGTAGATAGGATAGACCTCGAGCAGCGCCGAGTGCTATCTTGATCCGGGCTTCCCAATCGAGTGGAGCAGTTTCCTTATCAAAACCTGATAGAAAAGAACAAAGAAGAACAAAAACAGGTGTATGAAAATTCAAAATTATAATTGCTTTATATCGGTACGTAGAAATACAATCATGCTGCTTAAACAATAAAGGAAACACATGAAGACCATTTTCTTACCATGCAAGTGAGATTCCACACTGCCATTTGGAATAAGTTCATACACCAGGGAGCGGCTACGTTCCTCGATACATATTCCAATCAACTTGACCAAATTTCTATGGTGGAGACGACTAAGCATTTCAACTTCAGCCAAGAATTCTCGACCACCCTGATGATCATCTCTCTTGAGAACTTTGACTGCTACTTCAGTACCATCTTCGAGAACGCCTCTGTAAACACGTCCAAAGCCACCCTCTCCCAATATTCTTGAAGGATCAAAATTATTGGTGGCTTTCTCAATGTCGGAGGCACTGAATGTCTTGGCTGACCCTGAATATGGGGCAATGCTAGATCCAAATGATAAAGAGGCAGAACTCGGCATGGTAGCCATAACTGATCCACCAGCACCTGCAAGACTCTAAAAGAACTTAGAAAAACGTAGGAGGACTGAGAACAGTGAGCTAACAAATGCAATTAACTAACGTCGCAAAAGATCCACATAAGTAGACAATCCATATTACCTGATGGTTTATTGAGGGAGGTTAACAAAACATTTGGAGTCGGTTTTGGCTGACAAGGGCCATCATTGCGTTTGAAGAGCAAAATCCAAGCAGTTGCAACACATAAAACCACTGCAATAGTAGTTGATAGGGCAACGATGGCAATCATACCACCACTTAGCCTATCTTTGTGCTGTCTGTTCTGCACATCGACGCCAATTGGTTTTACTGCCCTCGCGTCATTACTATTACCGAAATAAGGCTCATTATCTAGTCCTGAATCTCCAGAAGGAGGTGATTGAGGTAAACCTGGATATCGAACATACAATACTTCATAGTTCCCAAAATAGGAAGCTCTGATCGAAACCTTCTTATGCCAAAACCTTTGGTAAGTCAAAAAGGCTGTAGTATTGTCAAACTTCTCACCAAGTGGGACTAAGTCAATAAGGACAACAGTCTTATCTGGTTGCTGGTTAGCTGCATTGGCTCCAATGATGCGAACTTGGCTTTGCTTTACAAACACCCCAGCAGCAATTTCTGTTGCCAGCACTGAAACTAGAGGGAAGAAGGTATATAGCGAAACACTGAGGCGAAGTCCAATTTGCATGGGCCATACACAACCGCAGGGAGATCCTGGGGGAGTATTTGTATACGGCTCGGTGCACTGGGTAGCTAAACAATCTACAAAAGCAAATTGAACAAGCATGTTCTTGAATAGTAATTTCCTCCGTCTAATCTGGATGAGAAAGAATTTGAGTAGATGTATACCTTCATCGGGAGGTGGAGGTGGCAATGTATGAATTGGTGGCATCTTTGGGCTTTTTGCCCAAGGTTTCGACGGTGAAGCTTTAGGAGGATAAAAATGTCCTGAAAAATGGAAAGAAAAAACAACAAAGTCAGTTCTTTTATATTGTTGTGTTAAAGAACACTTATTTGATTTAAACATTGTCCTTACTTCTAGTATGCCCAGATATTTTTTGGTGTGGTGAAGGAGAAGGTGAAACATGAGTCACAGGCGGCAGTGGAGCATAATGTGAAGGAGGTTCTGCACAGGAAGAAAGTATGTAAATCACATTGGTCATTTTCTCATTCTTGATTTTAAACACTTCACACAAGATATATATACATCCAAGTACCTGATTCCGAAGGTGGAGCATGGTGTTGTCTGCCCGGCGAATGTTGTGCTGTAGAAATAACTGGACCTATGATATTAAACCAAAGGGGAAAAAGATTCAATGGCCTTCAATACCAGTGATACCAAGACTTAAAATAGGTGTGAAGTTGGCAAAATCCAGGTTAAATCAATACCCGGCGTTTTTGTCATGGGGGAGGAAATTGGATATGATGGTCCAGGTGCGTGACTGATGATATGATTCTCCCTTCTGCGATTCTTATAATTTGAGGGCGAAGGAGGAGATGTTGGAGAAAGATTTACTCTATGAAACAGAGTTTTCTGCGGTGGAGAGATCGGCTGTTGAGCATCATGAGAATGTCCCATGTCATTGTGACTGGAAGGAGCTTCATAAAAAAGAACTAGAAAATAAGCACCAGGGAGGGAGTTTCTTTCTTCAGGAGCAATTTAATTGAAACACTTTCACATAGTACCTTCTCCTGGGGAATGATTCACAGGTGGCATATACTTGGGCAGTGCATTATAAGGTGTAGCTGCTGGTGTTTCTAATCTCTTTCTGTCGCTAGCTTTTGGGGAAATAGCTATCGCTGGAGAGATAATGGGTTCTGAAACATCAAATTTGACCAACCAAACAAAGAATTTCAAAATAGATCAGATAAAAAACTGTGAAAATATTCCACGATAAAGATATGAATGAAGTTTTTAACTAAGATCTAGACCGCACTTGTTAACTTTCCATTATTGAAATCTGAATAAAACCTTCCGTACTTTACTAACTTATCAAGGAGAATCATTTTTTCCTATGCTCTGGTGTCAAATTGTTTGTTTTCCTAGCTTTTGGGACTAAATAATTCTTCCTGTGTTGTACATAACTAAGAATTGAGATAAGATCACAAACAGACATTCACCTGGTAATATGGATGGTGGTCTTTCAAGACCTACCGGATGACTAGCCGGTGAGTTCTTAGGCAACTTGCTCGCTGGCGTTGCAAGTCGTATGGAAATGGTTCAAATAAGAGGAGACAAGGAAAAGAAATTTCAGATAGCAAAAGGGAAGAGAAGACAAACTCACAATCGGCTAGTTTTTGGGGATGTCATAAGAACTTCGAAAAAATAGATGGAACAAGTGGAACCTGGAGAAATTGGCTCAGGGATTGGAGCTACATTTGGTGAAGTGCTTTGATGAGAACTTGATGAAGTATTTGTTTGCTCATGTGGGGAACTTGTAGGAGGATAATGTGGAGAATTTGAAGATGACACAGCTGGACCTGTGGATTATAGTTAAGCAAATGATGAATTAACTTCACATGAGGAATATAGGACACTAGTATTAGAGCATATTTGGACGTGATTTTGAAATGGTTAAAATCACTTCAAAACACACTCTTAATCACTCAAAATCAATTCAATGTTTAATTTCACACTTTTCAACGCATTTTTCGAGTGATTTTATCATTTTAAAATCATTTCCAAACATATCATTAGTCATTTACCTGGAGAAACAATCGACAGAGGAGTCTCATTCGCTGGTGCTTTACCTTCTGGTTCTGGTGCACTTGGTGAAATCAATGGAGCATTTGGTTGAACTGGTAAAGATGGCTGAGGCATACTATTAAATGGTGGTGCCTCAGGCGGAGCATGGGGTGAAGCGGATGGTATAAACCCTTCGATCGTATCAGGCAATGGACCTGGAACAATTGTTGGTAACATAACAGGTGGTTGCAAAGTTGACTCTACATTATCAGAATCAGAATGTTTATATCACGATTTGAAGAAACAGCAGCTTAGAAGTTACAAAGTTTATGGACTCTACCATTTTGCTGTGGTGCTGAGCTTGGTCCATTGATTCTCAACGATTTTTCTTGTTGGACTGAACCAGGTGTTCCTAAAACCGGAGGAAATGCAGAAAAAGTTGAAGGGGGTGGAGAGTTTCTTAATCCTATTAACATGGGAAGTAGTGAAACCAAACCAGCACAAATTCAGAACAAATCAATGAACTAAGAAAAATCAGTGGTTGAGTAGAGATTTCAAGTGAAAATAAGGCACTAACATAGATGAGAACTCCCAACCATTCAAACCCAGTTAAGGAAATTACACATGAACCAAGGACAACAATAGCAGTAAATCAGCCCAAAGAAAAAGGAAGAAACAAAATGAAATCTAATGGCCAACCAGTTCATTCAAATCTCAACTACCCAGATTACAAAATTCCAAATGTGAATTAAGGAAGAGATTTACCAGCAATTTCCCCAAGGTTGGAAGCATTAGCAGCAATAATGAGACAAAGAATCACCATTTGAAGAATCAGAACCTCCTCCATCCCATATAAACTCAAAAACCCAAAATCCCACTTCCTCAAATGACGACAAAGTTATTTATTCAACATCGATAAATGAAGAAGAAACAGATGAAAACGAATTAAATAAAATGAGTTGAAATTAGGAATTTATAACTTGAAGCAAGAACAATATAGACCCCCGAAGAACAGTGAAAAGAAAGCAATGTGATGAAAAAACCCAAAGCTGTGTTTGGTGAAAACAACCCAGAAAAAAAAAAAAAACGAAGCATCCGTTTTGAAATGGATTTGAGGTAGCTATGAACCAAAAGAAACTGACCCAAAAAGCCAGAATCTCTATAAATTTGTTTGGAAATATTTACATTCAACCCAAGATGTTGAATCCAAAGCAGGGGATTGAAGTAACAGTCGCTTCATATATCATTCAGTGACTGAAAAATGAAAATAAAAAGTGAAATATTATAATGGGTTTCTTTTTGGATCCAACTGAGGTGGAAGACACTGACCCTGTTAATGGGAATTGAGCCAACTCTTCTTCTTATTTCCTTCTCTTTTTAATTTCATTTGTGGGTTTATTTTTCATAATCGAGATGGTTGATTTTCCTGGTTTTGTGCTTTTCCTGTTGGCCATTTTTTTCACAGATGGTGACTTGCTTTGAAACTCGTTTTGACTCATCACCTTCCATATCTTACACTATAATTTTATTGTTATACTATTTTAGTCTTCATATTCTAACTTTGGTTAGATTTTAATTTTTTTCCCTACAAGATGAAGTGAAAAATCGAATCTTTGATTACAAAGTCAATAATATAAGTTTTGTGTTGGCTCATTTTGTCTTTTAAAATAAATTAAAATATCATTTTAGTTTCTGTACTTTGAAATTTGTTCAATTTGAGTCTTTATACTGTTGTTTCCAATTGCTAATAAATAACAAAAGTTTTTGAAAAAAATTAACAATAAACAAGTAGTAAGGATCAAGATTTCTTGAAAGTACGTACACTAAAATTAAACAAACTTCAAAGCATAGGACCAAAATGGAATGAAACCAAAGTAGGAGCTAAGTGATATTTTAGCCTATTTTTAACTCTGTTTCATTTTAATATCTACCGTGTTTATCTTGGTCCTTATATTTAAACTTTGTATCTTGTTAAATTTGACTTGTAAATTTTTAAAAAAATGACGATTTAAGTCTCAGTTTGTAAAAGTTTTTGCACGAAGTCTACATATAATTGAAACTCTTCGATACATATTTATTATAACATTTTTTAAAAATATTTAGTGAATAAAATGTCCTAGTAAAATTTTTACTAAAGGAACGGGAATTATCCCTTCTTAAGAGTATAAATTCCAAAATAAAAGTTTCAAAACTACAAATATGAAAATGAGTAAAAGTGAAAAGTATATAAATTGAAATAGACGATTTCAGAGTATAAATACTAGAGTGAACTAAAAGTCGAAAGGAATTGACGAAAATAATATTTAAACAAAATTTTATTTTGTTCAACTTTTTGTTTAAGAATCTTAGAAATTGGTGCTTAGGATTCAGCATCATAATAATTTCAATGAATGACTTATACGTTAATTTCATGGGTCAAAATCCTCACTCAAATAGCTGTAGAAAGAAAACGTTTTCCCTTTTTCCTTTTTTTTTTCTTCCCTTTTTCTTTTTGTTTTTCTTCTTTTATTAGTACAATATTTATTAATGATCATTTATAGAATGATTAAACTGCCTTATAAAGTAGTTGATAAACATTAATATTTTCAAAGTGTGTTGCTTATTCTTCAAGGCTATTGTAGAAACTTTTATACTAAGATATGCTATTGGTTCTAAATAAACATGTTAAGGACTTTTAAGATCTATTTATTTAGTCCATATTCTTAAATTAAAAAAAAAAATCTAGGTTAATGTCAAATCCGAGTTTTTTTTGGGTTGAATAACCTTTCATAAGGATTTTTATAATTGATGATCCGTCCCCCACAAACGTATGAAATCTAATCTTTTACTTCCGTTAGAATGCACTATTACATTTTATGACTTATCGGATTATGGATGATTATGTCTATTGTAACCCTAACACAATAATCATTTTTATTGCGATATGTTTTCCTCATTTTCCTTAGTTTTTTTTTTTTTTTTTTTTTAGACAAAAAGGATTGCAATAGAGATGTTTTTACCATTGCGTTAGAGCTACATGGTCATAAATTGTTTGTCGTATTTTTCAGTTTTCTCGCCGTTTGTTGGAGTTTCCTGAAAAAGATGAAGATCAGACTAGAGATGGTCATCACGTTAGTTATAAAATGCGGTAGAGTGCTCTAACATAATTAGAAGGTTAGATTTCATACCGGGCGAGTCATTAATCATAAAAGGACTTGAATGTGTCGTCCATATAAAAAACTCGTCAAATCACGTATTGACCCAAAAATTTAAGTTGATGGGAGAAGGTAAATTTAATATTATATTTACTGTTAAATTATAATTTTGGTTCATGTACAAAGTATTTTATTTTATTTTAGTCCATGTAATTTTAAGTGTTCAATTTTAGTCCGTCTAATTTCAATACATCTTGAAATTAATTCATGCAGTTAGTTTGTTTTTATTTTATTAAAAATATTTAGTATCTATTAGCATATCCTTTATCAATTGTGAAAATATATATGCACATGATGTCTTTACTTACACAAAAATTATTATTATTACTACTTAACCAATTTGGATTAAAGAAAAACTTTGAAACACTCAATTTAAACTTTTAAAATTGGATAATTGAAAGTATATGAAATAAAATGGAATAAACGACCATACCAAAAATGTATTTTAACTAAGATTCTAATGAGATTGTGGAGTTATAATTCTGTACTTAATAGGCATAATGATCAATTTCAACACCAATACTTAAATTTGATTAAAATCAGTTCATAAACTAAGAGTAGTGTTCTTCGTCAATATGAAAATAATGAAATACCAAATAGATAAAAGCATATAAGCTTAAAAGCTCATTATTAAGTTACATGTAAAGTCTACACGAGCAAATAATATGTATTGATGAATAAAACAATATATTGTAACCCATCAACTTTCGATGAATTTGACTCTATATATATGAGTGACAAAATTTATAGAGTGAATAATAAAAAAGGGATAAAACTACAAATTTGGTTGTGGGTATGTCCAAATTATGGTTATGTTTTGGCATAGGATGAAAATGAATTGAGAAAAACATAACAAAAAAGAAAAAGAAAACAAGTCCATGTCCCCTTTGTTTGTCTAGAAATCAAAGGAAAAGGGACAGAATGGATATCTTAGGAGACATTAAACATTTATATTAAGAATCCCTATGTGTTGTGTTGTAAGTTGTAACATGATCAGCTGACTCATTATTGGATTCCTTGTCGCCAACCAAATACCCCGTAAATAAATCTTTGTGCATTATTTTTAACCTTTCTTCATAATTATTTTACAGGAGAATCGAATCATTCACCTTTTTGAAACGATAATTGTTGCTTTTTTTACTGAATGACACATGTATTGACAATTCATTAATTAATAGTGATTATACCTAATGGTTAAAATGTCGATGTGTCAATAAAAGTATCAAGACTTCAATATTACAGTGTAGATAAAAATATCGATAAAATTTCAATGTATCAGTGGATATGTTTTAAGAAATTATAAAGATGACTAAAAAATAAAAATATTTAAATTAATAAATAAACATGTACGTACGTTGCTTTAAACAAGTTAACATATTTATTGGATATATTATATTTATATTAGTGATTTGTTGCTTATTTTTTTATGTTTCAGATTTTTCATGATGTAATGAAAATTTTGATACACCTCTTATGTCTATGTTGAACTCATGAAAATGCGAAAGTATTATTATAAAATTGTTGAAATATTGACCAAAATTTAATATCGTGATTAAACTTAAGATTATGCTGAATTTCAAGAAGCATCAATGAAGAAGAAAGAAAAGCTCACTAAGTAGTTTCTATGAGCCAAAATGAGCATATCTTAATTGATAAAAAATATAAAACATGTCAATCGATTTTGAAGTTAGAGATTTGATTCTCCTTTATCCCATTTTGTAACAAAAAAAAAAAAAAAAATTGGACTTGTGTAAATCACCAAGCAAAAAAAATTAATTGGTTAAGACATTATATCCTTAACTAAAAGATTTATTTATTTATTTATTTATTTTTGGCCACTTCTATATGTTGAATTAAATTGGTGTTAAACTTAAAATATTTCAAAGCTAATTAAATTCATATTATATATCCTATATTGTATATAAATATCCAATACTAAATATCCGCTCCTTAAATAGGTTACACTTATTAAATACCCACTCCTTATATTATATATCCTAACTTTGCACCCAATCGATGGGCATGACACAAAATAATGGTATTTATTGGGGTTGATGCCCTAAATTTTGTAGGGTCATGTAGTTTGTAAACACTTGTATGAACAAACATTATGTGATTTGTCTTTGAAATATTTGATATTTTAATTGCATTAATCACAAACCAATAAACTAAGATCCATGGTTGTCGTTGTAACTTAAACATGTATCTGGAGACTGATGACATGCAGAAATGCATGTCATCTTAGGTCTTTTACTTAGAATTATGAAGGTTATTAGGCAGGATATGCGGCAATTATGCTAGGAATTCACGAGCAAACGAGTTTGCGCCGATCAGCATGTCGAATCTCAGTTAACCCGTTATTTTGCGTTTATTATGCATTCAATGTTCTATTTTTGTAGCTAAAGCAGGAAATGGACGCAAACTCGAAAACTGGACCACCGCATAGACGACCGCATGTGGAGAAACATTCCATCGCAAAGGAAAACGCATCGATCAACGCATGGATGTTACAGTAATCAGCCGTATGCGTCCATCGCATGGGAGTTGCGCTCGTCAAGCGATTGCGATCATCGTGTAGAATTGCGGCATTAAGCGAACGCACTCATTGAATGATTACGGCTGCGCGACAACGCAAACTAATGGGATCAATGCAAGGTAGGTGGAATGAACACATCAACACATCTACCTCGAGAAAATCCAAAGCTGATGCTGATATTTCACCTACCACGCCGTTAGTGGCAGAGGTTCAGAAAAAAACTAACACACCGAACGTCAGACTTAAAGCAGTCCAATTAATGTTGTCGGCGATCTAAGCTCTATAAATAGAAGCCAATGAGCAGAAATTCAAATTATCCAGGGTTTTCGCCCAAGGTTGAATCCAAGGTTTTCGCTTGAGGTTTGCCTAGGGCGGATCTTTGCGATCCAGACAAAATGCGTGAGAAGACACTTGAGAGTTCTTCACCTCCTTCAACCATTCCGAGTGACGACCAGAGCCTTCGACCGGAGTTAGATCTCAAGAGAGTTAGCTCCTCCTCCCATCCATGGCACCACCGGCAGCGTTGACGCACATCCGCTGGAAGTAAATATTTGCTTCCAGCCGGTCATTTCATTTCCCCTTCTTTTCTTATATTATATTGTATGACATTTTGTGATTAAGGAATTAATACAACTTGTTTTCAATGCACTTCTCTGTTTCCTTCAACTCCATCTCCATCTTCTTTGCTTAGCATCTTTACTTTCATTACAACAATTAGTGGGATTGCTTGGGTATTGCATACTTAGTCATGTGGATTAGAGATATGAAGCATGTAGCATCCCACAAGAGGTGTGCGTTGCGCGAGTGTGTGAGTAACCTTATTTGCTTAGTGTGAAGCTGCTGCAACACCTGTCTATAGGCTAACGCATTGCTTGTCTATGAGTAAAGTCAGCAACAATCAACTGCCCGAGAGGGTAAGTGGTTGGATGCATTAAGTAATGTATGCATTGTTCACTAGGGATAGTAATAATCTTGCGTCAACTAAGTTCATGCATTTGTCTTGTTTTATGTTGTGCCCAACACCCCTTTAGAGCTACTCAAGAGAGAGTCTAAAGAAAGAACCTAATGACTCGAGAGAGCTAGGTTGGAATCTAGATTCGAGAGAGATAGGGACTTAAAGATAAGCTCTGTTTGTCAACACTGCATCGCATACACCCTAGGAATAGGTATGATATTATGTGGTCGCCTTATTTGTGTGTGTGTCACTTTTTCATCGCATAAATAAGAATAGAGGCTTATGTGTAGGTCCTATAGACTTATCACATATATCGCATGCGTTCTAGCATTAAAAGTCGTAGCATTCGTACCGAGAGGTGGATTACTATTGTATGTGTGTTGCATGAGCGCATGGCTTGCATTGACTAGGGTTGCTCTTGCGGTCACTCTTAAGGGTTGCAATGAAATCACCTCCGCATTTTATCTATTTTCCCACACATTTATACCATGTCAAGTGTTGTAGTATCTCTACCTTTCATGCATATTCTCATTGCATTGTCTGTTAGATAAAAGTAGGAGTAGGCTTAACTTATCAACCTCCCTTTCATTCTTTTATTTAAACCGCCGCATGTACATCACCGCATTCATATAGCTACAAGTCCCTGTGTTCAACCTCGGATTACCCGAAAAACTTGCGTTTGTGTTATACTTAGCGTGAGCACAAGAAAACTTGTGGCAGGACGCATGGTCATCGCATACATTCGTTAACGCATTATCATTCCAACGCATGACTATCGACGCATGACTATCAACGCATATCTTAGGAACATGCATCGCATACCACGTCCACGGGATTTTGGTTGTTGAATAATTTGACTTCTAATTTCCCGCCA
The DNA here is from genome assembly GCF_009727055.1 of Benincasa hispida. Classification (NCBI taxonomy): domain Eukaryota; kingdom Viridiplantae; phylum Streptophyta; class Magnoliopsida; order Cucurbitales; family Cucurbitaceae; genus Benincasa; species Benincasa hispida. The sequence goes on along the minus strand of NC_052350.1, from coordinate 50,773,116 downwards.
CCAGAGACATACAAGTGGATCGTGTTTTAAATGATAACCTAAATGGTTTGTAGTATATGGATAAGGTTGGATACCTTATCTTAGTGACACTACGAGTATGTCCCACTTTGTAGGTGTTACGAATGTTGTAAAGTGCTACAAATGATCTGATCCTAATCATTCATGTATTAGACATGCGAGCAGGGATATTCTATACAAAAGAGCTTGTATAAGACCGGACCACGAAATGTTTAGTCTCGTTATATAATGCCGTTCATAATTGAGACTTTCATTTCACTAGGATGACCATAGGTAACACGACCTCAATCCTGAGTGAGTTGTGAACTTCTGCCTATGAGGGCGGTCCTTTAATTTGCACGGGTGAGAGTGGTCAGATTGCCGACTCAACAAGCTTACCATTTTGGGGATTCGTCTAATTGGGGAGCTGAGAACTCAGCTACATAAGATGAAATTCACTCATTCCCCGAAGCAGGGGTAAGTAGATAAATTGCTCCCTTAAGGGCGGATTCCGAGTCTTGAATAATGTGAAGCCACACCCTCTCTTGACTCGAGAGGGGTTCAATCATAGTGGGACTATGATCTATTGTTCATTAGAGGAATCAGTGGTATTTAAGAAGTTAGATGTAACTATAGGGGTAAAACGGTAATTTGGCCCAGTTGTACTTATGAGCGGTTTGTGAAGGGTCATCGTATTGTTGATTGATTATGTCCAATGGACATAGAAATATATATGTAGTGCAAAGAGTAGAGCTGTCGGTCTTTAGTGGAGTGCCCGACAGTTAACGGATGGTGGATAATGTGATTAAAGAGTTTAATAAGTTATTCACGTACCGTTGGAGCTTTAAGCTACAGATCCATAAGGTCCCATTGGTAGCTCAATAGATTTAAGTTGAGAATCAATTTTTGGGATTAATTTGAAATGTTCAAATTAATAAGAGTGAATTTGATTATATATGATATAATTAAGTTAATTCAATTATATATGATATAATTAAGTTAATTCAATTATATATGATATAATTGATATAATATATTTGATACATTATTGTTTGATTGGAGGAACTAATATTTGAATATGATTAAAATATATTTTCTATGAATAAGATTCATATTTATTAAATTTAATATAAATATGATTTATATTAAATTCCATAAAATAAAGAAAAAGAACTATGGTTTATATATTGTATATGATGCAATATTAAAACTATATGTTATAAATATAATATGATAAGTTAGTTATCATATTTATTTATATTTATTAATTATTTGATCATTAAATTCTTTTTCTCAATAACCACCCTTAGTGGGTAGTTATTTAGTTTTATGGCAAATTTAGGATAAAATGAAAATTGATTTCAAAATCTTAGAGAACTAACTTGATAAGCAATCGAGTCAGAGAGTCTTACTATACGACCACTTGAGAGCCTAAACGATCGAGTAGGAAGTCTATGCGATAGACTAGTTTTTTTCTACACGATAGTGTTGTTGCCTATACGATCATCTTCCTCCTAAACTCCAATTTTTCCTCCAACCAAAATAAGCTAGAGCCCACCACTCCTAGATTCTCACACTGAGAATATTAAGATAACCTAGTGGTATTGTCCGATTGGTTCGAGGATCGAGTTGCTACCTATTGCTGATCGAGGGAGATCGTCTTGTTCGACACGTTGGTGAACAATCGAGGGATTATCTTGAAGAAAGGTTCTTCAAAGGTATAACCTTTTATCCTTTGTTTTTCATTTCGAGAGCATGTTGTAATTTAAGTTTGTTGCATAATCTGTTCTGTACAACTGTAAATGTATGAGTTCATTCAAAATAGAATTTGGACGATCCGCTTTCGCTCAAAGGTCCTCTATAATTAGAGATCCTTCAGTATTAACATATTATAAAATATTTGCTATATCCATTCTTTATATTATAAAATATATGTTCATGTCATTACAACTTTGGCTTCCTCTCAAAGGCATTCTTTGATTGGAAAGTTTTTTTTTTATTCAGATAACATTCTTTCCATCATTTTGAGTTGTTTGCTCTATCGGCTTTAACTATTTAAAAAAAATAAAAGAAAAAAAATCTTTATACCCAATGATAAGCCCACAAGCCAAATATAGAGTACTCAAATTCCACACTTATAGTACATCAATCCAAGCTTACTAAAAGGGTAAACTAATTAATATCTCCTAAATTAGTTGAAAATTATAAAATAATATGAACTAATTTAATTTTAACACTCTACAAAACAAATAAAGAAAGAATATTATTTGAAATACCTCCTAAATTATTGTTAATTCATATATAATGTTCCCTTTTAGTTTTAAATTAAGGAGTGGTTGAGAAGTAGTAGAGGTAATCACATGGGAAATCAAGTGAATTTAATTATAAATTAGATTAATCTTAATTAGCCAATATTGGGTTTAGAATTAATATTAGTTGGCAAAACGTGGAAGGATGAGTAAATAAAATAAGAAACAATAAAGGGTTGTTTGGCAAACACTCAATCGAAGTGAAGCCCTTGGGGGAAATTAAAAAAAATTGTCAAAGTAGTTTTGTGAAAAGTAAAAAAAGGAGCATTTATAAGAGCAAAGAAAATTGAAGAGCAATATATAAATAATGGATGTAGACTAGTGATGAGTAGAGGTCCCACCATTGTTGAGAGCTTGTAGATCACTAAACTTTTCCATTGTTTTTAATATACCTTTATAATTTGAGAAAATGCCCATTTCTATGTGAGATTCCATCTCTGAATTGATAATTATATTAGTATAGATTTTGTTCGACCAACATCATGTGAAACTTATGATTTGAGATAAATAAATTTTTAAATTTTCATAAGCTAGTCAATTTAAACATTTCATTATTATTACCTTTGAAACTTATCTTTGAATTAATTATCAATGTGTAGACTTCTTCAAATATCGGTTTTACAAAAGGACAATTAGAGTAAGTACATGAACGATACTTAGAGTTGGCAAAATTTTCCATAGACCCTACCCCAATCGGAGAATCCCCGATTTTATCGGGGATGGAAAGGGTATCCTTGCCCCGTCTCGATTAAATAACCGGTATTTAAAATTATTAAATAAAATATTATATATAATATAAATAAATATAAATATATTAGGTATTTAACTTTTTAAATTTAGCCTAATTATTTTTAATTTATCCCAATCTAAGCTCAACTAAAATGTCCAAACACAAACCAAATAGAATTTTAGGGGAAAAATTAAAAAAAAAAAAGTTTGCATGGGAAAATAAAAGGGAAAACGGGGAATAGGACCCGTTTCCTCGACGGGTATGGGGATGGGGAATCCTCTCCGTCCCACCCCGGTCCTGTTGCCAACCCTAACGATACTCGAAAAAAATTCTGACTAACAATTTAATTTAATTCATTTATGAAAGTTTAGGAATTTAATTGATACAATTATATGTTCCATACGAGGTTTTCCTAAATAGAATGTAATGAGAGTGTATAATCATATGGTACTACTTTATAATATATATTATAAAGAGAAATTCTTACAGTGAAAAGAAAAAATTATTAAAAAAAAAAAAAGTGAATAAAGTTTATGACCAATTCATATGGTCATTTTCCACCTTGTCCTCCTTTCCTTTCCAATCTTGTGCAAATATGCCATAGATCCAAGTTTCAATATCTCCAAGCTAGAGATATTTATTTATTTTTCTAAAGGTTTTGATGTTTATTGGTTGAATTTTAATTTCTATACTTTCAATTGTCTAATTTTAATCCATGTTCTTTTAATAAATCTTAAATTTAGTCATCACTTCTAGTTTATTGTTGATTTTTCAGAATTTTTTTTTGTTATCCATCAACATTTTTATATAAATTTTAAAAACATATTCACATATTGTATTCTCTTATATGAAATTTTTATTATTTAATCAATTTCAATACATCTTAAATTTAGTCATCACTACTAGTTTATTGTTGATTTTTGGAAAATTTTTTTATTATCTATTTCAATTTTTACTATAAATTTTAAAAACATATTCACATATTATATTCTCTTATATGAAAATTAATATTAGTTAATCACACACTTACAAAAGTTTAAAGTTTAAATTGATATGATGATTAATTCATAATTTAAATTGATACAACCCATAAAGTTTAAAGATATAAATTGATATTTTTCTTTATAATTTCAAAACTTGGAATATTATACTTGACTTTTCATAAACGTTTCAAAAACTAGAAATTCTTTATAATTTCGAACGATGATTTGGAACGAAAATTTAAATTAACATATTATTGTGTTCTAAGTAACGACCACACCATTCTAAGTCTTATTTTTCAAATGAAGTTTTTAAAAATTTCTACCTTGAATGTAGTTTTGCAGGGTCTATGAAAATCAAAGGTAAATATTACAATTTAAAAAAGTAAATAGGTACTTTTGAAATAAAAGGTAAAGTATATGGGTATTTTTATAATTTAGCTTTTCAAAGGGGAGGGATTGGAAAGCCCACATGTTCTTGAAACATTGAATATTTAATTCACAACAAACTATATAGGGATGAAATGCAATATTCTAATGCAAGGAGGCTTCTACAAGCAACCACTTTCTATTCTTGGAGGTTTTTTTTTTTTCTTTTTTTTTTTATGACTTAATTAACCGAGCTACGTTTAAATTGACTATTCTTGTTCAATATTTTAAAATCATCTTTCTCTGACATGCTGAGCTTAGTACTTTGAGTGATTTTATATGAATCTTGTTAGAAGAGAGTTAAGAAGATAAACCAAATCGACATTAATTTAAAGACATGAAGAATCAATTCTTTTTAATATAAAAAGTGTTGTATGAAGATTTGTACCACCGATGTTAGAAAAAATGGAGTATATATTAATTACCGTTGAGTTAGGTTTATTTTGAATACTTTTAAAACCTATTATTTTCTCCCACCGCTTCACATTAAGTATTACCACAACTTTGACAATCACCATTATCTTTAATATTGGCTTTTATAACATCATTTAACCATTGAAAAGCTCACTTGTGTCTTTCAATACTTAATGATATCTTAAAATTTCATATAGTGGTTCTTTAAAATATATATTATAAAGAGAAATTCATACAGTGAAAAGAAAAAAAAAAAAAAAAGTGAATAAAGTTTAGGACCAACCTATAAGGTCATTTTCCACCTTGTCCTCCTTCCTTCCCAATCATGTGCAAATATGCCATAGATCCAAGTTCCAATATCTCCAAGCTAGAGATATTTATTTATTTTTCTAAAGTTAAAATATTGTTTTCTCCATTTTAGTATCTCTATTTTCAATGGTTTAATTTTAATTCATGTCGTCTCAATCAATCTTAAATTTAAAAAGATTTTTTTTTGTTATTCATTAACATTTTTACTATAAATTTTGAAAATATATTCACACATTATATTTTCTCGTATGAAAATTATTATTATTTATTCAATTTCGATAAAAGTTAACTTTGAAAGATTTAAATCTAATTAAAATTGGATAATTGAAAATGTAGGAAGTAAAATTAAACAAACTTTAAAGTATGAAGACCGAGATGATGTTTTAATCTTTTTCTAAAGTGGATTTTTTATTTTTTATTTTTTATTTTTTTATTTTTTTATTTACGTTGTCCTGCCTCTATAACATTGTTTCACTTTGCTTAAGGCTGAAAAGGGGCAGAAGAAGGGAAAAAGAAAGTAAGGCAAATGAATAATTCCAACATCAACTTCGTCCACTCTCCAAGGAACCTCATTTCTCCAAATCATACATTCACAAATTCTTTTCTTTTTAGTTCAACAATACGTAAGGTTAGAATTTGAAATTTTTACCCGAATATAATGCTCAAACCTATTCGAGGTAACAACATACTCACAAAATTGTTCATAGTGTTCATATATTCAAAGACGTGAAGTTTGACGGTTGGTTGGAATATGAAATTGAGCCTAAAAAGATTCATCTTGGAAAGAATGATAGGATTTAATATCATAGTACAAAAATTAAAGGTTAAATTATAAGTTCAGTTGTTGAATTTTACCAAATTTGTATTTCAAAGGTTATCTTTAAAAGCATCTATCTAGGTCCATGATTTACAATTTTGTGTCTAATAGATCTTTTAATATTACAAATGTCTAATAGATACTCAAACTTTCGATTTAATATCTAATAGTTTCCTTGACATTCATTTTTTGTATTTAGTAAGTATCAATTTGTAAAATTGTCGAATAGATCAATGACGTATTAGACACAAAATTGAAAAATTCAATGACTTATTAAACACAAAAATGAAAGTTTAAGTACCCCGTTAGACTTTTTAAGAAAAAAAAAATCAATGACATATTGGATAGAAAATCAAAAAATTCAAAGACCTATAAAAAATTTAGAGACCTAATTGACACAAAAGTGAAATTTTATGAAAATACTAGACATTTTTCAAAGTCCAGAGACCTATTGGAAACAAAATTAAAAATTTAAAAATTTATTATTTATTAAACACTTTTTAAAGTTGAGAGATCAAACAGAAATAAAACTAAAAATTCATGGAATAAATTTATAATTTAACCGAAGCATAAGTAGATTGAATAAGATTTTTTTTTCATCAGTGCAATACAATTGATAACCTCTTTACAAATATTGCTAAAAGAAATGAATCAAACTACACTTAAACGAGTTGTTATAGGCTAACTTAACATTGTTCAACTAGTAAAGACATATCCAATCAATTAAGAGGTCATAAGTTCTCGATGTATTAATTAGAATTCCTAAAGAGACAAAATTAATCACTCCATGTATTAATTGGAATTCCTATTGAGAAAAAAGGTAAGATGAGCCATATCGAAAAGATATTCGTACCAATCGGCAGGTGACATGTGCACGTGCCTGTAATAGTTGGACTGACATTTAAAGATGCCCCTTTATTTTTACTCCAAAGGCATTCAGAAATAAGTGGCGTGCTACAACCTTGGCAATTATCCAAAAGCATGTTATAGAAATGAGTACTAACGTCCCATGATATTAGGGGTGTACACAAATTCACCGAAAATCGATTCGACCAATTGACGTCGGTGTAAGATAGTTGTTGTCAGTTTTTTATTTGAAAAGAAAAAAAAAATCGCTCAATCCATAGAAAAATGGAACACCCAACTGACCGACCGACAAACAAATGCACGTATATATCATAAAAAATTGTAAATTAGTAGATTATTTTCTTTTGAAGTTTGATACGCGCCCATCTCAGCGCCACCCCTCTCACCCCCACCTCTCCTCTCTTCGACGATCTGTCTTTCATCTCTCCGACTCGGCCTGTCACCTCTCTGACTCAATCTCTCTTGCCACACACAGAACTGAAGTAATGAAAACCAACTGGTCGGTTTCGGTGCCAATTTTTTTCCGACCAATCGATGTACATCCCTACACGGTAACTATCATCCTAGTTACTGTCCTCGTTAAAGTGCATGAACTTCAAATTTGAAAATAGTCCATTTTATATGAAAATTTACCTTTCTATATCCCACATCAATTTCGTCCACTCATTCACCTAACCCCAATGGGCCTCAATCTAGACTCTAGAGTCACAGACTAACAAAGTAGTTCATAAATTCATTCACGTAAAGTGCGACTGTTGGGGCGTGAATCACAGGTGAAATCCACAAGGAATGGATCCCAATTATTAGTCTGGGTTTTTGGGAATTGCAAAAAACCCTCTACAATGATGGAAAAAATTCAGGCGGTGTTTAAAAAGTGCAATAGAAGTGTTTCTAAGTATTTAGAATGCCATTCCAATAAGTCATGTTCTTCCAAAAAATAATAGAATCGTATAATGTGGTATGAAAAACAAAATAATAAGTTAGTTAAACAAGAGTCTGTTTCATCAATAATCTAATACAATTAATAACCTCTTCAACACACTGACTTGCTGAAGTACACTTATAAGCTGCCGTGAAAACAGTTCCAACACCGACATGAAATTTCTAAAGAAAAAGAATCGTTCAAGAGTAAGAGGCATGGAGAAAAGGTATTCGTACCGATCAGCGGGCGACACCTCACACGTGCCTATGATAGATGGACTGTCATTTACAAGCTGAGATGTATTTAACAATAACAGACGCCCCTTTTTCTTCACTCCATTGCATCCAGAAATAAGTGGCGTGCCAAAACCTTGGCTATCAGGTAAACGACATCATTGTATTATCTTCATCTGGTTGTTTGTTAAGCTCTGGAAGAAGAAAAAGCTTCAAATATCCAAATAATTTACTCAATGCATACCTTCTGCACGATGTTCTTGGGATAGCTTAATAGCTCTAGGAAGTGCATCTTGAGTCGCTAGAACGTATGAGGGCAGTGACAGGATTTCCCAACTACAACTAAGAATTCATTTATTAGGATCAAATTCTTCAAATCGTATCTTGAATTCTTTAGCCATCTTTGTTTCTTCTTCTTTAGAATGGGTGCAATTCCTCCAATCAGCTTTATCAGCCATGTTAAGCAAGCCTGCTAAAACCTGCAGAAGGCTTTTCGGTCATTTTTTTTTTTTACCATTTTCATGATAGAAGTTCCATCCATTGTTTGACAAAGGAATCTAGATTGTGTCTTGGAACTGTTGGTGATGATGAGATTTTCCAAATCTTTGTTTTAGTCCCCTTTTATTTCTTTATTACTATAGTGTATATATATATGTATGTATGTATATATTCTTTTTATGGTGAATATTGGAGGGATGAAAGAGTACAAATTTGTGAATTTATCTAAGCTAACCTCGCGTCCAAATTGGGCTGGAAATATCTCATTCTCCTCAATAACATGCGATAAGGTTACACATTCAGGAAGTTCAGCATAGAAGAAACTGTGATCACTATCAAACTGTGTCCTCAACGATTTTCTTCCTTCACCAGGAGCATCTGCTGCTGCAATCAAGTGATACAACAAAATAAAGGGCAGGTGGAAACCATAATCTATCTGCTAATTTATGTTCTACCAAACAAATCAAAATATAAATTTGGCAACATGAGTTACTTCAGCACAATAATTTTGCAATTTGACGATTTTATTAAGAATCTAGAAAGTTGTAAAAAATCAACTGTTGGAATTATTTCGTTGTGGGGAAGGGATCCACCTCAAGAAAACGAGACCAACACCCACCATATAGCCCAATCTAGAAAGAGTTGGAAATTTGATATTAAAATAATAATAATAACATCAACTTACATTTAGAGATCACGAACTTAAAGCCCAGCTTTTCAGCAGCCATATCAAATATGTTCTGAACGGCATGTGCTCTAGATGTTGGAATAGGAACAGCCTAGCATCAAAACACGAGTAGCTGGGGTGAATCACCAAAATTAAGTCTAAAGAACTTATTCATTAGAATATGCTCCATGGAACAAATTAATGCTATAAATGATGAACTTCATATAGGAAAAGGAAACAGTACCATATTTTATTTGATTAGTTCCTTAGAAGTGATAAATACAACATATCTTTTCAAAAATCCGGATTTCATTCACCATTTTCTGTTTGCAAATAATTTGATTTGAGACATTACTTAAACACAACAGCAAGAGTATGCATCATGAATTGGTCAACCATTTTAAAATCCGAAGTATTCAGGTCACAAGAACTATTTAATGAACATCTAATCCCTTCGTTTCATTCTTGATCAAAGCTGGAATAGAATTGACCCACTAAGAAAGCCAAAGCTACCTATCATACTTTCGAGTTTCAAGGATAGTGTGTATAAAGAAGAGAACTACCTGAAGATTAGCATGAGTGCTACGCTTTGAAACCCACTCAAAGAAAACAAATTCCTTCCCTTGACTCTTATAATACTTCCGGAGAGAATTTTGAAGTCTGTTGATTTCAGATTCAAATTCTGGGCCTAGAGAAAGGGTGTTTGGAAAGTGCTCTACAGGTACTATCAATATGTGGTCTGGAACAAGAGGACCTTTGGCCAGTGCACAGTAGAAACTCTCACCCACGCTGACTATTAGATGTGACTCTATGTTGGGACTCGACAAACAAAACCAGCATTCTCTAGACCTGCACCTCAATCATAGAACAGAGAATAAGTACGCTTAAAATCCATAATCCATCAGTGTGTTGGGATAATAAATTAATCAACAAAAAGAGTTAAAGACCTGTTGGTTCCAGCATTTCCAGATCTCCTCTTCCCAGATTGGCTATCAACTTCATTCTGAAAGCTGTGCTTAAAGTTGCAATCTGGACCCCTTTCACATTTTCCTTTATTAAGAAAATCAAAACAAACACCTCTCTGGCTTTGCTCTCTTGCATCCATGTCATGATGAAAGTTGCATTTTTCTCCACGTGGACAAGATCCAGAAGATGTAAACTTAAAACAAAGCTTGTTACCATCAGAAGTTCCATATTTTTGTCGTTTTTGAGACACGTCGTATCTCCAATATTGTGATTCAGAAACACTATTGCTGGACCTCTTTGCAGAGTCTGAGGATTCAGCTTTTCGTTCAGTGAGTGTGTATGGAGATAAGGTAGTATTTGGAGGCTTCATGCTAATTTCAGCAGCAGACATGGTAGATGATGGGATGGGAGAAATTGCATGAATAAATTTCTGAGAGAAGCAGGTGAAGCGTCAGAAATGAAACTTTATGTTTCCTTTTTTTT
>NC_052350.1:50752996-50762485 GCF_009727055.1 Benincasa hispida | reverse complement strand
ATAACATACCTGTTTCTCTTTATTTCCTACCGAAGCAAGACCTAAAAAGCGAGTCACATGCACAGCATCAACATTGGAGTAAGGTTCTCGAGCAAAAAACACTCCTTTTGTACCTGCAATGTGATAGCTAGAAAAGAAGTATATTTTATCAGAATAATTATATGTTTGTACTTATAGGCCTGTTCTAGATTCAATATTATGCATGTAGTGGGAAAGTTCTGTTATATAGTTTTCATGATAACACAGCACATATAACATAACAGAGGCAGCAATTGAACTACAAAACTTTAATCCTTAAAACTGTAATAGGCAGCTCAAAAGATCTGGATATAAAATTTCCTACTGCTGAAACAAAAGGACTCCTACTAGAGGCGATGACTGAGCCATAAAATTTTGATCTCTAAATTGCAATTGAGAGCAAAAAATTTCATGTATGATTACCAATGGCTAAAACAAGAGACTCGCTTGAGCAACTGAGAAATAAAAATAACCAATTTTCTTTTCCTTTGCTGGTGAACATTCTGAGTAGGATTGTTTTTAGAGGAGTGGATTGAGGGCTTTTAGGTGGCCAAGGATAATATATCTTTGTCTCATCTCCCATTTGCTGATGACACCATCTTCTTTTGCTCAAGGAAAAGGGAGCCTTTTGTCAATCTTACCCAAAATTTGCAGATCTTTGAATCCATCTTGGGTGGATATGCTCGGTTATTGGTATTTCAGTGCAACCCTTCTAAGTTGGAGAGTTGGCCTTCTAGGGTGGATTGTGAGGTGAGTTCATTCCCTTCTTATTGGGTATTCCCCATGATATGTATAATATATTGATAAGAAACATTTCATTGATGACATAATCCAAGAAGTACAAAAGGGAGATACATCAAATCAATACAATAGAAAACCCATACTAGAAAAGATTCAGAAACGTTTATTCTCTTAAATGAGAACTTTCTTTGCTAAGGGGAGGAAACTTACCCTGATCCAATTAGTTCTTAGTGGTAGATATCACTATATATTTCACATCATTATTCAGGATCCTTGTAAAGTTTGCAATACCATAGAGAGACTTGTGTAATTTTTTATGGGAAGGGAAGGTTCACAAATAGCTAGTTGAGAAAACGTGGCTAAACGAGTGGAGCTTGGAGGTTTGAGTATAAGGAATCTTAGAACGTGAAACAACATCTTGTTGTCTAGGTGGTTGTGGTTCTTTCCTCGTGAGTTTGACAGTTTTTGGCACTGTACCTATCTGTTTGCTTGGTTCTCAGAGGGGTTTGTGATAGGTACTACTAGAGATCCATGGAAAGCTACTTTGGATGGGCTCCCTTTTTTGGTTTGTTCATTGTCTAGTGGGAGATAGGATGAGTACTTATTTTCAGGAAGTCAAGTGGTTGGGGTACAGCGCTCTTTGTGTTTTCGTTCCTCTGTCTTTATTATTTGTCTAATTCAAAATTTTCAAAATTCTTCTTTATGACTTCTATCCTCCCATTTTTTAGAAACTCTTCTATTTCCCATGGTCTCAACTAGCCCTCTTTGACAGGGAGACTAATGAAGTTGCAGCCTTTCTTCCTTTAATTGATGATTTTTTAATCTTGGGGTGAGAAGAGAATGTCAAGTTCGGAGTCCTAGTCCATCAAACGAGTTTTCTTGTCGGCTTCTTTTTTCCGTTTTTAGGCAGGTCCTTGTTCTCGAAGTTCTTCCATCTTCTCCCTACTTTGGAAGATTAAAATTCTAAATCATTGACATCTAAATGCCATATTCAAAAAGTTCAGTTGAACGCTCGTATTGATTAAGTTATGCAATTCAATTGATAATTTACTAGGTACAAAGACTAAGACATCTAGTCATCTCCAATCTAACATACCGAGGTTTGATCTCCATAGCTAATTCAGAGATGGTAGCATCACTTCCAGAGAGATCTGAGACTCCAGGGGGTACATCTGGTGTTGCTGCTCTATTTGAAACCTCAGTTGGCCATTCATTTGTGTGATCAATTAAGGACATTAAAATTTAAAAGGGAAAAAAAACATGCACAAATTTCAAGATCTGACAAGAAGATGTCTACTTGTACTTGTACCTGTCAAAATATTTGAATCCATTTTGAACCCAAAAAAAAAAAAAAAAAGAGAAAAAAAAAAAAAAGAAAGAAAAGAGAAAAGAAAAGGATATGTGAGGAACAAGTCAATAACTCCAGGTTCCTCAGCTATTGCTCGTAAGACATCAACATCATCTTGAGTATATGTTCCAAATGGAAGACCATCTGAAGAACGTCTACCAGATAAGTACGCCACAGATAAACCTATATATGTCAAATCAATCAACAAACAAAGAAGTGAATAAGATGCACTCCATTCGGTTATTGAAAATCCAAGTTGTACAACTTGTTCAAAAACTATTACTAGGATTATCAACAGCATTTAGTGCTTTGATAACCTTGGTGCTATAAGGATTCGAATTGTGAGCTGCACCAAGATTCCCTCTGCCATTCTACTGTTTAATTTTTTATTTCAAACAGTATGGCTCAACTATTGAAGAAGGACCTTCCGTTCAGAAGGGAAGACATTGATACTAGTTGGAATTGTTTTCGCTAACAAGATGTATTAATGACTATGCAACATAAAGGACCTACAAATTCGAGCTCTAGCAAATTCTTGTGTAACTTTGGACATGCGGTTTTGATAAACAAAAATGTGCAATATCTGATCAGAGCCGTAGTTCAGCTCGAATAAGGCAATTCAGGAACCGGAAATATGGAAGAACATCCGTAAACTAGTAATGAGCAGTACCAATTCTTGAAATCTTTGTTCGAAATGTGCAGTGGTATTCTTAAATAAATAATTAAATAACATCCTTGTAAGAGAAATTTGAATCATACCATGTAGCGTGAACTTCCCACTGCCTTTCAACCAGTGCAAATTCGCGCAAATCTTCAAGCCATCCATTTTAAACCCTTGATTGGCCGAGTCTTTAGAAGAAGCCAATAGAACCTTAGCGGCACCGACGCCATAGTCGCCAATGAAGTACGTGGAAAGAGGGATTACTGATCGACCTTCAACGTAATCCATGAACTCGTCGAGTTGGTCGGTTGAGTCCGGAAAAAACTGGCCAACACAAAGAAGCGCATCGAACGGACCGGCCGATTTGTTGACCTATAGTAGCACAAATGAGCTCACTCGAGTTAGCAAACAAAATGGAGGAGAAAACGGAAACAGATCACGCGCAAGGAGAGAGAGAAGAAGAAGAAGAAGCAGAAGAAACACCGAGACGACGCGCTTGTAAAGCTGGTTGAGACGGCCGAAAACGTCGCCGCAGAGAAGAATTCTTGGAGGAGACATGATGAACTCCGGTGCCGGCTCGGTGGCAGAGAAGACGGACACTGAGTGCCAAAGGAGAACAAGGAAATGGATGGCTGGGCCCGCCCATAAAGCCCCTAATTTGGGGCTAGGCCCAACATAAATGGGCCTCGTGACTAATTCACATAGTTCCAACTTGAGAAATTGTAAAGGAAGTCTAAAATCGTGGGTGATTTTCGCTGTTTGGGGCGTGGGGAATTCTAATGTTCTGATGTTTAGGAAGTATGATTGAATATGTTCAAGTATTGAGATCAATATGATACATGGAAGGAAAATGACGATACAAAACACGTTCCAAAAATAGGTCAAACAATTAAAATCGGTGAAATAGAATAATGAGCCTTCAAACACTAAGATGTGAGAATATACCATCTCATGTTGGGTCCTCAGATAATCCTTTAATTTTTTTTTTTTTTAAAATGAAAAATATCTATAAGACAGTTTGGAGGGGTCAACAATGAGGTTTATTTTCCAATTGTACCCTCACATACTCATTTTTGTTTTTAAGAATCATGTTTCCTTATTTTTAGGCGTATTTTTAAAAAATAATCCCTTTATTGTTTCAATACCTTTAAATATCAAATTGGTTTTAAATTTTATCAATTATATTTGTTAATTAATTAACAGGGATTTATATTATTTATCCACTTTTTTTAAATTTTACAAATTTGAAGTCAAGATTATCTTTAGATTATCTAAACATTTTAGTTTATTTTTAATTTAATCTACTAGTTTTATCACCATCGTTTTCTCCTATTTCTTGAATAAATATTCCCACTAAATTTTAAAACCAGATAAGGCGTAAGAGAAGAAGGTCCTAACTATTGTTGTGAAGCATTCGATTTCCTCACACAGAAGTTTGCCCTTGTTGCCAATTTCACCATCGATCTAATGAAAATCCCTCAAATCTGAAAAAACCACATCGAATCGATGTTGAAGGACACAATGGAAGCCGAAATTGCTCCATAATCAGAATTTTTACTCCATGATATTCAAATGGAAAAGGCAAAAGTGTGTGTAATAACTTCTAAAGTTACCTCCATGCATAGCCTGTAGGTGGGAAATTCCCATCACCAGCGTATTCAATAGAGTTGAAAGCGAGAAGATGTATTCATGCACTCCACAAATCTCATTTTTTTTTGTGTAATTTGCTCAAATTGTGAGGGCAAGAAGCATGATTATCTTATGTAGAATGAAAGCAAATACCTTGTTTTTTATGCAAAAATACAATCAAATTACTAAAAATTCTCGAGAACACAATCCTCTGATTTGGGAGTTGAAGATTTGGTGGGTCTTATCAGGGAAAATGGTTGACCGACTTGATTTGTGATTGAAGAGATTTGTCGTGAATAGCATCGAAGATGAGAAACCATATCATCAGAAGAGGGAGGAAAATGATGGAATTAGATGTATTCTTGAAAATGGGAAACAAAATATAAATTCAAATTCAAAGTGCTTTAACTTTTTCTAATTACAAGGTGTTTTCATGTTATCATAAAGAATTTGCACTCAATGCTTAAAATCTTACATTGGGATGTCTTTCGATTTATGTCGAATATTTCAGAGGGGGTTTGTCAAATATACTAAAACACAATTGTTGAACATACAAATACATTATTATTGATTTTGCTGATGTGGTGTTCTTGTACCTAGCATTACTGTGTTGATGCAGTAGGAAGATGGTGATCATAATTTTGGTTTGATACTCGTCAGTAGTGGATTTTATATTGTCACCATTAAATCAAAACTTTTCCATGTAAGAACAACACTTATTAGCAGACCCTGAATTTATGTCTAGGTCTAGTTTTTAGTTCTTGCCATTTCTATATTTTTTTTAAATCAAATTTGATTTTTTTTTTCCCTCTGCCTCTATTTGTTTTGTCCATAAAGATTTTATCCAGACGTGTTAGTCTTTCTTTTATCATTATCTTTTGATTTTGTAATCTAGAAACTTAGATGCAATTTTGTTGTATCGATATTAAATCTTCCTTTTTTCTTTTGGCTATTTTAAATTATTGAATTAGATTTTGATTCTCTTATTTATAACTACTTATAGAATCCGTGTTTTTATATTTTCAAAAAATGCATTTTTAAATTAGACATTTAGTCAATCGCTTATACCAAGTTTACTAAAACAATCTGATTTTACGGAAATGACTAACGGGCCGTTTGGATCGCAAATATTTTTTTTTTATGAGAATGAATATTAAATGTTTGGAAATTAAATATCTAGGATATAATTGATGTCTGTATTTGAATTTGCAGAATAATAAATGTCTAGAAGTTAAATGAATGTGTTTGATTTACCAATTTTATATATAAAAACTAAAACTAAATAATTATTAATTAAATGTAAGAGAACAAGTAATGTAGGCATAATTAAATTTGATTATTTAATATATTGTTATATTGATTAATTATTTAATCACCTAAATATCACTAAAGGAATATTTTTTTAATTAAAAATGATTTAAATTATTTTATTTAATCAATAAAAATAATTAAATAGTGAAAGTAAGGTTCAGGTTTTATAACCTACCATCCCTTAAAAGAAATTTCGTCCTTGAAATTTACCTGAAGATATCANTTTAATCACCTAAATATCACTAAAGGAATATTTTTTTAATTAAAAATGATTTAAATTATTTTATTTAATCAATAAAAATAATTAAATAAATATTAATTGATAGAATATTGATAACTATTAATAAATTTTTATATTAAATAATTAAGATAACATAAAATAGCAATGATAGATGTGTTAATCGAAATTTGTTAAGTCTAAATAATATATTTATATTTAATAATTAATTAAAATTTATAGTAATAATTAATTGATATTAATTTATTAATTAATCAAACTTTATTCATCTCTAGGATAAATATCCCACAAGTACAAAAGATACTAAACATCTCATGTCAGATGGATTTTAAAGTTTCTTGAATAATAATATTATGTGTTTTAAAAAATGAAATCATGTGAAACAAACACATATATTAAATGTCTTATGAAATCCCATGACAATATCTGTGAAACAAACAGGCTCTAAAGAGTGTTTGGGGCATAGCTTGTCTTTGAGTAGAGTTGGATTAAAATCTAACTTAGTGTTTGGCCTATCAACTTTAAAAGTTTGTGTTAAATAACTCAACTCCACAAACATTTATTAGGGAACTTCACCTTATTCTCTTTTTCCTTCCCTCCAATATTTTCAATGACTTAACTTGTCAACAAACACGGACTATAAACTCCTATGACAATCATCGTTGACAATATGCTCTGATGACCACAACAAATTTGGAATTCAATGGCACAATAAAATAGTAAAATTGGGGTTAGAGAGAGAAAAATGTGTCATAAATATGAAAACACATATTTTTTGTAAAAAAAAAAAAAAAACACGCAATTTTTCAAAACTTTTCTTTTATGATGGTTTTTAAATGTCACTAATTTATGACATTTATTAATGTAATATACATGTACATACATTCATTCCCCTCCTTCCCCATTTTCATTTCTCTCCTTTCCCTTTTTTCATTCCCAATCCCCCACCCAAATACAAGTGTTAGGATAAAAATTTGTAAAATATATGTGAAAGTTTAAGTTTGGATCTCAGTTGAGTGTTAAGAGTTTTGAAAAATATGTGTGCAGTTGAAGGGTTAAAACAAAAAATTAAGCAAATAAAAATAATCATCATAAAATCATATGTTTTTTTTTTTTAGAATAGGTGATGTTATTATACAATAACAAGGGGGATCCCACAGCTCGGGATCAAGATATCAAAACAACAAAACACAAGCAAAGACAGGGCAACAAAACCAAAACAAAGCCAACAGGATAAGACCAGAACAAAACAAACACATAAATGCAAACTCGCAAACCACCAAGGAGAAAGATAGAGAAAAGAACCCAAAGCCCCACAAACTAGGGGCTACAACAAAATAGAGAACAATGTAAAGTTCAAAAAGAAAAAAAAAACATCCGTACACACACTAGATAAGACCAAGAAGGTCAACTCGCCGGAAGTAGCACGAGCATGAACCGTAGAGATCATAAAGTGAACCAGGGCAGACACCGACCTTAGTCGACCTCCATGCAGCCGCCGATTACGCTCCTGCCAAATGTAGTACATGGAAGCATACCAGAAAATACAGAACAACTTACTACGCACCCCCTTACCCGACCCCACTTGGCACAATCAACTCAACTCTACATCTCAACCAGCCACCCGATGCGTCGAACCCAATTAATGCAACACACTAGACCATGTCTCTCTCCCAAACCCACACTCAAAAAATAAATGATCTCGCGACTCCACACCTCCTCCACACAGAAGACACCCCCCCTCTCTAACAACACACCCCAACTCCTCAACCAATCTCGCATACACACAGAAGGAGTGATGCGGAGTACCACCCTCCGCCCACAAAATACCAGCCCAAGACACCTTAGGACGATGAGAACGTATACTCTCCCAAGCACTAGAGATAGAAAACCGACCACTAGCATCCGGCACCCAAACCCAATAATCCTCTCCCCTCACTCTAGACCCCACTGTCTGGATAAAACCCCATATCTCAAGCAGCTCCCAAGACACTGTAGGCCACCTCAAACCTTCTTCACCATCCATGAACTCTGACAACTGCGCTTCCAAACTACTTCTTGCATCATGAACCACCGTAGACCCTTATGAATAAAAAATCGCATCCCCTGACAGCCAAGGATCCCACCAAACAAAACAAGACCATCCATCGTCGATCATCAAACGAACCAAATGTTTGAATCTATCTCTATTTCGCAAGATAGCCCTCAAGCACCAAGACCTCTCAACCTCACTCCGAACAACCCACAACGACCGCCCATGTAAAACATACGCCTCCACCCACGCCACCCAAAGTGACCACGATTTAATTAAGAGAAGCCAGAGCAACATCATAATAGCAGCCTAGTTCTAAGAGGCCACATGCTTCACACCCAACCCCTCCCTTCCCCCCCTCTCCCAACTACAAGCATCCCACGCCACCCATGCACCACCCCGACTCACCATACTATCCTTCCATAAATAACTATGTAACAGACGATCAACTCATGAGTTACACACACAGGCAACACGGAGATGCTACACCAAAAAACCTAAAAGGACTGTAAAACAGACCTAACAAACTGCAACCTCCCAGCAAAGGAGAGAGACCTCGCTGCCCAGCTTCTACTACGAGCTGTAATCCTCTGTATCAAAGGCGCACAATCCACAACCCTCAACCGACACGCCAATAAAGGTAAACCCAGATACCTAACAGGCAACGAACCAAGAGAGACACCCATATATGTAGCTAGTTCCTTCGCCTCCCCCGACTCCACACCCGCAACAAACATGGAATTCTTCCCAACATTTGCAACTAACCCAGACAGATCTGCAAACTCTGTCAATACCTGCCTCACAAACTCCAAAGAATCTCTCTCAGCTACATAGAAAATCATCAAATCGTCTGCAAAAACCAAATGAGTTAGGCCCAAACGCTCACAACGATCATGGAACCTAAACTACACAGGAGGTTTATTCAACAACCTAGACAAGACCTCCATCATCATCACAAACAAAAAAGAAGACAGCGGATCCCCTGCCTCAACCTCTTTCTACAAGGAAAAAACCCTTCAAGGGAACCATTAATCACCACAGAGAACTTAGGCGAAGTAACACAAGCTCTCACTCAAGTCACAAACTGAAGGGGCGTACCTATAGCCAACAAACACCAAACAGAAAATCCCAATTCACCGAATCGTAAGCCTTCTGAAGGTCTACCTTTAGCACACAACGCGGCTTCCCTCTGCCCTCCTCATAGTTCCCCACGAGAAGTTAATCTTCTCTACTACTATTATTCTCAGTCCCCTAAGACTGAGCGAAGGCAAGTATATAATAACGAGTATGGAGAGTTCTCATCCTATTTCATGTTGTGTTTTTGCAAATTATGTATTAAGCGTATCTGAGGGATCTTGTAGCTGAGAAGATTATTGCAGTGGTTGCCCTATTTAAATCAATGGTAGCATTTCAGTCTCCGTTTGTTCCGGAGACGCTGATGTCCTATGTCCTTACCGTAGGAATCGGAAATTTTGATATTAACATTTATTGTAGGTCGATAACTCGCGCGT
>NC_052350.1:50551360-50752447 GCF_009727055.1 Benincasa hispida | reverse complement strand
CAATTGCAACGAGAACGAACACAACGATGGAAAAAAGCTGTGTTCATATCACCTAACTCTAGCCACCTCACCCTGGCCTTCTACCGGAGCGACGAGCTGCCTCCGCACACACCGACTCTGAAGTAGGATCCCTTTCTACCTCAGCCTGAGCAACCTCCATAACCTGCCTAACCGCCCATACCTCATCAGCTAACACAAAGATACACCTACCAAACGATGCCACAAAAACCCACTTCACTGCCTTCAAATTCCGCATAAAGCTAACCATTGGAGACAATCCTCTGACCTTCTCCACACTGCCCTGATAGTATCAATAAAACTCTATGCCTCCGCCCAATGAGAAAAATAACGAAACGTAGGAAGCGGCCTACTCCTCGTCTCCCCTATAGAAACCAGAAGAGGGCTATGATCAGAAATCCCCCACTAACCAACCTTAACCTCCGAATACGGAAAAGCTACCTTCCACGCCTCATTAGACAAACATCGATCCAAACGGCGCAAGATACCATTCCCCTGAAGTTTACTAGTCCAGAAATGAATTGATCCCCACTGACATCAATGGAAAAATCATAAACACTCTTCCGCCATATCACCCAGATCCTCCCAACTCCCTGCACACTATAGCTACACACACAACTCCAAGCATCACCAAACCTACCCATCACCATACCAAAATTTTCATGACGAACCATCGTCTCAAGCAAACAATAGAAAGTAACAGAAGAGGAAGCTAGTTACCCTACACTTGACAGGGTCATTCAACCCCCTAACATTCTAGGAACACTAAATCATGAATCTTGCAAGAGATCACATCTACCACTTCCCACTAGACTTTGTCCAAACTCTCGAACATCCCATCCATAACAAACAATGGATCAGGATCTGCCTGCACTAGTGCCAATGCCAACGAGTCTCCCCTCTTATCACACAAAACATCAAACTGATTACGATCATCAACATGCTTTACAAACCCCGTTATTCCAGGGGACCTATAAACTACTCTGCTCTTCAATGGCACCATACCCGGTGACCCACTACCACCCCTATGTCCTACACTTCCTCTATCACACCTATGCCGACTAACCATAGTAAACTCTTCAACCCTCCCCGTGCCCTTAATCTTATCCACTGAGCCAGCTCCCCTCGCACCCATACCCAAGTCCTGCCCCTTCCTCACACTCCCAATTCCCCCATTCTCCTCCAACCCTCATTGACTGCCATAATACACAACTCCTGACTCTTCTCCACACCTTATTGCTCACACACCGCCCCAGTATGTCCAAAAGAACCACAACAAGAACACCTACGAGGTTTTCACTCATACACAACTAGAATAATAAATTCTTGATCCCGCATTCTAACACTGACTAAAGGGGGCATTAACGAATCACCTCCACCTAAACACAAACCCTTGCATACGATAACCGTCGCCGCTCTCTTGTTGCAACATCAAAAGAGACAGATTTACCCACGACACTAGCTAACACTGTTAAACCCCTATCCGTCCACAACTCTAGGGGAACACGCTCCAGTTTAATCCAGATAGGAACAGAATAAAAAACAGAGGTTTCAGGAACAATACCTGGAGACCACTATTGTAATAAGATGGGCTTGCCACCCAAGTGCCATGAAGCATTCTCTAGCACCTAATCCCGTGACTCTACCTTCTGAAATTTAAAGATAATCAAACCGTTATCCAACAAAGTAATAGTTGGCATCTCTACACATCCCCAAATTCTCTGAATAAGACGACAAATAACAGAATATGGGAGTTTGGCATCCACAAACTGACCAATCAGAGATTTCTCCCACATACAGACACTCTCATCAATAATCTCCTCACAAGGTTCAACGATAACTTTATCATTTTCAACCAATGGGGGGAATGAACTCCAAATTACCCCTCAACTTAGACCCAAAAAGACCTGACTGTCTGACTTCTGCACCCCCCCCCGAGCCTCTCAACTCTAGCCCAGCACCACGCGGCCCACCTACTAAAGCCCTCACGCCTATCGACCCTTTCCCCAGCTCCCCCTGCACCATTCCACTCCCTTCACTCAGCCTCAACCCGCTCCTATCTAGCATGCTCAATCCAACTCCCTCAAGTACCACCTTAACACCCTTCACAACCCAGTTTTCATCCAGGCCCCTAACATCCTCAAGGCTCCCAGACACCCCCTCCACTTCCTGCCCATCAACTAACCCAATACCTAACCCACCCGGTTCAACCCTCACAACCCGAATTTCCTTCTTCAACCCAACACTCCCCAAACTAGACCTTTCATCTTCCTCAGAGTGACCGTCAGACAACTCAAAATCCTTTACCTTTGAAGAACGAGCACTCACTCCCACATCGATCTCCGGTCTAAGCAGACGAAAGGGTTGACGAGCAACTCGCCCTCCATTCTTCTTCTTCAGCCTTAGAGGTGACCGCTTATACACCATCATCACCAACTCTCACCGTGTTAAACCCACACTTCAATAAGATCGCCGTCTGCCAACCAACAGAACCCAGCCTACCAGTCGACCACGAACACCTCTACCAGTTGTGCACACAACCTGTACAGCTTCGAACCTACCAGTCAACAAGTCGCGAGCTCCTTTACCAGTCAGTCGATGGCGGCCGTCGAACGCATCTACGGATCCAGGAACCCAGATGACAGGCGGCACGGCGGTAGGAATCCAGGAACGCAGCTTCTGTCAAACATAGCAGCGGCGAAGAAGCTTTTGCAGCAGCTTCTGTCAATCCAGGAACAACACCAGTCGAAGATGAAAGCTTTTGTAGAAGCTTTTGGCGCGAACCGACGACCGGCGAAGACGAAACAACGACTCCCTACCCGTAGCGAACGTAGCAGCGGCGACCAAAATCATACTTTTTTAGATTATAAAAAATGGCATTGGTGCTCTAACTTAATAACTTAACTATGTACCCCAAACACAGATTTTGTAATTCAAAACTAAACAACTCTACACCTCAAATACAAACTTCCTAACTCCACAGGCATATTAAATCTAAACTTCAAAATTTAACTTAGTACCTCAAACAACAATTAAATTTTAATTTTAATATCGTTTATTAATTATACTGCATGAAAGTAATTTTGATTAAAACTTTGCTAATTTTTTTTTAATTATCCCAATGGTTTTCAATAAGGAAGGCAATAAACAAAACCTTGACAAATATAAATAAATTGTTGATGCCAAAAATAAATAATAATACGCTCTATTATAAAGTTATCAGCAAAATATGTCTACATACTTTAGATTTTAATTTTTGGGACGAAACTCGTAAATGCAGAACCTATATAAACAATGACAAGCACGTGTGTACATAATTGCACGTGAAATAATAAAAAATAGGCTCTAGATAAGCACGTGTAGGCAAATATACCAGAAAAATAGGATAAATGATAAAAAAAAAAATGTGGTCATTGTCGTAAAAGGTAATAATTAAGTGTAACTTCAGGTACGTCATCTTTTTTTTTTTTTTTTTTTTTTTACATAAAAGAAAAATATTAAATAAAAAAATATTTTAAAAAATTTATTTACCATATATTAAAATTTTATTGGACAATTCTTTGCCAAAGTCTTTGTTTTCTTTCATAAAACCTTACAATTTTGGTTACTTTTCAAGTCATTCCCATTGATTGGGTGAGAAAATTAGATTTAAAAACAATTTGACACAATTTCTAAAGAAAAATTATGGAGAATAGATATAAGGAAATGCAAGGTAATGAAAAATAATACCTATAAGGAAATGCAAGGTAATGAAAAATGTTGTTTACATGCTATTGCAAAAATACCTAATAGGTTTTAAGGATTTGATTGAAGAGGTGTCTATTGAGAAGATTTTAATCGAAAAGATATAACAGTGATAAAATAGGAATTATAAAAAATTGTAAGGATAAAAAGGGAAAACAAAATTTCTCCCATTATTACCCTATTTAAATAGTATAAATTAATCTCTTTATACCTACTAACATTTTTTTGAAGCACACATACATGAAACATGGTATTGAACATTAACTTCCTATTTGGTAACCATTTTGTTTTTTTTGTTTTTGTTTTTGAAAACTAAGGCTATGAAGTATGAACAGTACTTCCACCTCCAAATTGCTTCATATAGCATCTACTTTTCATCAATGGTTTAAAAAAACCAAGTCAAATTTTGAGAACTAAAAAAAAGTAGCTTTCAAATAGTGGTTTTTGGTTTTGAAATTTGGCTAAAAATTTAGTCATTGTATTTTAAGAAAGATGCAAATCATTGTAAGAAATATGAGTGAAATAGGCTTAATTTATAAAATCAAAAATAAAAAATCAAATGGTTACGAAATCACACTAAATGAGTAATAATGTGTTGAATATTGATAAGTATAAAATGGATGAATGATTTATATGATATGAACCAGTAATATAAAATATAATATACGAGTAGTGTATACGTACATACTGAAATCAGATTATAAAATAATCTTTGTTTTATGTTTGAACATATTGAAAATTAGAAAGTTGTAGAGCACTACTCTCAATTATGCACCAATATACTACATTTATTTCAAATAAACGCATGTCCATATATCATTTTTTTTAAATGTACCTTGTAATGTTAGTATATATACACCATTTATTTCAAAAGTAACGATTCGACTCTGGACGTTTATGATCGTGTAATAGTAAGGACAAAAATATCGTTATCGATGTAAATATCGGTAACTCAGATTTATGGATATATCGACGAATATTTAAATACGACAAATATTTTGGAAAAAAATGATGAATATCATGAAAACTTACAAAAATACCGTGAAATTTTAGAACATACTCATTTAAATAATAAACTATGACTTTAAACATATAAAGTAATAATCAGAAGTAAAATATAATTGGTAATGAAATAATAGATAATAGTGAAAATTGAAAAATGATTATTGATTTAATATTTAGTTCATAAGTCTATAATCAAGTGAATTAGTGGTCTAGTTTACAATCAAGCATGATCGATTTAAGCTATGATTGGCGGTTGGTAAAACATATTTAAATTAAATATGTTAAAATTACTTTTAAATAGCACACGTTTATTTCACGTTGACTTTAAAAGTAGTATCATTCTAATTTTTAAATTCTCCTAAAATTAAGTAAAACTTTTAATTAACATTTAATTTTCAATTTTATACTTTAAAAAGAAGATTTATTTGATTTATTTATCTATTTCTCACCTAATCAAATCTATTTTCTATTTTTCATGAGTTAAATGTATCATTTAAAAGAAAAAAGTATACTCTAGTCATTTTTTTAAAATAAAGTTATTTTTAATAGTTAAAAATTAATCAATAACAAACAAAACTGATCATATTAAACAATTATTTAAGATTTTTAATTACGAAAAAAAATAATTATAAGTCTATTTTAGTTATTATATCTAAAATAAGAAGTTTTTGTATTTATTTACCAAACACTCTAATAAACTTTTTCAAGTTTAAGCTGAAATTTACTAGATACTATTTTACTTCTTTTTACAGCTGATTTTTCTAAAAACATAGTTCCCATCAATTATTTTAAAATCCCAAACATAGTTCGCCTTAGTTCAAGAGTAAAATCGATCTAGTTTATAATCAATTTACTTTTTTCAAAAAATTATGTATTTTCAGTGTATTATAAAAAGTAAAATCAAATTTCAAAACAATAGATTGAAAAAAATAAAGAGGAAAAAATACGAGTAAAGAGACGATTGAGATTATGAACTAGAGAGGGTAAATATCTTTTCGGTCCTAGGTTTTGGGGTTAGTTTTTATTTGGTATTTGTTCTCTATGTTTTATTTCAAAATCTAATACTTTTTCCCCTTGAGATTTCAATTTTGATAAGACAAAGTTTTCTTTTTGAGAAATAAAAAATAAGTAATTAAAGACACCGAAGAGACACTCCTCTGACGTTACATTTCCATTGAGACACTTTATCTTTATTTTGAAGCCTGGTTCTATCTTAAATCACCAACTGACTTAAAAGTTTAAACTGATTGGTGAAGACGAATTTAATTATAGGAGAAAATAACGTTGCAGGGGTTTGAACATATAACATCCTCGGGCCACCTGCTCTGATACCATATGAAATCACAATTGACCTAACAGCTTAAACCGATCGGTGAAGGTAAATTTAATATAATATCTAAGATGACGACATAAGGGGAATATTTGGTCCTGTGGGATGATTTTGTTTGTGTTGCTTGCTGGGACTCTGCCATTTTAACTTGATAATGCGATGAAGTTGCATAGGAAGTTTTTCAAGGCCAAGTTTGAGTTTCCTCCATAGTTTTATTCAGAAGCCATGAAAATGGTGTCCAAGCTTCTGGTTGTTGATCCCCAGCAGAAAGCTTCAACATTTGAGATTTTGAGATAATAATGCAGAGTCATTGGTTTCAAAAGGGCTTCATAAAGCTAGCTTCATTAGTGAACTTTTTGCCCTATAACCAATTTATTTAGATTAAAAGTGAATGAACTTTTATATAAAAATACCTATGAGTAGAAGCGGATTTTTCCAATTCATTGTGACAAAATTTTCACATATACATTCAAAGATATAGATATGCATTAACAATGCTAAATTACTGGCATGCTTAAAGGATAAATAAACAAGAGATCGAGAGAACATACCAGTTGAAGACTTTTCTTCATTTGAAATCTCACTCTCTCCACGTACGACCTCTCGCTCTCGCTAGACCATCGTTCCGTAACTCTCCAATCGTCTACCATGAACAACTCTGCACATAGAACAACAAACGAGGACGACACCACCACACGAAGCCTTCAGTATTCTCGGAGTGAGAATCCAAAGGGTGTGCTTTGTTCAGATTTGGTAGAGGTGAGGAGGAAAGGCAGTTGTGTACTAAGACCAAGCAAGTGGGAGAATAGAAAGACTATCGTATAGTCGGGTGCTTGATCATTTAGTGTGCGGTACACGATCGTGTAGTAAAAAGCTAGGCGATCGTCTATACGATCGTTTAATAAATGGTAGGCTATCGTATAAAAATCACTAAGCGATAAAATGCTTATCACACCGTGGCAATTATGTGTCTCACTTGCAATTATAAAAACCATTTTCATTTTTATTCTTTAGTTAATAAGAACTGAATTGAACTTCCCACTAATGCACGAATTCGGAGAAAACGCCGTCCAATTATCTCATAACTGTCCAATTAATAAAATAAATAATATAATCATATTATAGTTCATAACTATTAGTTTGAATATCATATATCAGGCTTATGGTGTTTTTCTCCTCTATTTGATATAAATCATATTTATATCTAATTTCCTCCAAAATAATTGTATTCTCATATATTTAGTCAATCATATCATATATAATTAACCAATTCAATATATCATATATAATAATCGAACTCCCTCTTTGTCAATTTGAAACATTTCAAATTGACCCAAAAATTGATTCTCAACTTTATCCAAACTACCAGGGAACCTTATAGACCTGTGCTGAAACTCCAACGGTACGTGAATAAACTGACTAAACTCTTTAGCCACGGGAATCCACCATCCGTTGACTGTCAGGCATTCTACTAAAGACCGACAACTGAACTTCTTACCACAGATATATTTAATGTATCCATCGGATATAACCAATCACGAGTAGGTAACCCTTAACAAATGCTCGTAAAGTACAGTTGGGCCAATTTACTGTTTTGCCCCTGTAGTTACATTCTCACTCCTTAAGTACCACTGATCTTCTAATGAACAATACAACATAGTCCTACTATGTGTGAACACCTCTGGCATGAGAAGGTGTGTGACACATATCGTTTCAAGCCTAGGATCAACCCTTAAGGGAGCTATTTATCTACTTACCCCTGTTTCGAGGAAAAGAGTGAATTTCATCTTGTGTAGCTGAGTCCCCAGCTCCCAATCAGACAAATCCTTAAAGTGGTAAGTTTAAGTCGGCAGCCTGGCCACTCACACCCATACAAATCAAGGAACCGCCCTCAATGGCAGGAGTTCCACTCAACTCAGGATTGAGGTCATGTTACCTATGGTGATCTTAGTGAAGTGAAGTCTCTGTCAGAATGGTGTATAATAACGAGACAATTAACAACTTTTGTGGTCAGGTCTTATACAAACTCTTTGTATAGGATGCCCCTGCTCGCATGTCCCCTATACGAATGATCAGGATCAGACCATCTATGACAAGTCACAACACTTGTAACTATTCCATAAAGTGGGGCGCATCCATAGCGTTACCAGAATAAGGTTTCCCTTCTATATCCATATACTACAGACCATTTTGGTTATCACTTAAGACATGATTCACTTGTATGTCACCACATACATGATTAAGTTACATAAAGACAACCCGAGATTTTAGTTTATTGGTTTGTGGTAAAGCAAATAAAACATCCAGATGTGCAAAGTCAAGAAGTGAAGTAAATATCATATATCATACATCACAAGCGTTCGTACAAACTGTTTACAAACTATAGGACACGAGACTTAAGGGCATCAACCCTAACAATAAGTTTGCTCAATCATCATCCTAGTCAACCTACCGTTAAGTCATTAACGATTCTGCTATCTCAAGGATTAAAATCGAACATTATTAAACTGTCAAGGTCAAAAGCGTTAGATTTTGATACATATAGACCAAACAAAAGTTAATCCCAAAACCCAGTGACCTTAGTATTTTTTCCAAGAAAATAATAACAAAATATGAATTATATGATATACAAAAATAGAAGTAGTATGTAGTGTGAGAATTTCAAAATAGATAAAAGGAGAAATGATGATTATGAATGAAAAAGAGAGAAGGAAAAGCAAACTATAAAGTATAAAAAATGAAAATGATATAATAAATAATAATAAAAAACTAGAACATGAAAAAAAAACCAGTAAGAGGGGCCAGTAATGAAAAATGTTGAAAAAAACCAAAAAACTGACATCAACAGGTTTTGAACTCGTAAGTTGACTAACCAAGGTTCAAAATGACAATGTCGATGAAAATATTAAGATCTCGATTTTATGGAAATATCTATGAAAATTTCGAGAAACTTTATAAAAATTGATGAAAATCGATGGAAATTATTATAACTACTTAATGAAACTTTGATTGTGGCTAAATCAGACTATAATTGATCATGTTCAATAATAATTTTTATAAAGTAAAACAACATTTTAGATGTATACTGTAACATATATGTGTAAATATTGATGCAAGAGCAGAAATTTTAAAAAAATAAAAAGTTACAAAATAATATCAAATATTGGTAAATTAACTACAAAATTAAAGGGCATAAAATATTTGCATATAAAAAAATTATAAATTATTTATATATGAAGTGAATACAAGAACGAAAAATCATAGCATTAAATTTACACAACATTACATAACATAACATGGATATAAAAATCATAACATTAAACATAAAAGAAATACAAAAAGCATAACTGATACATGTCATGAATGCATGTTTTAGGCTAATTTTTTTCATACTTTTACTTAGGAAAAATGAACATTTACATGTGTTTTTCGCTATAATTGGTCTTAAATTGATAAAATGGTCTTATGATAGTCCTATTTGTCTTAAAAGTTGATTTTTACTAATTTTAGTTGACTTTTTTTTTTTGTTTTATGAACTTTTGCTAACAGTTTTGGCTGATTTGAAGAAATTTATTCAATGCACATGCATTGCCTGGTATGGGCGTGCATGAAAAACTCGAAGAACTAAAGCGAATCGAGTCAAATCGATTGGATTGGTTTAGTTATTTTGGGAAAAAAATGGATTTTTTGGTTTAAGAATAATAATAAAAAAACCATCATTTTTTATTCAATTCACCGTTAAAATTTTTGAAACCAATAAAACCAAATCGAATTGAAGGTAATTAAAAAAAAGGAAAAAATAACCTAAATATCACTCATTATGGCTCAACACATATTTTAATAAACCCAACTGTTTAATTCTCTTTTCAATCTCAAAACATTTTCCCTTTCATCTTCCTCTCTCCCAATCAATTATTTTCATCGTTCTCTCTCTTCCATCAAGTCTTTTCACCTACTTCTCTAGTTTTTTCATTTTACCCTAACTTCACTCAAACCTACTTATTTTTCTTTCATCTTCTTCAGACCTACGAATTCTTCACTTTCTCTTTTCATCTTACTCCCTCTCCTCAAAACCTCTTCTCTTTCTTTCATCTTACCCTCTCCACAAAACTACAAGTTTCTTCCCCATTCTCTCACTTTTAATGTTCTTTCATAGCCCATCAACAACTACTGACGGTAGAAGGGCGACAACATGCCGATTGTGAAGGAACTCTAAAACTAGAGGACCTGTGAGTGGAAGCGGATTGTTCCAAACTCCATTGTGAGAATTCATTAAACGATAAATTATAGTATGCTTCAAAATTAAATACAAAGGGATCAAGAAAACAATACTTTTGAAGAACCATTTCTTCAAGTATTTCCCTCGACCAGTCACGAACGCAATGAGCAACTGAAACTTCCTCAATCACCAACGAGTAAAACCCAATCCTCGAACAGAACAAGACACCACAACAAGATTACCTTGGTATTCTCGGTGTGAGAATTCAGAAGTTGTCGGCTTTGTATGAATTTGGATAGAGGGAAGGAGGAATAGAGGAGGAGGAGACGATCGAGTAATAGGTAGCACTATCATATAGCGAAAGGAAGTCTATCGCATAGACTCAACGCTCAATCGTGTAGTAAAAGCACTATCGTAAAGTGAACTCGACGCGATCGTTTAGTCACTCGATCGTCAAATTTGATAACTTGTTGCCTTTGGCTACTCGATAGAGTGATCGAATCGGGCGCTATGGACTTCAAAGCCTCGAGGGTTGTAGGGCATTGTAATGAATAGAAAAACTATTTTTCATCTTTATCCCACAAATGCCATAAACCATCTAAAACCACCCACTAAGGTAGTTATTGGAGAAAAAGAATGATCAATTATCACATAATTAATAAATTATAAATAAATACAATAACTAACTTATCATATTATATTTATAACCTATAGTTTTAATATTGCATCATATGCAACATATAGTTCTTTTTTCTATTTTTATGGCATTTAATATAAATCAATTTATATTAATTCCTCCAATCAAATAAGGTATCAAATACATCATATCAATTATATCATATATAATCAAATTTTCTCTTGTTAATTTGAACATTTTAAACTAACCCAAAAACTGCTTCTCAACTTGAATCCATTGAGCTACCAAGGGGACCTCATGGACTTGTAGCTTGAAGCTCTAATGGTATGTGAATAACTGACTAAACTCTTTAATCACGATATCCACCATCCATTAACTGCCGGACACTCCACTAAAGACTGGCAGCTGCACTCTTCGCACTATAAATATATTTCATTGTCCATTGGATATAACCAACCAATAGTACGATGATCCTTCACAAATCGCTCGTACGTACAGCTGGCCAACTTACCATTTTGCCCCTATAGTTATATCTAACTCTTTAAGTACCACTGATTCCTCTAATGAACAATAGATCATAGTCCCACTATGACTAAACCCTTCTCGGGCCAAGAGAAGGTGTGAGACCACATTATTCAAGCTCCGGAATCAGCCTTTAAGGGAGCAATTTATCTACTTACCCCTACTTCGAGGAAAGAGTGAATTTTATCTTGTGTAGCTGAGTTCCCAGCTCCCCAATTAGACGAATCCTCAAAATAGTAGGCTAGTTGAGTTGGCGAGCTGGCCACTCTCACTCATGCAAATCAAAGAACCGCCCTCATAGGCAGGAGTTCACAACTCACTCAGAATTAAGGTCATATTACCTATGGTCATCCTAGTGAAATGAAAGTCTCAATTATGAACAACGTTATATAACGAGACCAAACATTTCGAGGTTTGGTCTTATATAAACTTCTTTGTATAGAGTATCCCCGCACGCATGTCTAATACAAGAATGATCGAGATCAGGTCATTTGTAGCAGTTTACAACATTTGTAACACCTACAAAGTGGACCACACTCGTAGTATCACTAAGATAAGGTATCCCTCATTTATCCATATACTGCAAACCATTTAGGTTATCACTTAAAGCACGATCCATTTGTATATCTCTACATACATGCTTAAGTTACAACGATAACCATGGATCTAAGTTTATTGGTTTATGGTTAATGCAACTAAAATATCTCATATTTCATAGGCCGAAGTGAATAAAATATCATATATTATAAACCACAAAATGTTGTTCATACAAGTGTATACAAGCTATAGAATCCTAGAGATTTAGGGTATAAACCCCAACAATCTCCCACTTGTCCTAAAGCTAGTGGGGTGTATAAGATAATCTAATTACAAGTAAACAAAACAATAAACTAGAGCAGAAACGCCTAATACAAGATCTCCCACTTGCCCTAGTCCAACTGTGGTCTGTCCCATAGATCTATACTCTGCAGATGACCCTCAAACACCGTAGTTGTGAGGGCCTTTGTAAACGGATTAACAACGTTGTGCTCCGAAGTTATCTTCGTGACAATCACGTCCCCTCGATGCACAATCTCTTGGATAAGATGATATTTGCTCTATATGTTTGCCTGGCTTATGACTCCGAGGCTCACGGGAATTTTCCACAACACCACTATTATCACAATAAAGGGTGATGGGCCTACACATGTCTGGAACAACTTCAGACCAGTCAAGAATTTCCTGAGTCAAATGGCCTCCTTAGCAGCTTTACAAGCCACTACATACCCGGCCTTCATGGTGGAGTTAGTGATGAACCCTGTCTCTTATACACATCTAGATGTGTATAAGAGACAGGCTTATGACTCCGAGGCTCACGGGAATTTTCCACAACACCACTATTATCACAATAAAGGGTGATGGGCCTAGACATGTCTGGAACAACTTCCAGATCAGTCAGGAACTTCCTGAGCCAAACGACCTCCTTAGCAGCTGTCTCTTATACACATCTAGATGTGTATAAGAGACAGAGTCTAAATAATATATTGCTAAACTATAACCCCTTCGTCAAGAGTGAACACTGATCCTGAAGTGGATTTTCGAGAATCCTTATTGGTCTGAAAATCAGAGTCTGTGTATCCTGTAAGGATCAAATCCTTAGAACCATACACAAACATGTAGTCCCTCATTCTCCGAAGATACTTGAGGATGTTCTTGACGGCTGTCCAATGACTCTATCCTGGATTAGATTGATATCTACTAACTATTCTCACAACGTAGCAGATGTCAGGTCTAGTACATAACATCACATACATCAAACTGCCTACAACAGACACATAGGGGACCCGTATAATCCATGACATCTACTATGAAACTACCTAGCAGATGTCATGTACTAGACCTTAATTTGCTACGTAGTAGGGATAGTCAGTAGATATCAGTCTAATCTAGGACAGGGTCACTAGACAACTGTCAAGAAGATCCTCAAGTATCTTCAGAGAACGAGGGAATACATTCTTGTGTATGGTTCTAAGGATTTGATCCCTACATGAAACACAGACTCTTATTTTCAGGCTGATAAGGATTCTCGAAATTCCACTCCAGGATTAGTGTTCACTCTTAACGGAGGGACTGTAGTTTGGCGAAGCACCAAGTATGGGTGCATTGCGGACTCCACCATGGAGGCCGAGTATGTAGCGGCTTGTGAAACTGCTAAGGAGGCCATTTGGCTTAGGAAGTTCCTAACTAATCTGGAAGTTGTTCCAGACATGTCTAGGCCTATCACCCTTTATTGTGTTATAGCGGTGTTGTGGCGAATTCCCGTGAGCCTCAGAGTCATAAGCGCGGCAAGCACATTGAGCAAAAATATCATCTCATCCGAGAGATTGTGCATCGAGGGGATGTGATTGTCACGAAGATAGCTTTGGAGCACAACTTTGCTGATCTGTTTACGAAGGCCCTTACGACTATAGTGTTTGAGGGTCACCTGCAGAGTATGGGTCTATGGGACAGACCACAGCTGGACTAAGGCAAGTGAGAGATCTTTTACTGGACGTTTGTGCCCTAATTTATTATTTTGAGTACTTGTAGTTTGATTATCTTGTACACCCCACTAGCT
Organism: Benincasa hispida; assembly: GCF_009727055.1. Classification (NCBI taxonomy): domain Eukaryota; kingdom Viridiplantae; phylum Streptophyta; class Magnoliopsida; order Cucurbitales; family Cucurbitaceae; genus Benincasa; species Benincasa hispida. The sequence goes on along the minus strand of NC_052350.1, from coordinate 50,738,376 downwards.
TTAGAACAAATGGGAGATTGTTGGGGTTGATGCCCTAAATCTCGTAGTGTTCTATAGTTTGTAAACACGTGTATGAACAAACACTTTGTGATTTATAATATATGATATTTTATTCACTTCAGTCTATGAAATATTTGATATTTTAGTTGCATTAACCACAAACTAATACACTAAGATCCATGGTTATCTTTGTAACTTAAACATGTATGTAGAGACATACAACTTGATCGTGTTTTAAATGATAACCTAAATGGTTTGTAGTATATAGATAAGGAGGAATACCTTATCCTAGTGACACTATGAGTATAATCTGCTTTGTAGATGTTAAAAAATGTTGTAAAGCGCTACAAATGATCTGATCTCGATCATTCTTGTATTAGACATGTGAACGGGGATATTCTATATAAAGAAGTTTGTATAAGACTGGACCATGAAATGTTTAGTCTCGTTATATAACGCCATTCATAATTGAGACTTTCATTTCACTAGGATGACCATAGGTAACATGACCTTAATCCTGAGTGAGTTGTGAATTCCTGCCTATGAGGGCAGTTCTTTGATTTGAAGAAACTCTTATCAATGAGTACTTATGAGCGGAAGCAAGATCGTTCCAAACTCATTGTGACAGAATTATTGCATTCACAATCAAACAGGTTTGATATGCATTTAACAATAAATTACAGGCATGCTTTGAACTTTAACAAAAACAAGAGAACAAGAAACATACCAGTTGAAGAACCATTCTTCACAGAAATCTCGTTCTCGTTTAAGGACTGCTTCTCTCGCTCTCGCTGAGATTGTCCAAGCATTCGTCCACCAAATCGTCTACCCACGAACGGACTTCTCATGAACTTAGTAGCAAGGAAGACACCACCACTTGAAACCCTCGATATTCTCGGTGTGAGAATCCATGAGGTGTGGGCTTTGTTGGATTTAATAGAGGGAAGAAGGAAGAGACAATCGTATACCACGACCAAGCAAGTGGAAGATATCGGGTGTCTATCATATAGACGATGATTGATCGTTTAGGTAGAGATACACGATGGTTTAGTAAAAGGGGCACGATCGTATAGACGATTGTTTAGTAAAAGCTCGAGCACGCGATCGTTTAGAAAGAGCTAACGGTCTTTTAGCAAATCCTACGCGATCGTTTAGTAAACTGCGTGCGTGTATACGATTATTTGGAAACATTGAGCTGTCATGTATGCTCTCGGTTTGCTATGCGATAGGCAGTATACAAAATCAGTGAGTGAATCTCTGATCATTTGCAAAATGAAAACAATTTTCATTTTAACCTTCAGTTACAAAAGCTGAATGCAACCTTTCACCATCTCATTCGGTTATGGAGAAAAATCCGACACAATTATCCTATAATTGTTAAAAAAATAATAAATATAATCATATTATATTTATAACCTATGGTTTAATATTACATCATATGCAATACATTAACCATAGTCCTATTCTCATCCACTAGATATAAATCATATTTATATCATTTTCCTCCAAAATAATATATCTCATACATAATGTCAATCATATAATATATAATTAACTAGTTCAATCATATCATATATAATCAAACTCCCTCTTGTGAATTTAAACACTTCAAACTTACCCAAAAACTAATTCTCAACTTGAATCCATTGAGCTACCAAGGGGACCTTATGAACCTATGGTTCGAAGCTTTAATGGTACATGAATAGTTGACTAAACTCTTTAGCCACGAGATCCACCATCTGTTAACAGCCAGATATTTCACTAAAGACCAACAGCTGCACTCTTTTCACCACAGATATATTTCTGTGTCTATTGGATATAACCAATCAACAGTACGATAACCCTTCACAGATGCTCGTAAGTACAACTAGGCCAATTTACCGTTTTGCCCCTGTAGTTACATCTAACTCCTTAAGTATTACCGATCCCTCTAATGAACAATACAACATAGTCCTACTATGTATGGACACCTCTCGGGCCATGAGAAGGTGTGTGGCGCCACATCGTTCAAGCCCCGGAATCAACCCTTAAGGGAGCAATCTATTTATTTACCCCTACTTCGGGGAAGAAGTGAATTCCATCTTGTGTAAATGAGTTCTCAGCTCCCAAATCAGACGAATCCTCAAAGTAGTAGGTTTGAGTCGGCGATTTGACCACTTGCACCTGTGAAAATCAAAGGACCGCTCTCAAAGGTAGGAGTTCCCAACTCACTCAGGATTGAGGTCATGTTACCTATGGTCATCCCAGTGAAGTGAAGTCTCTGTCATAAACAATGTTATATAACGAGACTATAACACTTCATGGTCCGGTCTTATATAAACTCTTTTATATAGGATGCCCCTGCTCGCATGTCTCCACATGAATGATCTGGATCAGACCATCTGTAGTAAGTCATAACACTTGTAACTATTCTACAAAGCGGGCCGCATCCATAGCGTTACCAAGATAAGGTTTCCCTCCTATATCCATATACTACAGACCATTTTGGTTATCACTTACGACATGATCCATTTGTATGTCACCACATACATGCTTAAGTTACAAACAACAACCAGGGATATTAGTTTATTGGTTTGTAGTAAAGAAATTAAAACATCTAACGTTCCATAGACAAAAGTGAAGAAAATATCAAATATTATTACATCACAAGTGTTTGTTCAAAATTATGTTTACAAATTATAGAACCTAACGAGAGTTTAGGGCATCATACTTAACAATCTCCCACTTGTCCTAAAGCAAGTGGGGTGTACATACAACTAATATAAAACAATAAATTAGGGCACTAAGGCCCAGTATAAAAATATTTCCCACTTAGGCTAGTCCAGCCGCAAGCGGTCCTATAGACCCATGCTCTGAAAGTGATCCTCAAACACTGTAGCCGTGAAAATCCTTCGTAAACGTGTCAGCAACGTTGTGCTTCGAAGTAATTTTCGTGACTATCACGTCCCCTCGATGTACTATCTTACGGATGAGATGATACTTCCGCTCTATATGTTTGTCGCACCTGTGACTCCTGGGCTCCCTGGAGTTCGCCACAGCACCACTATTGTCACGATACATGGTGATGGGCCTAGACATGTCTGGAAAAACTTCCAGATCTATCAGGAACTTCCTGAGCCAAATGACCTCCTTAGCAGCTTCACAAGCCACTACATACTCGGCTTCCATCGTGAAGTTGGCAATGCACCCCTACTTAGTGCTTCACCACACTACTATTCCTCTATTAAGAGTAAAAACTGATCCTGAAGTGGACTTCTAAGAGTCTTTATCAGTCTGAAACTCAGAATCTGTGTATCCAGTAAGGATTAAATCCCTAGTTCCATACACGAGCATGTAGTCCCTCGTTCTTCGAAGATACTTGAGGATGTTCTTAATTATGGTCTAGTGACCCTAGCCTGGGTTAGACCGATTCTACTGACTAATCCCACAACATAACAGATGTCTTGTCTAGTACAGAGCATCGCATATATCAAACTGCCGACAGCAGAAACATATTGGACCCGTTTCATCTCCTCAACCTCTTGAGGTGTCTTAGGACACATTTCCTTAGACAAAGTAACTCCTTGCCTGAACGAAAGTAGGCCCCTTTTGGAGTTCTGAATCGAGTACTTGAGCAACATCTTATCAATGTACGATGCCTAAGACAGCGCTAGCCTTTGTTCTTCTGATCCTGAAAGACCTGAATACCAAGAACAAACTGAGCCTCTCCCAAATCTTTCATTTGAAATTGGGTCGCTATCCAATTCTTAACTGCCGTTAGTAGTCCTATATCATTCCCAATGAGTAAGATATCATCTACATATAACACTAGGAAAACTACTGAACTGTTGATGATTTTCTTGTAGACACAAGGCTCATCAACATTTTGGTCAAAGTTGTATGATTTGATCGTAGGATCAAACTGAATATTCCAAGATCGAGACGCCTGTTTCAGCCCATAAATTGATCGATTCAGTTTGCAAACTTTTTGCTCTTGACCTTGGATAATGAATCTCTCGGGCTGCACTATATAAATGGTCTCTTCAAGACTGCCATTCAGAAAGGCAGTCTTGACGTCCATTTGCCAAATCTCATAATCATAATAAGTGGCAATGGACAGGAGGATGCGGATTGACTTCAATATGGCAACAAGCGAGTAAATTTCCTCAAAGTCAACTCCTTCCACTAGGGTATATCCCTTTGCCACAAGTCAGGCCTTGAAGGTTTGCACCTTCCCATTAGCATCCCGTTTCCTCTTGTAGATCCATTTGCAATCTATAGGTCTAACTTCAACAGGCTGATCTACAAGATCCCATACTGAATTGAAGTATATCGACTCCATCTCGAGATCCATGGCTTTGACCCATTCATCCCAGTCAACATCCTCTATTTCCTTCTGATAAGACAACGGATCCTCAACGTCGCCATCGGTTACCATAGCCAAGATTTTCGTGGAACCCAAATAGCGAATAGGTGGGTTCGCAACCAACCCACTGCTTCAAGGTTTCAACTCTTGAGGTGGAACCGACCTATCAGATGAACTATCATCAACAACTCTTGTTCATGAAGCAGGCCCTTCAATAAATCTTGTTGAAGTTTCAGTAGTTTTGTTGGAAAGCTCACGTATCACAATCTTACTACGTGGACTGTGCTCCCTAATATGATCCTCATTCAGGAAGGTAGCGTTTGTAGAAACAAAACACTCTATTTGTCGTCAGATCATAAAAGTAACTCCCTTGTGTACCTTTGGGGTAGCCTACAAAGAGGCACAACCTCGACCGTGGTTCCAACTTCTTTGGATTAGCCTCAAGCACATGTGTTGGGAAACCTCATATGCGGAAGTGACGTAAACTAGCTTTATGCTCGATCCACAACTCCAGAGGTGTTCTCGCAACACTCTTGGAAGGAACACAGTTGAATATATACACTGCTGTGTTCACTGCAAAACCCCAAAACGAGTTCATAAGGCAGCGTAACTCATCATCGACCGAACCATGCCCAACAAGATTCTGTTTCTCCTCTCTGCTACACCATTCTACTAAGGTGTACCCAACACTGAGAGTTGGGAAATGATTCNACTCTATTTGTCGTCAGATCATAAAAGTAACTCCCTTGTGTACCTTTGGGGTAGCCTACAAAGAGGCACAACCTCGACCGTGGTTCCAACTTCTTAAGGCAGCGTAACTCATCATCGACCGAACCATGTCCAACAAGATTCTGTTTCTCCTCTCTGCTACACCATTCTACTAAGGTGTACCCAACACTGAGAGTTGGGAAATGATTCCATGTTCTATCAAATAGTCCTAGAACTTCGAATCCAAAAACTCTCCACCTCGATCTGATCAAAGTGTCTTAATTCGTCTATCCAATGCATTTTCAACTTCAATCTTGAACTCTCTGAACTTTTCAAAGGATTCAGACTTTTGTTGCATCAAATAAACATACCTATACCTAGAGTAATCATCAGTAAAAGTGATGAAATACTTATAGCCTCCCCTGGCTCGCACATTCATCGGACCATAAAGGTCAGAATGCACTAACTTAAGAGGCTCTTTGGCTCGAGAACCTTTTCCAATAAAAGTTCTTTTAGTCATCTTACCCTTAAGTAAGATTCGCAAACAAGCAAAGAATTTTCTTCTAACTCACTTAGAAGGCCATTCTTCACCAACCTCTCAATCCTATTGAGATTGATGTGCCCTAATCAAAGGTGCCAAAAGTAGACATTTTCTTTTGGAGAAACTCGTTGACTTTTAATTTGAATTACGACAGTTTTAAACATCTCTATGTTTTGGAGGTAACTCGTTGCTAACGGCCTTAGCATATACAAGTTATATACAGATTTCAACTCCATCTTTATGAATAAACACTTTATTCAAATTAAATTCAAGAGTATATTTACACTGTAACAAGCACTTTACAAAAATTAAGTTCCTTTTCAACTCAGAAACTACAAATACATCATGTAAAAACAAGAAATTTCTTCTGTAAAGTCAACTGGACTCCTTCCACTGCCATAGCTGAGATGACGTGCCTAGTGCCTACTCGCATCATCATCTCACAAGCCTCCTGCTGCAGCCAGGATCTAATCCCCTTAAAAGAATAACATACATGATTAGTGGCGCCCGAATCAATAATCCAGATAGAATCATCATTCTCCACTAAATAAGTTTCTAACACCAGTAAATCATATTTACCTTGTTTCGCCTTGGCCTTAGCCTTAGCCTTGCTCTTCTCCTTGATCCAACGAGAACAATTCCTCTTTCAGTGCTCATCTTGGTTGTAGTGGAAACACTTTTCCTTGTTAACCGGCACTGGACGCCTACCCCGCTAGGCAACAGGTTGTGGGTTAGCAGGTGCCTTCCCCTTTCCCTTACCACCTTTCTTCTTTTTCCACTTTCTAGTGTTAGAAGTAGAAGGTATAGACTTAGTTCCTAAGGTCGAACCTCGATGGAACTTCTTTGAAGACGATGCAACATTTTCCTCACCTCCCATTTTCTCCTTACTTTTCAGTAGGGATTGGAAAGTCTGCAACTCATTGAGGAGAGTTGTAAGGGTATAGACCAATTTGTTAAGAATCACATTGCTAACAAAGTGCAGGAAGCTATCCGGCAACGAATGTAGGATAATGCTAACCTGGCTGCCTTCATCGATCCTAGACCCATTCATTTTCGCCACATTGAAGTGGACCATCATGTTATGCACATGTTCTCGAACAGAGGTGCCTTTCTCCATTTTAAAGTTGAAGATGCATTTAAGAGCCTTGTGCTTGACTTGTCCAGATGGTTGTTCGAACATCCGCTGCAAGGACTTCATGATCTCACGTGCTGAGACCATGGGCTCATGCTTCTTGGCCAAAATGTCGTTAAGACTAGACAAGATATAGGTTTGGGCCTTCTCGTTTGCCCGTGTCCAGTGCTCATAAGCCTCCCAAACATTTCGCGTGACATTAGAAGGTGGAATAGGAGGACGTTCCTCTGTAAGGACAAACACGAGATCATCGATGATCAAAATTGTTGTGATCGTATGTTTCCAACTAGCTTAATTCTCGCTAGTCAGTTTATCGGTGCTAAGTAGAGCTATTATGGCGGTGGCCATTTAAAATGTTGCTGAAAACATAACAAACTTAATAAGTCTATGCTTTAACCACTTTTTAATACCAATTTTAGTTTTAACAAAATAGTTTCCAAGTACCCTAAGTAAAAAGACTTCTATTTCGCAATGATGCCCCAATTAGGTAGGACAAACATCACCGATGGGGTGATCAGATGTCCCTTCACTAGGATGAGACATTCTCAACCATTAGGCAGAACCTACACTTGGAACTGTACCTAACAGTCACCATATGTTCGGTCCAGAACTATTAATCCTTAGCAATTCCGCGTAAATGTAACCCCTCATTTTTTGCCCTAGAGTCCCGCCCTAATGCACCCACCGTAGGAAAAAAGCAAATTAGGACTAGAGACTAAATAACCTTATCCTATACAGGAGATCAGATAAAGAAACGTGCAAAACTGCCATCTTATAGAGGGACACTCTTAGGGTGCCTCGAGGTGATGTACAGAAACTTTATCCAACCTAACAAGAGAGACCATGGGATATGCTGTCGCACGTCCCGCTCTCACATACTAGGAACATTCTCTCCATCCACCTTGATATTGACCTACCCAAACACCATCCTTTAGGGGGACACTCCCAGGGTGCCATGAGACCGAGGATAGATCTCACGGTGTGGACAATAAAGGGAGAAATGCAAGAGGTTTAAATGAAGTATCAGATACCCCAAGTACCTCCCACTGAATGTTCTACCTAGGGGTTTATTAACTTAGACCATCCGATTACTGATTTTAATCTAAGTCAGTTTAATCTACCCAAAAAGAACTTTTGTCTTTAAAATTAAACAAGTTCAAGTAGTCACATTAAACACTTTAATGTACTGTCCTCAAATTTGCATGCATGCATCAAATCTATCTAATTCACCTTTCCAGAAAGGTTCCCAGGTAGGGATGTTCTGTTTTCGTCACCTTAAATAACCTAGCCTAGATAGGACCCGCCTTAGACAAAAGGTCCCTTATAGATAGATTCGCTACACTTTAACCTTTTATTAGTCAATTTAATCCTATTAAACTAATTAAAAGATTAAAGCCTAGATTGCTAATCATATTTGAATTGTGATCTTAGGTTTATCTCCACCAAGTTTTAAAACACTTTTAAAACCATGATTCGAACCTAAGTTGGCATGCATGTCCTTCTTATAGATTTTAGTTCTAATTTCCTTATAACCTCTATAAAAACAACTAAAACCATACACATTGCCACACAACTAGGTATTTATAACACTTATAAATTTAACCTATGTGTCATGTTTCATGCAATGTCCGTTCATTACTATACCTAACTTTTATATACAAGTAACGAATCAAGCAAACATGCTTCCATACACCCTTATACTATAACACTTATAATATAAAGATGATGCATGTCTATGCTTTATGCATGCATAAATATAACTCTTATATTATATGATGCATGAGCATGCTCTTATGTAATTTAAATCATGCTTCTCTAAATCATAACACTTATAATAAAGAGATGATGCATGACTAATGCATAACCTAAAGTGGGATTTATTCTATATGGCATACCATATGACATATAAATAAACATACATCCTATGTACATTCACAAAGATTAATGGATCAGGATGAACCGCCTCAAAAATCAAAAATTAAAATTTTATCTATTACATTTTCCATCGAGCAAACCGGTTCACAGGCAAACCGAGTCTTGAACCGCCCGGGCTAAGCTTCCATCGTTTAGTAAATGCGGCCGAGTATACACAATCGTTTGGCTACGATCGAGTACCAATAACTATACGATGAAGTATGAGGTACCGGATCGTTTAGCGCACAAGATAATTACACATGCAAGTCTAAACGATCGTTTAGACGGCGACATTGTTGTCAAGCATGATCGTCTAGACGATCACATAACAAGCGCTTATAAAATTTTTACTCCGCGATCGTGTAGTCAGGAACTAAGCAATGAAGGTTGTTGAGCTACACGATCATCTAGTGTGTGCGCATCAACCTACTCCCGAGTATCCGATACTCTACGATTGTATACCCCATCATTTACACGACCCGACCAACACTTGGTCGTCTTCATCCTCAAAGAATAGTAACTCCTTGCCTCGAAGCTTCAACATGAATGAATCAATGACTCAAACATTTTGAAATTATAGACTCGATAGCAAGTTAATACACCTAAAATGCAGGGGCCCTTACAACTAACTTTGAATGTAAAAGAATTTAAACAACCAGAGGCTTCATCCCAGTAACTCCATTAATCCACATCCAAAAACATATGTTAACGCTTAAATAGAATGTAGACATGCTTCACCCGTCGAGAAAGTAAATGCTATTCTTTGCATCAATGAATTTGGAATATCAGAACCTAGCTCTGATACCAATTGAAGGAACTCGTATCAAAGAGTACCTCTGAGTGGAAGCAAGATTGTTCAAAACTCATTGTGACAGAATTACCGCATTCACAATCAAACAGGCTAGATATGCATTTAACAACAAATTACAGGCATGCTTTGAACTTTAACAACAACAAGAGAACAAGAAACATACCAGTTGAAGAACCCTTCTTCATAGAAATTTTGTTCTCGTCCAAGGATTGATCCTCTCACTCTTGCTGAGATCGTCCAAGCAATCGTCCACCAAATCATCTACCCACGAACGGACTCCTCACGAACTCGGTAGCAAGGAAGACACTACCACTTGGAACCCTCGGTATTCTCAGTGTGAGAATCCAAGAGGTGTGGGCTCTGTAAGATTTGGTAGAGGGAAGGAGGAAGAGACAATCGTATACCACGGCCAAGCAAGTAGAAGATATCGGGTGTCTATCATATAGACAATGTGATAAGGACAACGACCCTCAAACTATCTCTATAATGGTATGATATTGTCCACTTTGGACATAAACTTTCATGGCTTTGTTTTTTGTTTCACCCCAAAAGGCCTCATACCAATGGAGATGATTAGAGTTCAACCACGGATTATACCATGACTACTTCCAAGGCTCCACTTTGTTCGCATTCCCAACAATCCTCCCCTTGAACAAAGGACTACCAAGCCTCTCCTCAAATAGTCATCCATTCGTTTAACTCATATCTAGGCTAACTCCTTTTCACTCGAGTATACCGCCTATCCAATAGAGTTCAACACGGATCACACCATGACTACTTCCAAGGCTCCACTATACATCTTTGTTCGGCACCGAGGATTCTACCGAGCATAGTTAATTCAGGAGCATGGCTCTTATACCACTTGATAGGGACAAGACCCTCAAACTATCTCCACAATGGTATGATATTGTCCACTTTAAGCATAAACCCTCATGGTTCTGTTTTTGGCTTCACCCAAAAGGCCTCATACCAATGGAGATGATTAGAGTTCAAACACGGATAACACCATGACTACTTCAAAGGCTCCACTTTGGTCGCATTCCCAACAATCCTCCCCTCGAACAAAGGACCATCGAACCTCCCCTCAAACAATCATCCATCCGTCTAACTCATATCTAGGCTAACTCCTTTTCACCTAAGCATACCACCTATGCAATAGAGTTCAACCACGGATCACACCATGACTTCTTTCAAGGTTCCACTATACATCTTTGTTCGACACCAAGGATTCTACCGAGCATGGTTAATTTAGGAGCATGGCTCTGATACCACTTTATAGGGACAACAACCCTCAAACTATCTCCACAATGGCATGATATTGTCCACTTTGGGCATAAACCCTCATGGCTTTGTTTTTGGTTTCACCCCAAAAGGCCTCATACCAATGGAGATAGTCATTCTCACTTATATATTCATGATCCTCATCTTATCTAACCAAGGATCATAACTAAATCAGGGTACCACTGCTTATTACTGAACTGAGTGAATTAATCTGATACCTTCTCTATGTACTTCAGTAACAGAATCATAACATAACTGAAACCAGGTAGTACAACTCAGATACCTTCTCCTTGTACTTCAGTATTGAGTTGAAAATGTCTGATAGGAAAACATTTTCATAAAACAACCTTACTAAAAGCTTGATCTCATAAAACATAGTTTTCATAAGAATATCATTTGCTAACGCATGCTCAACAACATTAAGAGCACATATGCTTTAAAAACTAATACAAATACTTGTAACTTAAACATGTCATAGAATCTTCTTTTGAAAACTACCATGGTTCAACCATTGTACCAAAGCATATTTCATAAACTTTGTAACTAGCATGCGTTTATAAACTTTAGAGAAACACGTTGCTTGGAACTTCTTGTAAAATAACCAACATAAAAGTAACAGTCAATAAAGCATGGATTATTAAAATATTTATAAACCATTTATAAATCATTGATAGTCACTCACAACTCGTCGGGGCTCTTAAACGGTTTATATGCCTCTCCTAGCTCTTCTTGGCCTGAAAGGACATAATTTCCGGTTAGATTCCTTAGAATTCTAAGCAAAATGTTTCAAGTAGCTCGCTTACTAATGAAACTTTAACCAACAAAAACAACATTACTAGTCAGATGATCATCATGAGCGAGATCATCCTCATGAGCGAGATTTGTGACTTCTAGCGAGATTCAGCGAAAAACCAGCAAGATTTTCATCCTTAGCGAGATCCACCCCTTCCTTAACTCGCTCTCACTCTCGCTCACAATGGGGAGCTGCCTGTTTACGCACCGATTTTCTGTTTCAACTTCAAAAATTCATAACTCAAAATCCAGAACTCTTCTTAAGAAATTTCCTTCTACAAACTTGTTTAGAATTGAGTTAGCTTTCTACGTTAAATATCAGCAAAAAATTCCTTGTATTTTGGCCTGAAGATTTCAATCTTCACTCTAGGCTCTGATTAATCCGAGAATCTTCCGCTTCTATAAATTCTTCACTTTTTGTTCTTCTCCGTATGAGATCTTTCTCTTGCAAAACAACCTCAAAAACTATATTCTTCTAGTTTTCAAACGGCACTGATTTCAATTAATTTGCTTAAGTCATTTTCCAAAACCAAGCTTCTGAAGTCCCTCTTCCTTTTATACTTCCTGCCGCCTCCCCTGTTCAATGGTCAAACCGCCACCTCATCCAGCACTTAGTGCTTCTGACCAATTCCAATTAGTGAGTTTTTTCGATTAATTTGTTTTTCCTTCCCTTCTTTCATAACCCTCGTTAGGCTTTCGCCTCATAACATAACTTTAGCGTACATCGAGTTTCAACACCTTTGCACAATCGCATACTCCATTGTCTAGTGCCCAACGCCTATCGTCTAGTGCCCAATGCCTATCGTCTAGCTTTTTCGTGCAGCTCATCGTCTAACGCTGATGCTGATCGTGCAGTGTCGCACTTACGCTATCGTCCAACGCATAGCACTATCGTTTAGCGCGATCCTTCACATCATTCTAATGCTGGGCTTTACTGCTCGATTGCCTATTGCATCGTTGAGCTCGGCGCAATTTATAACTCATCACCTACCACATCGCTTAGCTCTCCGCGCATTTACTATACGATCGCCCAACGCGCCTGCCTACACGATCGCCTACCTCATCGTGTAGTGCCGTTCACTTACTAGACGATCCCATACCCAATCGTATAGCGTCGTTCATTTGCTACACGATCGTGCAAGCCTTTGGTCGCACACACTTGAGGCTGCCGTATGTCTTATCAATACATCATGCCTTTCAACCCATGCGTTCACAACGCATAGTCTATTCTTGCCTTCAACACTTAACCTCTACAAGCCTTAGTTGCTACACACGCAATCCCATGCGTCCACACTTCTCCCTCAACGGATGCCCACACTTTGCTTCCATACTTAGCAAATTTTCACTTGTTATATTATCTAAAACTCACCCTTGACTAAGTATTTCTAACACTTAGAATTTTCTTTCTCTATCGGCCTACTTTCTTTACCTCCTTTCATAATTTTACTTAACACGCTTGTTACTCACTTATGTAGGAAAAATGGAGTACGAGGTTTACAATTACCTCCCCCTTAAAGAAATTTCGTCCTCGAAATTTGCTCTGACTTACTTATAACTAGAGTTTCATAACATCTTTTGGTCGTAAACTTTACAACTTTCTTCTTTTCTTTATTCTTTCTCTTTTTTATTACTACGCTTTCGGTGCGCTACTCTGATATTAACTTTGTTCATATTAAATAATACTAGTACGTATGAACAACTTGGTCATATTAGTTCACTGTATTTGTTACATCCTCTGGTGACTCTTCCATTCTCTACTGAATCATAGTATTCATTTATTACTAAGGTGGCCCTTTTCCATTTCCTAGCAATGCCATTGTAACATTCTTTTCTAGTTGTCATACCTTTGAATTACTTGCTAGCTATGAAATCAATATTTGTGTCAACTAGACTTCTCGACCTAACCAAGGGCAGTCTTCTTAGGATGTCTTATCTATCCATACATGGGAGAAGACATTCTTTCTACTATAACATTTCCCAACTATGGCTTACCATACTGTATACATAAGGTTTTCTTATCTGTACTAGTCCCTAGCTCGTCACAATTCAAACTTCAAGCTATTACCTGGAACATCAGCAGATCTGGACCTTTTCCTTGTTGTCTTCTGCTGACCATTTTGTTCCTTATTTTTATACTCAATGTACCCCTGGTACATTTCGAGCTCACTGTTGCTCATCTTTTCCCTCCTCTTAGGATTAATCTGACTTGGACTTTCTCTAGATTACACCTTTTGCCCTGAATTCACTAGAATAGACTTCATGTTTGCCACCAACCTCTGAGCAAACCTACTACACATTCTATTTCTAGTGAAAAGTCTATGTTTACTTGCATGACTCCCGACTTCCACTCAGGTACCGGGAGTGGATTGAGTAATCCTGCCGACCTCTACCTTTCATATTTCACTTGTCGATAAATCAAACATCGATCTACATACCCAGCTATGCCTTTCTTCATTGCAGGCCACCAATACGATCTCCTCAAGGTTCTATACATCTTAGTACTTCTTGGATGCATGGAGTAAGCAGAATTGTGCGCCTATTCTAGAATAGCTTGCTTAAACTGCAACACGTTAGGCACAAACATTCTTCCTTCCTTTACTAACATTCTATCTATTCCTAACTAAAAATCAGTTCTTACTCCCTTGCTTACTTCTTCTGTAAGCTTCTGGAGATCAGGATCCTTCAACTATTCATGCTTAAGATCTTCCATTAAAGTAGGTTTTATCTGAAACTCCTGACTGACCTACTGATAAAGTGGCCTTAGAACTCATGAATTCCTGCAGTAACATTTCTGATATTCGATCCAAGGGCTACTTTGGATCCCGACGACTTCCTGCTTAATGCATCAACTACAACATTCACCTTACCAGGGTGGTACTTGATTGAGCAGTTATAGTCTTTGATCAGTTCAATCCATCTATTTTGCCGCAGATTCAGTTCTTTCTAATCAAAGATGTACTTTAGATGCATTGATGGGTCTCTCCCAATTCATTATAGCTTCAGTCTTCTATGGATCCATACTCACTCTTGCTGCTGAAATCATATGATCAAGAAATACAACCTGGTCTAATCAGAAATCACCTTTGCTGAACGTGGCATACAATTGCTTCTCTCGCAGCGTCTACAAAACTATCCTCAAATGGTTCACGAAATCTTCCCTACTACTTGAATACACCAATATGTCATCAATGAAGATTATCATGAACTGATCCAAGTAAGGATGAAATATCCTATTCATCAAGTCCATAAATACTGAGGGGGCATTCATAGTCCAAACGACATTACTATGAACTCGTAATGTCCATACCTTGTCTTAAATGCAGTTTTGGAACATCCACCTCCTTTATCTTCAACTGGTGGTAACATACTAGGTCTGATGTAACATACTAGGTCTGATGGACATTGAAATCGAAAAAAATTGGACTGCTTTTGGAAAGAATAAAAAATTAAATTTCTAAACTATTTGCCTATAAGGGACCTTTGTTTAAGGAAGGTTTTGTCTAGTAGGGGTGGACATTGAAATCGAAAAAAATTGGACTGCTTTTAAAAATCTGACCGAATCAAACTACATTTGGGGCAAAACAAGATCGCATTTTATTTTTTGGTTTAAAAAATAGTGAAATCAATTTACCATTTCGATTCGATTTTAATTCCAAAATCGAACCGAACCATTATAAATAATATTTTATTTATACATATATATATTATTTAGATTTTAATTTTAAGGTTTTTCTTTTCCAGTCGATCACGCTTCCCACTCCCACAGGCTTCAACTTTACCTTCACGCATAGCGCACGTGATCCCACTTGGCCACTCCCGATAGTCAACTCATATCGACCAACGCAGAGATCGCAAGGCTGACATTCTTCCTCTCTTCACTCCCGATCACGCCTCCTCTCTCAACGCCGGTCAGCGCAGCACTCCGACGTTTTTCCTCTCCCGACGCAGCAGTTGGACGCTCTTTGTCTCTGCTTGTGCTCAATCTTTGCCTCTCTCTCACGTCTCTGTCTCTGTCTCTTTGATGTGAGCAATTACACACAAGTGAATGCAGTCAAGCTATAATATATTAAAACAGTTTAAGAGGCCGAGTATCATCCTCAAGGATCAAACAAGCAGTTATTACTTATCTATTTAGAACCGTATCAATTTTAGCTAGGGAACTTGAAAGTCAATTTGAATGGTTTTTTATTTAATTACAATAAAACAAAATAGCATAACAAACAAATGTAATTTCATAATAAAAGAGTATTCTAGGGTGTCAATGTCATTACATACTTTATTGAACAATACTTAGGTCGATCATGGAATTAAACAAAATTGTTTATCTAAGTCTAGAAACTAAATTTCGAATTATTTTCTTTAAAAAAATAATTTCTTTTCATGCAATCTAAATGATAACTACCATTATGATATCAATTAAGACTCAAGGCATTAAATATTATCATCAACAATTTTTACTATTCCTCTAACTATGCACGTGATAGGTTAATAGCAATTCAATGTTACAAGTTAGATTAAACATGTAATCTACCGAATTGAATATTCAATCTAACATTCATTGATGGTCAATCAATTTAAATTAAGAATAGTAACATTAAAAGATAAAAAGTTATGCAATTCCATAAAATTCCTAAGAATTAAATCAAGTCCATATATAAATCAAACGACACCCTAAAACAAAGAATCTAGCCAATAATGGATCTCAAAAACATACTCGCATACAAAATTGAGGGCATCCAAGTAAAGAAAAATAAATAACCACTAAAAACCTCGTCCGGAATGCTTTTCCTTTGGTAGTAATCGCCACTTTTTTCAACGTTGGCACGTCGACGCTCGGTTGAAAACACGTTTGATCGATCGAAATCTTGCTTGTTCTCGCTCAGCAATATGAGCAGCGTTGCAACACTCAAAGGCAACATTGCTTGGGCAATAGGCTATTCTCTAGAAGCTGCTCCACGACCTCGTTTGCTTCAAACACTAAATTACAACCTAATTTGGACTCTAATGACTCTAAATAAATTACAGACTCTCGAGCACACATTTAAGCTCATCAAACAAGAGCCAATTACAAATTTAACTTGGAAATCAAAGAGAAATCTAATGTCAAAGCTAGAAAACCATTAATATCAGTCCAAAACATGCAATATCAGAAATTCACCCACCAAAACTCAAATTAACGTTAATTGAGTGCTTAAATCACGCTCTGATACCAATTGATAGGATATACTAGCATGTAACAAAAGCAAACAGAATCAATAAGCACTCTAATTACATTTAATTTGAGTTCTAAAGCATGCTTTTATAGAAAATCCAAGTGGGTTTCAAGTTCAACATACCTTTGATGAATTCTTCCTGATTCAAGCTGATCTTCACATGATTTCAACTTCAATTTAATAGTGAACCACCAAGAGATCTCCTCTACCATTATCCGCCTTGAATTTGAGTGGTGGAACTCCAAATTAAGTGAAATTGTAAGGTGAATGTTATTGGGTTTTATCCATGCAAGCATTTATGCTGAAACCAAAAGCCAGCAGCTGCTTCCAAAAACATGCTGGAATTTGGTGTCAATTAGATGGTAGGACACCCTCCTATTTGAAGGAGAAGTGGGAAAAACCCATTAACCTCCAAATTTCTAATTATTTTATTATTCTAATTAATTGTATAATTAATTAGAACAATTTGATTAAATTTCAATTAATCAAATTCTAAAATTTCAAAATCCAATTTCTCAAATTGAATTTAAAATTGAAAATTAATTTGATTTTTTCATTAATTAAACATATTTATTTAATTAATTAATTTAATATCAAATATTAAATTAATCACACACCTAATTTTAAACATGAATCCTATTTATGTAATTGAATGAACTCTTAAACAAGAGTATCCATGAGCGTGTTCGAATCTTTCCTATTTCATTGTGACCAAATTACCACACACATTTTAATATTCAGATATGTAATTTTACACTAATTATAGGCATGTTTTGATAAATAAAATACAAGAGATTGAGTTTACATACCAGTTGAAGACTCTCTTCAGTTCGAACTCCACCCAGCGAAAGCAAACCTCTACGTTCTTTATCACCCAGCAAACAGTTGGCTACCAGCAGCACGATCGTCTACACGAACAAGCAGGAGTGGGGACGACACCACCACTTAGAGCCCTTGGTATTCTCGGAGTGAGAATCCAAAGAGCGGTCTTTGATGAAATTGGTAGAGGAAGGAGGAAAGGGATGATTGTGTAGAACGGAAAGTGGGAAAATACTATTGTATAGCGGATGCTTATCGTTTAGAGAAAGCTACACGATTGTGTAGGTTTTACTAAGCGATCGTCTAGTAATTAGTAAGCGATTGTTTAGAAAACTCGTCACGCTAAACGATCGTTTAGAAAAGCTGAGCGATCGTTTCAAGAATGCATGCGATCGTTTAGACGCAGGGTGTGCAATCGTTTAAGCGATAAGACACTATCGTATAGGCTCTTAGCTAAGCGATCGTGACGTTTTCACACCTTGAGCGATTTTTTCGAAATCTTTGCAAAATGAAATCAATTTTCATTGTATTCTTCGGTTACAATAACCGAATAAGATTTTTCCATTAACGCACGATTGAGGAGGAGCTTCCGGTCAATTATCACATAATTAACCAATTAATTAATAAATGAATATAATCATATTATATTCTTAACCTTTAGTTTGATAACATATATCTACTATATTAATCTCTCCTCCACTTGATATAAATCATATTTATATCTAATTTCCTCCAAAACAATGTATCTCATACATTTAGTCAATTATATCATATATAATTAACTAGTGCAATTATATCATATATAATCGAACTCCCTCTTGTCAATTTGAACATTTCAAACTGACGCAAAAACTGATTCTCGACATTATTCAAACTACCTAGGGGACCTTATAG
The DNA here is from genome assembly GCF_009727055.1 of Benincasa hispida. Classification (NCBI taxonomy): domain Eukaryota; kingdom Viridiplantae; phylum Streptophyta; class Magnoliopsida; order Cucurbitales; family Cucurbitaceae; genus Benincasa; species Benincasa hispida. The sequence continues at coordinate 50,719,926 of NC_052350.1, read as the reverse complement.
ACATGTGGCTCGAAGCTCCAACGGTACGTGAATAGCTGACTAAACTCTTTAGCCGCGAGATCCACCATCCGTTAACTACCAGACATTCCACTAAAGACCAATAGCTGAACTCTTCTTACCACAAATATATTTCTATGTCCATCAGATATAACCAATCATGAGTACGATGACCCTTCACAGATGCTCGTAAGTACAACTGGGCCAATTTACCGTTTTGCCCCTTTAGTTACATCTCACACCTTAAGTACCACTGATTTCTCTAATGAACAATACAACATAGTCCAACAATTTGTGAACATCTCTTGGGCCAAGAGAAAGTATGTGACGCCATATTGTTCAAGCCCTGGAATCAGCCCTTAAGGGAGCTATCTATCTACTTACCCTTGCTTCGGAAAAGGAGTGAATTCCATCTTGTGTAGCTGAGTTCCCAACTCTCAAATCAGATGAATTCCCAAAATGATAGGTTTGAATCGGCGACCTGGTCACTCGCACCCATACAAATCAAAGGACCGCCCTCAATGGCAGGAGTTTCCAACTCACTCAGGATTGAGGTCATGTTACCTATAGTCATTCTAGTGAAGTGAAAACTTTGTCATGAACGGTGTTATATACAAGACGTTAACACTTCGTGGTCAGATCTTATATAAACTCTTTATATAGGACGGCCCCGCTCGTATATCCCCTACACAAATGATCAGGATAAGACCATCTGTGACAAGTGACAATAGTTGTGACCATTCCACAAAGCGGACCGCATCCGTAGCTTTACCAGGATAAGGTTTCCCTCCTATATTCATATACTACAGGTCATTTCACTACAGGAAATTTGACTTCTTCTGACGTCACATTTCGTCGAGAAAGTAAGGAAAATTCGTTGGGAGAGGATCTCCCGATGCATAAACGGTTGTCGGGAGATTGGTCGGGAGAGGAACTCCCGACACACTTTTAAACGACGTTGGGAGTTTTGGGGGAACTCCCGACGCATTGCAGTGTCCCCCATAATGCAATCCGTTGGGAGTTCCAACTCCCGACGGCATGTTAGCATCGAGAGTTCCCCCTAACTCCTGATGCCACGTAGGCGTCGGGAGTTTCCCCATAACCCCTGACGTCGTTTTAAAGTGCATCGGGAGATCCTATATGCATGGAGAGTATTAAAATTTAATATATCGTTTGTAATTTTTTAAAATTTGATCTGAAAACCTGTAAAACATATTAAACCAAATAAAGATTCACATAACTAAAAAATGAAAATGAAGTTCATATTATAACAAGTAAATAAAAAATTACAATATCCAAACGAAGTCGATACTAGAAATTACAATATCCAAACGAAGTCGATAAACATTTATATCACAAATATATAAAAGAAGTTAAATCAAAACAACATCTAGAACACTTCTCGAACACAACATCTTCAACAATTATCCCAGCTCATTTCCAAACAACATTCTACAATAAAACAAAAACATTGAAATGTTATATCGATAAACATCCACAACACGTTCAAACTTCAATACGGGTGGTAATGAAACTCTACCCACCCCCCACGACAAACATGTAACCTCCCGAACATAAAAAACACACAAAACGCCTCAAGAATGACCAACACACATAAAACTCAAATTTGTCCCCAAAATAGTTTATCTCAATCCCCCCCACCACAACACATTAAACTTCGTAAACATTCATAAATACACAAGATAGCCAAGTTCAAGGATAAGACGGGTGTAATGAAACTCTACCCACCCCCCATGACAAACATGGAACCTCCCAAACATAAAAAACATATAAAACGAGTAAACAATGACCAACACACATAAAACTCAAAATTGTCCCCAAAATGGTTTAACCCAAAATTTACACCCTCCCCCTCCCCACCCTCACAACACATTAAACTTCGTAAACATTCATAAATACATAAAATAGCCAAGTTCAAGGACAATACGAGTGTAATGAAACTCTATCCACACCCCATGACAAACATGGAACCTCCCGAACATAAAAAACATACAAAACGAGTAAAAAATGACCAACACACATAAAACTCAAATTTATCCCCAAAATGGTTTAACCCAAATTTTATTTGTTTGTTGTAATATCTCTTCTCCATTCATTATGACTGGTGGAGGCCTACATTCTTTTCCATCATGTTGTCTACTTTGGCGCCAACTATGATTCTTTGGAAGATATGTCGATGTCCCATAAATGATATTTTCCCTCTTATCCCGAAGGATGAGTTATCTTCTTTGCATATTGGACATGCTTGATAACCTTTTGTACTCCACCCAGATAAGTCACCGTACGCAGGGAAGTCATTAATCGTCCATAATAAGGTAGCATATAGTTGAAAAAACTCACCAGCAACATAATCATAAGTTCGCACACCAATTATCCACAACTCTTTCAATTCTTCAATCAACGATTGCAAGTAAACATTAATTTCCTTTCCAGGAGATTTTGGACGAGGTATGAGCAAAGACATGAAGAAGTTTGTTTCCTTCATGCATTTCCAAGGGGGCAAATTATAAGGAATTATCACCACAAGCCACATACTATAAGAAGTGCTCATATTTCCAAACGGATTGAAGCCATTGAAACTAATCCCAAACGAACATTTCGAGGATCTAAAGCGAAATGAGGGAATTCATGATCAAAATGTTTTCACCCCTCTGCATCAGTTGGATGTCACAATACATCCTCCATTTCAACTCGTTTATCTTTATGCCATCTCATGTCAGAAGCACCTTCTTTTGATGCAAACAATCGTTTTAATCTCGGTATCAATTGAAAATGATGCAATACCTTATGTGGTATTTTTTTTACCCTTTCCATCATTAACTTTATACCGAGACTCGCCACAAACAGGGCATTGTTGCAAATCTGCAAACTCTTTCCAATACAATACACAATCATATTTGCACGCATGAATAGACTCATAACCTAGGCCTAAATCACACAATTTTCGCTTGGCTTCATAAAAGAAAGTAGGTATAGAGGTGCCCGTTGGAAACGCTACTTTTAAAAATTCCAGCAACATGTCAAATGATTTGTTACTCCAGCCGTTCAGAACTTTGATATGCATCAACTTCACTAAAAAGTTCAAGGACGAAAATTGCGAACACCTAGGGTATAATTCATTACGTGCTTCGGTCATTAAATCCTGAATAAGTTCGTGGTATCTCTTCCTTGACCATTAAAGGACATTTCATTATTCTCAATCCTTCCTTCATTTGCATTTTCGTTTTCAATTGGAACTTGTAAATCGTTTATAAGATTCAACATCTCATTTTCTTCAACAACATTACTCTCTATACTATCTACTTCAACATCCTGTATTGAATGACTTGTATGACTTCTAGATAAGTTTACTGGCTCTCCATGATATACCCATTCAACAATATGAGAGAGATATTTATATGTTAATAGATGTCGTTCCACAATATCTATCTTTTCCAAATTGAATTCATACAATTCTTGCATGGACATGTTATTCGTCTGGAATCATTAACATGAAACCTTGCCATATCTAAGAACTGCGATACTTATTCTCTATACTCCACTGATAACTTATTCCTTAATTTAATCCATTCTTTATTCATTCTTAAAAATAAATATTTTCTGACCAACTTGTAATCCAAAACAATAACCTAGATTAGAGGACAAGGTACAAAGTATTATTCAACATTGAGTTCCATAATTTTATTTTGGAAGGCAAAATAAACACATAGGTCCCTAGACCGCTTAAATTATCTTAACAACTTTCAAATATTTTATTTAGTACGCCTCCAAGCTTTCAATTTTGTGTCTAATATAGGCCTTTCATCTACTCAACATCTTCTAAAATCTACAAGCCTATTGGACATAAAAATTTAAAGTTCAATTTTCTATTAGACACAAAATTTAGTTTTATGTCTAGTAGATTCTTTAAACTTTTTTAAAATATTAAATGTGTTAAGTACCAAATTCGAGGTTTAAAGATTTATTTTATATTTTTTAGATTAATATAGGCCTTTCATTTATTCAACATCTTCGAAATGTTAAATATGCATGTTTAGGCTCCAAATAACCAACATCATATGACATGTTGTTATAAAATTACTCTCAATAATTTCAGAGAATTGTAAAACAAATATATGCTGCAAAATTGACGAGATATTAGTGGGCATGATTTGTACAAAAAAAAAATTTCAGAGAAGAGTTTAATGGGCATGATTTGTACAACAATTTCAGAGAATTAACAAAAACGAATACAATATTAACACATTTTAATGGGCATTTCACAAATGATTTAAAAAATATACAAGATAAAATAAAATGAGAAAATTACCAGCGAGGAGACGACGGCGGCGGCGGGTAGTTGATTCCAACGGCGACGGCGGACGAAAAATTGATGAAAATTGGGGAAAATGGGAGAAAAATGGGAGAGGGAGGGAAAAAAGTTGGTGGAAAAACTGGAAAGTGTAAAAGGATGGAAGAAAAGGGAGAAATTGAAGAAAAATTGGATGGAAAAAATGGAAAAAATTTGGATGGGAAAAATAGAGAAAATGGAGGTAAAGTGTAAAATGATGGGAAAATGGGATAAAGAGGGAAAAAATTTGAGAGGGATAAGGAGAAAAGAGGGGCAGCGGCGGTTGGGGGGGGGGGGGGGGGGAGATTGGGGTTAGGGTTTTTTCAAAAGTGGGGAAAAAATAGGGGAGTGGGGAAGAAGAAGGGGTCTGGTTTAACCAGACCTCTCTCCCGACGCTGCTTGACGGTCAACACCCAACGTGGAGAGTTCCCTAGGGAACTCAAGACGCCGGTTTCATGCGTCGGGATTTTCCCTGGAACTCTCCACGAATCTTTACGGCATCGGAAGTTCCCCGGGAACTCTCGACGGTCTTTTACTTTGTTGGGAGAGATCGTCTCTCTTGACGACCTAACTCCCGATGCTCTATTTAGGAATCGGGAGAATCCTTTTTCTTGTAGTGTTTGGTTTATCACTTAAGACTTGATCCACTGATCCACTTGTATGTCACCAATACATGCTTAAGTTATATACAGATAACTAGAGATTTTATGTTTATTGGTTTGTGATAAAGCAAAATAAAACAAACAACTGAGCAAAATCAAGATGTGAAGTAAAATATCATATATTATACAACACATGCATTTGTACAAATTGTTTACAAACTACAGGACACGAGATTTTAGGCAATCACCCCAACAGTAATTAATAATTAAATCAACATTTAAATATTATAAACTCTCCAATTTTGTTTAATTTCAATAAATTAAACGTTAATTATATCAAATATAATCATACAAACCCTAATTTGAATTTGAGCTTATTCAAACTCAAACCCTAATTTCAATTTGAAAATTTTCAAATTGAAATCCAATTTGAACAATTCAAATTGATACATTCCAAATTCACTCAATTTATTAATTCAAGGTATTCATGTTTTACGAGCTAGTAGAGGAACTTTATGGACCTACAGATCATGAGCTCCAATGATATAAGATTAATTGGCTAAACTCTTTAGACCAAATCAATCTATATTTGTTAACCATTAAGTCACACCAATATCGCTCGATAGTTGCACTCCTCTCACTGTAGATATATTTGTGTCCACATGATTTAACCATAATCAGGTTGTTCGTAATAACGACTGGGTCAATATGTTGTTTTACCCTCGATATTACGTCTTATTCTTTAAGTTCCAATTGATCCTCTAATGAACAATTGGTTTATGTTCTAATCACTAAACTGGATCCATCTCGAGCCAGTGAGAGGGTAGGACCCCTTGTTCAAGACCTGGATTCAGTACTTAAGAGAACAACCTTTCTCCTATTCCTAAATCAGGTAGGCGTGAATTCCATCTTGCACCCTATATCCCTAGCTATCTACCCGGTCTTACCCCTGAAATGGGAGGCTTATTGAGCCGGCGCTGTTGAGCCAACCCTCACCCATGCAAATCTAAGGATAATCCCTAATAAACAGGAGTTCATAGTTAGCTCAGGATTGAGATTGAGTTACCTAAGTCATCTATGCAAAATAGTTAGTCTTAAACAGTAAACAACATTTATAAAATAAGAGTGACTTATTTCTAGGTCCAGTCTTATGCAAACTCATTGCATAGGACACTCTTACTCCTCATGTCAATACATGAACGAATCAGGATCACTTCGTTTGTAGAACCTTTACAACAACTTGTAACCACTACAGAATAGGTCGCATCCCATAGTGTTACTAGAATAAGACACCCAACCTTATTCGTATACTATAGACTATTTTCGCTATTTATTCGAACTTAATCCATCTATATGTCTCTACATAAAGTTCAAGTATTCATGTAATAGCCATGGATCTTAGTTTATTGGATTTAGATTATATGAATGCAATTTAAAGATTCAATAACAACTTTATTGAAGAAATGTTGAATAACATCTTTATTGATAATAGAATGTGTTTAACTTTACAAACTGCGAATTTTAGGACACACAACCCAACATTATGCTGCTCTACCCTTTGATTTCCATGACATGTTTCCTCTCTTCTCTTCGCTCCCTTTGGTCCATTGCTTTATTTTGACTCCTTTAAGCTTAATTTGTTCCTTTTTAGCTTATTTTGAGTATAATTCACTTCCTGATCATAAATTTTGAAAATCACTAGCAAACACGTCAAATCTAGTAAAAATACATTAAAAATCATATAAATCTAAGGCAAATAATGCATATTTTGTGTGTGTTTCACTCTCATCTCTCTAATCTCTGCTCTCTGGTTCGTTTTTCTCTCTAATCTCTTCTAGGTATAGATTTGTCTAGATTTCTTCATTTTTTGGTATATTTGGACATTTTATGATTGAATCTTTTAATTAACTAGTGCTCATTTTGGTAGATTTGGACATTTTATGGTAGATTTCTTCATGTTTTTGGTCCATTTGGACATTTTAGGGTAGATTTCTTCATGTCTTTGGTGTGGATGTGCTCCTTTTGACTCTGCTATCTGATGCTTAAAGCCTATGGATGTGCTATCGTTGATCCTGACATTTTTTAGCCAAATTACAAAAGTTGAGAGGCAACAAAATTTAGAAAAAAACCAGTGTCTATTAGTTTTAACTCATTATAATATTGATCATTTTATTAGTTAATTTTGTGCATGCTAAGTCTTAATTTAAGAAGTATACTTTTCATTTGTTTTTAATATGACCAAACCTATGTTTTATATTATAAGCACCATCACCATGAGTAATAATAATAGCAACAATGATTCTAATGATGATGTTGTTGAGATGCCTCCACCATTACCACAAGTCCGTATTGAAATTGTTTCAAAGGGAAAAAAGGAAAAGTTCGTCTATGGCATGAGATCTTTATTAAATACTTTGATTATAATGATGATCCACATGCTAAATGTAATTATTGTGATATGGTGTATGCATGTCATCCTAGAAAGAATGAAATTTCAACTATGAACACGCATATTGAATATTATTGTAAAAAAAATCATTCTCAAATCCAGAAGAGTAAGTTAGATGTAACACAAAATAAGTTGGTATTTAAGAAGAAAAAGAGTATAGGAGATAGTTCATCTGCATCCATCAACTATAAGATGTTTACTATTGAAAGTGTTCGAAAACTAATTACGAGATGATAATAATTGATGAGTTGATGTCATTTAAATTTGTGGAAAATTAGGGATTTAAGAGGTTTGTGGGAGGAACTTTGATGTTAGTAGAACCAAAATTTTCTCTTCCTTCTCGAAAAAATTGCTAAGAATATTTTGGAAATCTATACTAGCATGAAAGATACGATGAAAAACATGTTTGTGGATCAAGGATATAGAGCCTCACTCACAATCGATACTTGAACATCAATCCAAAATATGAATTATTTGATTTTAACTGCACACTTTATTGATAGAGATTGGAAGATACAAAAGATGATTCTTAATTTCACTCAAATTGAGAACCATAGAGGAGAGACAATAGGAAAAAAGGTTGAGAAATGTTTAAAAGGGTAGGGTATGGAAAGGGTTATGACAATGACTGTAGATAATGTTTCGTCAAATGATACTATCATTGCTTATTTAAAGAAATGTTTTAAACATAGGTTGGTGTTGGATGGTAATTTCTTGCATGTTAGATGAATTTAATTATATGTGATTTCCTGAAAGACGTGAATGATTCAATTATTCGAATTTGAAATGTCGTGAGGTTTGTTAGATCATATCCTACTCGACTTGCTAAATTTAAGAAGTGCATTAAAGAGGAGAACATATCTAGTGATAGTATGTTGTGTTTTGATGTTCCAACTATATGAAATTCCACATATTTAATACTTGCTGCAGCTATAAAGTTTGAAAAAGCATTTGAGTGGTTAAAAGACCATGACATTGTCTACATGAATGAGGATGAAGAGAGTAAACCAACCACAAAAGATTGGAAAATTGCTAGAATATTTACGAAATTCTTGGTTTGTTCTATGAAGTAACTGTTAGGCTTTCAGGGTCCTTATATGTTACTTCCAATATGGTCTTCCATGAGATTAGTACTATTCAGAATTGCATAAGAAAATAAGTGTAATTAGTCCTAATGATTTGCTTTTGTATGAAATGGCAATGTGAATGCAAGAGAAGTTTGACAAGTATTGAGGGAAAAGTGAGAAAAAAAAAATATTCTTGTATATTGCTTTCATTTTAGACCCTTGTTATAAGATGAAATTTCTTGTGTATTGTCTAAATAAGTTATTTGATGTTGGTGTGACAAAAGAGGTAGGAAATAAAGTGGAGGGTGGTTTTAGAAAATTGTTCGATGAATATTGTTTGTCATTGCCCGTTGGTAAGAATGGTTCATCTTCATCATCTCACATGTCAAAGAATCGTCCAATTATGAGTCAATTTGATACTAGCTCTACATCAACTATTACTACCACTAGTACAACTACTTCACAGGCTTTTCGTTTTGATTTTAAAGATATGGAAGAAGATGATACCTAATGTGGGTACTGAAGTTGATATTTATTTCTTGAAGCCCCGTGTTAAACGTGAGGAGAACTTTAATAAATTGGATTGGTGGAAGGGGAATTCTTCTAGATATAAGGTTCTTAGCATAATAGCATGAGATCTTTTAGCAATTCTGGTATTCATAGTTGCTTATGAGTCTACATTAAGTACTAGTGGAAGAGAAATTTGTCATTTTCATACCTCGATAGCTCCAATTACAGTTGAGGCACTTGTACATACACAAAATTGGTTACGTTCAGGAAAAAAAAAGCATTGATTTTCAGTAACACTCGGAGGAAATTGTATATAATGAAGAAGGTTTGCATCTTTAAACTTTAAAGCATACATATTTATATGTTTTCTACGTATTCATTTATATATTTATTATGTTAACAAATTTATCTTTTTTTAGACTTCAAAGCAGGTTTAGCAGAGGCGACAATGAGAAAGAAGGATAAGAACGAGAAGGAGAATGATGTGAAAGATAAATGAAAACATTGAAAATTTGAGTAGACAAATTAATAAAATTTTGAATGGGACTTATGTAATGTTATTATTTAGTACTTTGCTTACTTCTTGCTTTTATGTAACTCATAACTTTGAAGGTGGTTGTTTGGAATTTCTATGTTTGTAGTTTTGTAGAACTTTTACTTTATAGTGCTTGGAAGTTGGTTGAATGCTATTTGCTATTAGTTAACGTAGAACTTTTTATTGTGGTTGGAATTTCTAAGTTTATTGTTGAACTAGTACTATTTGATCATTTATATTATTTTACTTGAGATTTTTTTAATTGTGGCTTGAAATTTTAAAATTGATAGTTGGAAAATTATTTTTTTGCAAAATATAATTTAAATCGATTGTTTGATTGAATTGGTATTTAAATGATAGATAAAAAAATTTGTAAAAAAAAAGAGTGAAAAAAACTATAGAAAAGGTGCTTTAAACCCATAGGCACAAACAAACCAAAACAAATGGTTAAAAAAAAAGGAAAAAAAAGATTTGAAACAGAATTTGAAAACTAAACCGAACCGCGTTTTGCAGTTCGGTTCGGTTTCTACTATAGTTTTCTTTCAAATTTTCGATTCGGTCCAGTTTAATCACTAAATTGGACCGAACCAGACAGTTTCCAACCCTACTGTCTAAGATTGGAATATTTAAGTTGACGAAAACAGAATACCCCTATCTGGGAATCGACCTTGAAGGTGAATTAGTCAAATATTTTATAAGTATGCAATAGATGATTAAATTTATTAAAGTGTTTAATAAATGATAATCATACATTGTTAAACTATCCAATCTAAGAGTTATATTAGGAAAATTTAATAAATGACTTAGAAAAATTATTTAGGCAAATTTACCTAAGTAACAAACTCTAGGTTTTAAAATACCTAGTGGGAGATAACGATATATATTATATGTCTAATTCTCCTACGTTATCGAGTTATTCACGTTGTGAGATTCATGTCTGGCCGTTAGATTCATGCGTCCTCCTATGATTGGATTTGCATGGATCAATATGAAAGTGAATTAGAGAAAGTATTTATAGTAAGTGGGAGAGCGATGTGTCAACACATCCCAAAGTCTCTATCATTAGTTGATATCGTGAGATTCATGTTTGGCCTCCAGGCGCTATTGATGCATCCTCCTATAGATGATGTTTGCATTGGTCAGTATCAGAGTTAACTCTTGAAAAAGATAGAATTATGATTTTTGTTACTCAATATCATTCTTTCCTATGGTAGACTTATTGGGGCAAAGATTATAATTTCCAAAATGATGAGTTACACTTACAAGAATTCATTAAGGTGATTAACGAAATTCTGACCAAATAAATGGTAACTAAATATTATAGGAATAATAATTATTCTGATGTAGTATTTGGTTGAAGATGTCTCAATTTAGTCAATGAGCAATTGTCTACCCTACAGTGGCTTTTATTATAAATTACTGAAGTATTATTGCAAAATAAATTATTAGGTTTATTATTTCTTTACTAAAACGTGATTGGGTTTTTTTAAGAGTTACACTAGATTTATAATATAAATGAATTTTTTGATTTCAGCAAATATGTCAAATTTAAGTATTTCTTTATTAGCTTCTGAATTATTAAGTGCTAAAAATTATACAACATGAAAAACTTTAATTAATATAAAGTTACAAATTGATGATTTAGAATTCACTTTAATTATGGAATTCATCCTATAAAGTTAGTGGAAATGTTCGTAAGGCTTATGACAAGTGGATAAAGGCTAATCAACAAGCCCAAATCTACATCTTGCCAAGCATATCAGATGTCTTGGCTAAAATGTCTAAGTCTATGTAGACTACTGATGATGGAGTCTTTGCCTGAGGTGCTCAAGCTCATTCACAATGCAAGATTTGAAGAGGGAACTTCTGTTCAAGAACGCGTTTTCTAATATGATGGTCCAAATCAATTTTTCTTAAATGAATAGAGTTATCATAGAAGAGTCCTTGACTAAAAGGAATAAATCCAAAATAGGTAAATATGATTTACTTGTTTTGAAGACATGCTTGGTGGAGAATGACGATTCTGTCCAGATACTTAATTCAAGAGCTACTAATCATGTTTGTTCTTAATTTCAAGAATCTGATTCCTGGCAATAGTTAGAGGTTGGAGAAATGACAATGAAAGCAAGGACTGGGGAGGTTGTCTCCACTGTTACTGTAGGGAGTGTAAAGTTATTTTTTAGCAAGAGCTGTTATTTGTTATTGGATAACATCTATTTGGTTCCTAAAATTAAGAGGAATCTTATTTCAATTTTCTTGCTTGGATGAACATTCTTTTAATGTTTCATTTCTTGATAATGAAGCGTTTATTTCAAGAAATGGAGTCGAGATATGTTTAGCTAGTTTTGAAAGTAAGTTATATGTGCTAAGGCCATTAGTATATAAATCACTTCTTAATACTGAATTGTTCGAAACAACAACTTCACAGATTAAAAGATGAAGAGTTTCTCTTGAAAATGATGTATATCTTTAGCATCTACGTTTAGGACACATTAATCTCAATAGGATTGAGAAATTGGTAAAGAGAGAAATTCTAAGTGAGTTAGAAATTGACACTTTACCAATATGTGAATCATGCGTTAAGAAAAATGACTAAAAGACCTTTTTATTAGAAAATGACAAAGAAACCGATCTAGAATCAATAAGAAAACCCTAGAAGGGTGAATAAAGTTTAATCAAACTAATTTAAAATTTTATACTAATGTGGGCCCAATAAACAAATTAACAAACTTTTCACTAACAAATAATTTAAACAATAAATTCATGCAAATAAATTCAACCCAAAATAGCCAAGTAATTAAAACTAGCACTTTTAAGTTCCCATTTTAATTTTAATAAAAAGATTGGTATGAGATAAGTAAATATCAATTCAACCAACCTAAATAAATATTAAGCAATTAATTTAAGGAACAAATATTGCAATTAATTTTATGCAATAAAATATAACAACAAATTAATTGCAAAATTAAAGTAGGAGAGAGATAGATAAATTAATATCGGAAACTTTATAGTGGTTCGGCATAACTGGCCTATATCCATTTCTCAAGCTCCTCTTGGGTACTTCACTAGAAGTCTTTGACTCTTTCCACGGTCTAGACTCTAACCGCTACAACGTTTTTTTTCGGGTGCAAGAAAAAATCCTATCCTTTTCACGGTTGAGAATCAAACCGTTACAATGACTTTTTTTCCGGGATCAAGAGCAACCGTTACAAAATGTTTGTAAAAATAAAAAGCACACTTGAAAAACTCTATACTAGTGGATTTACAAATTTTAGCTCACAACAAATTAATCCTCACAATACATAAGACATCTTTCTCGAGAATTAGATGAAAAGAAGAAAATTAAAGATTAGAGAGTGAATAACAGTGGTGGCTTTGAGTTATGGAGGATTGAAAAAATAGTGCAAAATTGTTGTTGAAATTTAAGGAAGAAGATGAGTTTAAATAAAGAGGAAAAATTGTTGAAAACCACATTTAATTTGGACCAATTGGATCTTGGAAAAGAAAAATCAATGGTGGTGATTTAAAACTAAACTAGTCGTTAGACACAAACAAAATGTAATATTAAATATTTTTCTTTTCAATTTTTTTTAAACCCAACAAAAAACAAAAATCCACCATGTGTCCAAAACTAGCCACTAGACATAAACATAAAAAAATATTAAATTTATTTTTCTTTTAAATTCATTTCTTTTTAAAACCAATCCAAAACTTTTCCATGCCCCAGGTGGCATCTTTCAATTGGTTCACTTTGATGAAAAAAATATACCACTCATCAGCTCAGAACTTTTCCATTAAGCTTGTTTCGTCTATATTTTCTTTGTTTGAGCTCCGATTGGAGTGATTCAAATTGTATTAGGATCGTTGTTCTGAGCTCTACGCAATAAACATTTCAAAACACTCAAATTGTCAATAAATGAAAGCAAGTTTGTTATTATCAAAATATTAATTAAAATTAATTAATTTGAGTTTAAGGTTCAAAAAGCCAACAATCTCATCATTTTTTATGATGACAAACAAGTCAAGAAAAATGAAATCCAAATAGGTGTGTGATATGAAATATGTTCTTGATGCATAATTAACATAGGTATAATTTCAATTCACTTAAACACAAAAAATATATTCGACAATAACATGGTTTCATTTTTCTTATTACCTCTCCTCCTTTTATAATCAATCAAAAAAGAATAATTAAGAAAAAATAAACAATAACAAGAAAGTTCTTTGTAAAACACGAACACATAATTTGCATTTCTTCTCCTATCTACATGCCTTCTAAAAGAAATATAACAAGTAACAATATTGTAAATTCTAGAGTCATCATAAACAATCAATCAAGTTTAGTTAATTCTCATTAAGACTAATTTCACAAATTTTGCTCCATTTTGAAATCAATTTTACACTCCCCCTTAATAAAGGACAAAAGGACATTAGCACATAATTCAATTTGAGGGTAGAAATATCAAATAAATTTTCAAAACATAATTTTACTGAAAATACAATAACTCCCCCTAAAAGGATAAACAATAAGAATAAGAGAGGCATGCATCAATAAACTAATATGGGAATTATTTTCATTCCAACATGAACTTCATATATAAACTCCCCTTAAAATCAAGCAATCTCCTTTTAATAGAAATTCAAAGAGGTGCGTGATATAAAATATGAACAAAAATCATAATCAACACATATAATTTCAATTAACGTGAAAACAATGAATATTTTAATAACAAGATACTTTCATTTTTCTTACTATCTCTCTCCCTTTTGGAATCAATGAAAAAAGGACAATTAAGAAAAATAAATAAAGACATGAAAGCCTCCTCTAAAATCACAAGCACATACTTTATATTTCTTCTCATATCGACATGCCCTCTGAAAAAATATATATATAACTAACAATTCAAAAGGCTTAAATAAATTAACCAAGCTTAAGTTTAATTCTATTTAAGACCAAATTTCACAAAATTCTCCCTCTTTTCAAGTCAATTGAACACTCCTCTTTAATAAAGGAAAAAAAGACATTTAACATATAAATCAACTTGAGGGTAGAAATATCAAACAAATTTTCAAAATAAACTTATATTCTAAACACAATTACTCCCCTAAAAGGATGAAAAATATACATAAGAGAGGTATACAATAATAAAGGAATATGGAGAATCAACATCATCAAATATATGAAATTCATATACATATTAAGAGAAAAACTCCCTACAAAAATGTATTATTCTCTTTCTAAAAGAAATCAATAAATTCCAAGGAGAAAATTATTTAAGCAATTGAGATACCAATATATCAAATATTATAAAATAAACACTAATTGTGAAAAAATAAATGATACCAAATAATAGCAAATCAACATTATCACCTACTATACCACAAAGAGAACATTAAAACAAATATAGCATTTTTAGCATTAGAAATAAAGGATTATACCAATATTTAGCAAATCACAAATGGGTATTCAAGAAAATATCAATTCTACCCCTACGAAAAAGAAATTTAACAACTCTTCCATGCAACATTACAAAACATACTTTTAAACATAAGACAAACACTATGCATCAAAATGATTTTCATTCAACAATATAAGCCATAGAAAATGCATAACTTCATGCTCAAAAGATATTTAATAAAAACTCTAATCAATTTCATCCAAAGGATAATCAACATATTTCAAACTCAATATCCTTTTAGCTCAAAACTTTTCAAGAAAAACACAAGAATAGAGCAAACATCCAATTGACCAAAAAGCCAAATAATAAGCAATGAAGATAAATGCTACATAGATATATAAACAAAGATTACTCATGGCATTAAATCTCATAATCAATGCAATTCAATAAGCCAATTTCAAACATTCCAAACACATTCAATAAATTAAATTTTTACAAAAGAAACTAATAGAAATACTTATCTCAACAATTCAACAAAATATATAAAGTTACCAAATATATCATATCTCTTGTTGGATTCAAAAAAGCCATAAAAGTTGCTCCAGTTTGAATTAATTACTCATTTGAAGTCCAAGCAACAATTGCTTCTTGAATCACACCTACAATGAAAGCTCAACCAAAAGATTTTGGTACCCATTTCTTGGGTCTTTCATTGTTAGTGATCAAAGATTTTGGAACCCATTTCAAATTACATCCAAAAGTACTAGTATTCATTTTTCGCAAATAACAAGTATGATATTTATGACCAACTTTGCCACAAGAATAACATACAACATTGGGCAAGAATTTCTTTTGAACTAATTGATTTTTCAGAGTATTTCTCTCAAAGAATTTCTTTCTTGAAGCATTTTTCAATTTAAAATAATTTGGTCTAATATGACCTCTAACTCCATAATAATGACATGTAGGCACAAATTTTAGTTTTTCATGCACATTTCTAGCATTTACATATCTAGGTATAAATTTAGAACTATGCATATATGTAGACTTTTCATGAACTTGTTTGGGCACAAACTTTGATTTTTCAACATAGGTTTAGCTTTTTCATGCTTATTCACAAATTTCACATTATGAGCACATCTTGATCTAGCATGAAATTATATAGGTACAAATTTTGATTTTTCAAGAATATTTCTAGATTTTTCATGCTTTGACACATATTTAAGTTCAATTTTAAATTGACACAATAGGTAAAACACTTTGAGACATACAAGGGGAGGCTTTAATAAAAATACTTTTAGAATTAAATGAAAGAATTTTATCAACATAGCCAAATCCCTTTTTGTCATTATAAGGTTTATCCAAGTCAATAGTTTTATCTAACTTTTTAGCACCTATAGTCAATTTCTTGATAGATTCTTTTGCAATTTCAAACTCTTTATTAGCAAGTAATTCTTTTTCTTTAAGCATATGCAAAAGATCATTTTTCTCATGACTATTAAATTCATGGGATTTAATCTTGTCAACTAGAGAAACTTTCTCATTTTTTAATGCTATATTGATGGTTTCTAAATCAATAATTTTATTTTTCAAACTAGCTATTTCATCACTTAATTCCAAATAGAAAGATTGAATTTTTCATTTTTATTTCTCAAGTTATTCACCTCAATTTTCAAATCACATGACAAAGATTTGAGCTCATCATTGTCTTTCTCAAGAAACTTGATTCTATCATTCAAGTCATTTTTCTCATCACAACAAATATCAACCTTATTATGCAACACATTATTAGCTCTATATTTCAAGCTTGCATTTTCAACAATCAAAGTTTTATTCTCAATAATCAATATCTCATGCTTTTTTGATAATTTCAAATATTTACAGCCAAGTTTATCTAAATTGTGTTGCATATCTTCAAAATCATAATATAATTCATCATAAGTTGGGGGGTTTTGAATTACCTCATCTTTGTCACTTTTACCATCGGAATGAGCCATTAAACACAAGAGAGCTTCATTACATTTTTCCTTTTTCACTTCATAGATTTTTTATTGATTTTGAGAATTATAATTCTCCTTCACATTAAATAAATCATTAATAGTACAAGGAGAATTTTGTACACTATACATATTATCAAGGAAGTTTCAAATGTCATATGTATAATCAAAATACAAAATTGTATCATATATTTTTCTATCTAATGCACAATATATGATATTAATAGCTTTAGCATTAAAAGAAAGCAACTCATTATTCAATTGCAATTTAGACAAATCATGCCACAAACATACAAAATGTTAAAATCCCTAGCAAACATAAATGTTTTCATTTTATCTTTCCATACATCATAATTTCTATTTTCATTAAAGTATGGGGGTTATCTATAGAATCATCATTAAAGATGTTATAGTTCTAGCAATTAAGCTTTTCAAAATATTAATAATATGTTAAAAATAATTTATGTGGAAGAGCTCCTTGCATTGATACCTATTGTTGGAGTGAGAAACTCAACAATAGGTATCAATCCGAAATGATTTATGGAAAATATTTTTTATTACAAACAAGAGCAATCGGCTCTGATACCAATTGTATGATTGATATGGAAACTCTAGAAGGGGGTGAATATGGTTTAATCAAACTAATTTAAAACTTTCTATGGGCCCAGTTAAACAAATTTCGATAACAAATAATTTGAACAATAAATTCATGCAAATAAATTCAACCCAAAATAGTCCAGTAATCAAAACTAACAATTTTAAGCACCTAATTTGATTTTAATAAAAAAAAATGGTATGAGATGTCACACCCCGCCCCGAGCCCGCACTCCTGAACCCGAGGAAAGGCGTGAGGGACCGCGGATACCATCCTTTTGTGATACCTACTATCCAACTGAACCTCTTTACTACGCACAGTAAACCTTAAGTCAAGAAGATAACAGCAACTGGTTAAGTAGGCCCATTTTATTACAACAATGTAATATTTATACAACTCCAAGAATTAACAAACAAAGTTTACAACAACAACTCTTTAAAACCCTCTGGAAGTGTAACTGTAGCTTGTGGCAGACCTTGACCTTAGCAGCACCCTGGAACTTCTCATCTTTCGCTACCTGGGAAGAAAAACATGAAATAATAGAATGAGTTTCATAAAGCTCGGTGAGTGGTAAGCAACATCTAGAGTCTATTTCAACTCATAAATAACAAGCATATCATAAATATGAGATTACATTCAAACCTCAGCTTTGAAGAGTCTGGTCTCAACTTCTATCTACACGTACGGTAGGTAGCTAAATTGATAACTAATTAGAATGAGTATGATGTCTACCTACACACACGGTAGATAGTAAACTGTTACTAAACTTAAACGCTTACTCTTTTGCGTTTCCTCTATGTCCCCTATGTGCACATAGCTCTCCGTGCATGGGCTCAGAAGCTAAGCCCATCGGCCCTCTGACCATCCCATACGAGGATCCTCCCATAGGCTCAGGAATTAGACCTCTCGATCCCTTGACCATCCAATGAGGTTTTGCTTTCGGGCTCAGGAACTAGGTCTATTGACCCCCTGACCATCCCGATCACATAATCTCATTCTCATGCTAGGTACTCATTCATAACATAAGCATATACAATTTAATCTAAAAGATATGCTTTAAGACTTAAAAGAAAGTATCACTCACCTTGGTAAGGATAGGAATCTTTCTCTCAAGAAGTTAATTGATCACCTCGGGCTCCCTTTTAAACCCTAAGATTCAGATTCAACTTAAAGCTCTGATTACTCATAGTTCTAAAAGCTACTTCCTTCTACAAATTTTATCTAAAATGTCACAGGAAGCTTACCTCAAAATCTTAGCTCATAACTCTTCGTGGTTTGGCCAGAAACATCAAAACATCAAGGGCCCAGCTTACCCGACAGCTCGACCTCTCTGCCTTGTTCTCATTATCCAGCCCGATTCCTTGAAGCTTCTTCTCCAGCAGCCCTACCTTGAAAACTAGACTCTTTTATCTTTCAGATGGATTTGAAATTACATCAAACACATGAGTATTCTGGGAGAACTCCTCTTCCCAAATTGATGCTACTTTTAGACCTTCTTGTCCGACAGCATCTCCTTCTCTTGGAACTCCATGATCGACACATGGTCTTGTTACCAACGCATGTGTTCTTCAACAACACGTAGTCTCCTCCCAATCAGCCTTCATACACTCTTCTGAATGTCCTTTGAGGAGAATTTGAATTATGGTCTGAAGTCCTTGGCCCTATTTATAGGCATCCAAGATCTCTCTAAGGTCGACAGCTCTTACTTGGCTGCATGTCCAAGTGTCTTTTCCTTAGACTATTAACGCAATCTTACATCATCCCAACCCAAGGTGTCCTCTTCCCCAATGCATGGCCTTCACATTTGCATGTCTTTTTGTGCATCCACTTTATTTGCTTAAGGCTTAAGATTTCTTCTTAACAAGCCACATGTACGGATGATGACCTTGAATGCGTCCATCCTCCATATGCGTTCATCTAGCCACAAATGCGGCCATCCAATTGTCGCAACATTCCTATGTCCAAACACCACAATTGGCACATGCGTTCATCCTGGCTCGTCTTACCGCCACATAGTTCATCGCCTAATGTTGTTGCCGCATACTACCAACACATAACGTTGTTGCATATGATCAACGCATAGCGTTGTCGATTAGCACCGACGCATAGCACCGCTTTATGACACTAATGCATCCATCGCCGCATGCCTTCATCGCTGCATGCCCTTATTGCCGCATGCCTCTATCGCCGCATGCCTCTATCACCACTTGTCTCTATTGCCGCATGCCTTCACACCGCATACTACCAACGCATTCCTTCGGCCGCATACACGATCAATGCGTTCGTGTCCAACGTCCAGCGCCCTTGGATACGCAACTTGAGGCTGCCGCATGCGTTTTTCTAACCTCTCAAGACATTAGCTGCCGCATGCATTTCTCGTGGCCACACTTTGGCTTCCTTCAACGCCTAAATAACCTCTAAATGAGCAAGACCAATGCATGAATTATACTTAGCTAAATTTTCACTAGTTATGGCTTATCTCCAAGCTACTCAACAATCTATTTAAACACTTAGAAATTAATAAATATATTCAACTACTTCAAAGTACCTAGAGAGATCATATTTCTTTTTAATGATTTTAATTACTTGGATTGGTCTAACAAAAAGGACATGAGAATCTTTCATTTGGATATTGCATGAGTCATAATCTTGAAAGAAAAACAATTCATCTTAAATATTTAAATGCATGTTTGGAGAAGATACTATAGTGTATGTTACATGATTTATTAATTTTCTTGAGTATCAAATAACATAAGAGGATCGGGCAAAGATTAATCTTTGACCTTTTAATTGAAAATATAGGTTGAAGATATATGTCTTAAATAAAATGGGTTGGAAATAATATTATTAACTATAATTCCGTTTGATAATTATAATTTGGGTTATTTGGTAATCATTTGGTTTTTGACTTTTTATTTTTTGGAAATTAAACTTATAAACACTCTATACGTTTGATAATTCTTGATTCGTTGTCTACTTTTTATCAATATTTTCAAAAACCAAGTCAAATTTTGAAAATAAATATAAAATAGTTTTTTTTAATTTCTTTTTATTCTTTGGCATTTGGCTAATAGTACAAATTTTTGTACTTAAGTAAGATGCAAAAACTTCTAAGAAATTGAGAGAAAATAGACTCGGTTTTCGGAAATAGATTGGTTTTTGGTTTTTGAAGATCGAACTTATTTTCTCTCAATTTCTTATTATGGTTTGCATCTTTCTTAAACAAAATAGTTAAATCTTAGCAAAACTCTAAAAAAAAAAAAAAAAAAAATTAAACTATTCTTTGAGGCCCCGTTTAGTAACCATTTGATTTTTATTTTTTTTTTAAAAAAAAATTAAGTCTATAGACACTACTTTTACCTCTAAATTTCTTCCTTAGTTATCCAATTTTTACCAATGGTTTAAAAAAATTAAACTAAGCTAAGTTCTGAAAACTAAAGAAAATAGCTTTTAAAAACATTTTGTTTTAGAACTTATCTAAGAATTCAACCTTTGTATTTAAGAAAGATATAAATCATTGTAAAAAATGAAGAGAAAATAAACTCAATTTTCAAAAACCAAAAATGAAATGGACTCTAGTTTTCGAAACTTTGCTTGGTTTTTGAAAACATCGATAAAAATTAGATAACAAAACAAGAAATTTAAAGGTGTAAATTGTGTTTATAGGCTTAATTTTGAAAAACAAAATAGTTATCAAACGGGTCTTAACGTTATTTTTAAAAATAATGCATGATTTGTATGACTATGTTTCAAAATATATATATATCATATGATATAAAATTGAGAGATGGATCCTAAGTATCCAGAAAAAAGTGGATGTTTGTGTGGACAATCAGTCACTTCTCCCATATGTCAAACTGAAACTATAGGCCCCCCAACTTCATTACAACCCCTTTTTTCCATGTAACTCATGATATCTAACTACCTCCACATTTATATCACGGGTATAGAAATTTTGACTTTGTTCTTATTAAAACAACTTGTTAAGCTACTTATATAATATCAAATTTTTCTTTATAAGTCAATCGGTGATTTAAAAGAAGTCAAATTTCTAACCTTAAAAGAGTTAAACGTATCGAAATCAAAATACGGTCACAATCAAATGAAA
The DNA here is from genome assembly GCF_009727055.1 of Benincasa hispida. Lineage (NCBI taxonomy): Eukaryota > Viridiplantae > Streptophyta > Magnoliopsida > Cucurbitales > Cucurbitaceae > Benincasa > Benincasa hispida. Next base: position 50,698,316 of record NC_052350.1, on the reverse strand, counting down.
TAAGCTACCTTAAGAGCTTAAAATATACACAATGCCATATACATATGATTATAGAGATAAGGAAAAAATATTGTCATCGAATTCAAAAAGTAAATAATGTCATGTTAAATTTGATAAAGTAGAAGAAGACGGAATGTCAGGTTGTATTGGAAAAACCAATGAGAGAAATGAGGCATAGATACAGGGAGATGAGCTAGAATATAGAAACTTTTATATACTCTCTCCATTAATTGTGTGTGACGTCAACATATTTTTTAAAATAGGGTGAGACTAATTGACATTCATGAAGGGTCCACTAATATTTATAAAGATAAATTTATAATGTGAACGAAGGAAATATATACTCACGTAGCACTAAAGAATAATTTTTGTAGGAGCTAGTAATTATAGTAGTAGTAATAAGATTTTCAAAGATAGGAAAAAGAAGACAAGATCTTTGGATTTGATTTTGTTACCCCATTTGATATACTATGTTATGTAAATCAACAACCAATATGTATACAAATCCATTATTTCATATGGGGAGATTTTGGTACTTCATCAAATCTTTCTATTCTAATTTCTAGAAAGGGAAGAAGAAGAGAAGGAAGAGGAAGAAAGATATCTCTCCAAAGTCATACACAAAATCTTTGTGTTTGCCATTTGCTTAAAACAAACACATTGGCATCAATCTTTTGCCTAACCAAATAAAGTAGACTATGGATGATAGAAATAGTATCTTTGTTTTTCAAAAACACAAAGACAAAGACAAGACTTGGGATTTTGTTATATAATTCAAATATATAATCTAAAACCCCATCTTACAGATTATTTTTGGACCACCTTTAATTTTGATGGGTCTTTCACTTTCATTATTCTAGATTTTCTTCCAACAAGATTTTGCAAAAACCCCAATTCTGTCTATGTTTTTTCTCAAAAGATTTTCTCATTGTTATGATTAATATTATATTCTTTATTTATTTATTGCTATTCTTAAAGGATGACTTTGACTTGAGTTTGGTTATCCCCAATGAAGTCTTTTGGGGGAGCAATTGAGTCAATGTGATAAATCTAATTAATTTGCAATCTCCCATATATTGGTCAAAAAAGGTTTAATTTTATGGGAGTGGGTGAACTCATTTAATATCAAGTAGTTGAGAGGGTTTGATAGATTAAAGTAGGTAATTTTTTGATAATTAACCTTTGGAAAATCAACACCAATTTCATCTATTGACTTAAAGGGATCAAGAGTTGTTAATTAATGGATAAAATTAGGGATAATTATATATGGGGTTCTCTTTTACTCAAACATTCATATGCAACAATTAATTGGGAACCTATTGTCAAAAGTAAGGTTAATTAGGTATAGGTTTTTAAAGCTAGCTAAGTATTCATATTTCTCATGCATTATATTAAACTAGGTGATTCTAATCTAAGATATTATCATTAATTTAATCGATACTAATTTGTCTCGGTCTTAAAAAAATCTAATCCGTGAGAAAAAAAATGAGATAGATAGTATATTTATTATTATCTTAAGATATAATTAATACGTACACTATCTCTCTTAAAGTTGGAAATGTTCAAATTCTCATTTTATAATACTAAAATATGTCACAGACAAAATAAAATAATGAGACATAATTGAGATTGATTATATTATTTATTAGCCATTATAAATGTGAAGAGAGAAATAAAATTAGGGAAAATCTTTGGCGTTGGATTTGGTTTTGTTTGAAATTAATGGTAAGTGAAAAAGAAAGTGAGAGGTTTTGGTATTGAAGAGTGTTAAAGGAAGATGATATTTTGATTCACGTAATTAGATATATATAGATATGGTAGATACATCAAGAAGATATAATCATATCATTCAAAGATTTCTTCTTCTTCTTCATTAATTTTTTTTTTTTCAAGATTTTTTTTTTTATCAATTTAATTATTTTTTAGTTCAACAATATGTAGAATTGAGGATTTAAACTCAATCAATTTAGGCATTCTTTTTTCCGAGAAATATTTTTGAATTCTCTGATCCAAATAGTACAAATTCTAAAGAACGTTTTTGTAACACTCTGAGTTTAAGATAGGACATAAATTAACTAAAATCACATATGAATGAGAGGAATGTAAGAATATGAAAGTATTGTTAAGAAAATCTTAAAAGAGTTAAAGCTACTACCTATATTAATAAGGTACACATTCCTTTTCGGTGGCTTAATCATACGAACTTCATAGTTAAACAGCTTACCTTGGAGTGATTCTATGTTGGAACTTCCTAGGAAGCATGTGAATGAAAACAAAACATGATGAAAAGACATATGTTGATTTGTGGGGATAGTTTTCACTCTTCGAAAATAAAAATATTAACAAATATAGTATTTCATGTTATAAACTCAACTATTTTTATTAAATTATAATATTTATTATATAATATACTATAAATTAGTATGATATTATAAATAATAATCATACAAATTTTTTAACATATAATAAGTTCATAAGTTAATTAATAATAATTTATAATAACTTAATATTTAGTGAGTATTAATTAATTTCATGGTTTATAGATATATAATCAAACATGAATAGGTGTTCAAATTCAAAATTAATTTCTAGACCCGCTAATAAACATATATTTAAAAATATGAAATACAACTATATTTTCTTTGAATCTGTTTTTATAATTTAATTACCTACCCAACAAGTTGTTGATTTTTAAAAGTAGAAAAGACAAAACAAAATGGCCATCACGCATGACCTTAATAATAATTCATATGTACATATGATCATAAATGATCTGAAAAATATGTTACATATGGTATAATAATATATATGTATATATATATTGAAACAATATGTGAATATGCTATAAATATTCTTCTACTAATTTTATTTTTTTGGTTCGGAATTTTCTCTTTTAAAGCAAATGGGGTCAACTTATAAAACGTTTTTCATGCAACCTTTGTCAAAAGGGCAACCATTTTTTTAATGTGTGAAATTTGTGACCTAATTTTAACATATATATAAAATTATATCCTTACATATTTAGGGTAGATTGGAAACTGCCTAATTTTTATACTGTCTGATTTTTTTTCCTCAATAAAAAATGGTGTAAAAATGCATTTAGATCATGGTTAAAAAAAATGATAAATTGCAAAAATCACTCTTATAATATGATGGTATTTGCAATTATAACCTTCAACTTGTAATTTTAAAATTTGAGCCCTCGAAGTTATATAAGTGTTAAAATTAGACCCTTAAACTTACATAATTATGTAAATTATAACATTTGTATAAGTTTGAGGGTTCTATTTTTGTCACTTGTGGATCCAATTTCTACAATTATTATAAGCTTAAGGATCTAATTTTAACATCTGTAGAAGTTTGGAAGCCTAATTTTGGCAATTAAAGATTTGTGGGTATAATTACAACTACCTCTCTACTTCATGGATGATTATTTTTGCAATTTACCCCTAAGAAAATGTATGTTTTGGCCTATTTATTTGGAAACAAAATGAAAATGTTATTCATTTTCCTTTTTTTTTTGTCTATTTCCAATTTTGGTAAAAAAAAATAAATTTAGTTTCTAAATTTGGTAGGTAAGAATTTAATCCCGGAACTTAAAATTTGTCATTCTCTATCTTTAAAAAATTGTTAAAATTGAGGTTTATTGTATAGATTGATTAGAGAGATGAATGTATTTATAAGTTACAAGACTAATTAAGTTGTTACCTATAATAAGTCTTTAGTTTTTTAATTCAACAATTATATAACGAAGAATCGAATAATCAAGATATAAAAACCACAATAAAATTATCCAAATATGATTTAAACTGGCAAAAATAAAATTACTTCAAAATTATATATATAGAGAGAGTGTAGAAATATAGTTTCAATCTTCAAGATATGAACCTCCTAGATTTTCTATTACATATGAACCTCATAGATTTTCTATTACTTATGAACCTCCTCAATCAAATCTATAAATCTTCAAGGAATACAGTTTGATGATACAATAACACGACCTTTCAAAACATTAAGTATATATGAAAATTAATATTCTTATTTTTCACACACAATCATACATTGAAAGCCTTTCTAGAAGAAGCAAACACCATGATCATGAGATATCTTTGACAATATTGTACCCAATCCTTAGACCCCAAAAGATAAATAGAGAGAAAAAAAATATATAAAAAAGGAAAAAGGGAAAAAATATAAGGTCCAGATTGGATGCACAATATAAAGATTCTGATGGCTGAGATTAATTCTAGGCTTGTGTGAATTAGGCAAAAAAGAGACGTGAATTATTCAACTTCAATTGGCAAAAAATCTGACCTAAAAAATCTCACATCTAAAGAAGTTAGGCAATGCCCAATACATGGTAGTGTATATATATATATAACTTGTCCTAACTCAACAATAATGCAATTTTATCATAAAAATCATGCACCGTTCTTTTGTATAGTCCAGCCAGTATCTAATAACAATGTGTCATGGGACAATTTTTTGTTTTAAAAAAAGGATCTTTTTAGTTTGTCCTCATTGCCCATTTTATGAAGCTTTGTAAAGTAAACTACGATCATACTAACACTTGTAATGTACATGAAGTGTTTGGACAAGAGCATAGTAATACTACGTTGGATGACTACTTGAAAAATTCTCTGAAGAACTAGTCCATAACACGTATAATGTACATGAAAATTGTTGTTTTATTTTAGTACATAGAGAAAAAAAATAAAAGATTCTAATTAGTGCAATAGATTTTTCATCGTTTGACTTGAATTAAATAGGTGTAACTATTGGAAGAGAATAATAAAATATGATTTTATGAAATTTTAAAGGGCAAAGGATATGATTGTTCGTTCAAACTTCGCTAAATATATCTCCACTGTTAATTCTTGATGATTCGTACCTATGGTTTAGACCTCACCCATAAACGACATCATCCGTCATGTAACCACTTCAGCTTGAATAATTGTAATTGGATTAAAGGATATGACTGTCCATTCAAATATATCTCCACCGTTAGATCGTAATATTTCATATCAATGGTGTATATGTATCACATCCACACACAAAAGAATATACCATTTCGACTCAAATAATTGCAATAAGGCAAAGGACATAATTGTCCGGTTCAAAAATTGAGTCTGCTAGCTTAAAATTTTCAAAAAAAAAAAAAAAAAAAAAAACGTCGTTTGGTAACTATTTTGGTTTTTGTTTTTATTTTTTAAAATTAAAACTATAGACACTACTTCTACTTCCAAATTTTTTCTTTTATTATCTACTTCCACTAATGATTTAAAAAACCAAGCGAAATTTTGAAAACTTAAAAAGTAACTTTTAAAAACTTATTTTTATTTTTGGAATTTAGCTAAAAATTCAACCATTATACTTAAAAATATAAATCATTGTAAGAAATGTAGATGAAATAGACCTAATTTTCAAAAACAAAAAGCCAAATGGTTATCAAACAGAACCAAAATGATTATCAAACAAAACTTACTAATCCGCTTATATAAACTTGTACCTTCTCTCATAAAGTAAATTTTCGAATTAAAAATTCGAGTCGGGTCACCGGATTAGAACAGTATCTTCAAAAGGAACAATATAATTAAGAGTCTAATATTAAATTAGAGAGTGTATTATAAATAATTAAATCTAAAATAAATAGGAGAGTTAGGCCCTTTTTTTGTATAGAAGCAAAAAAGCAATATTTGGGGGGAAAAAAGGTAGAAATTGGGTTGGTCGGCCACGCATGTTAGAAGAATATCCACAACACAACATATATTAAAAGTTCTCACTTTTTAATTTCCTTTTTCACCCCACCCTATATTTTATATATATAAATTTTTAAATAATATATTGAGTTAGCTGCCTTTTTTCCCTAATCATTTTGTTCTTCCATAATAATTAATGAAAATTAAAATTAAAAAAAAAAAACGTTTAGTTTGGATGCTTTGCTTCACAACAAGGAGAAAAAGAAAAAAAAAAAGAATTGATTGAATATTTTTTAAAAATTTAAAAAGCAGCATGATGGAAAAAAAAAAAAGAAAAAAGTTAAAAATATTTATATAATATATTGCAGAGAAGTAGGCTTTTGAAGCCTCCATGTTTCCTAAATGCCTGCAATATGCAGTAAGAGTTGAAAACAACCTTTTATAAATAAATAATAAATCATTTATATATAATTTAATTCCCTTTGCTCCTTTTCTTCCAGCCGCAAAATTCTTCTCTTGGATCGGAAGTTTGATAGGACGATTCGATAACCATTTTGTTTTAGTTTTTAATTTTTTAAAATTAAATTTATAAATATAGTTTTTTTTTATAATAGAAACAACGATTTTCATTGAAAAAAAATTGAAAGAATATAAGGACATAAAAGAAATCGAATCCACAAAATCCCTTAGAAAGGGGCTTCTAACAAAGAAGAATATTTCTTAACGGATAATTTTCTAAAATTAAGTCTATAAATACATATTTCACTTCTAAATTTCTTGTTTTGTTTTATACATTTTATTAATGTTTTTTTTAAAAAAAGTAATTTTAAAAGTTTGTTTTTGGAATTTATAATTTGGCTAAAAATTTAACTCTTTTATTTAAGAAATATGCAAACTATCATAAGAAATCGAGAAGAAATAGACTTAATTTTTTTAAAAAAATTAAAGATAAAAACCCAAGTGAGTATATCAAAAGAAGTCTAAGTCTTTTGTTTTTTGTTTTTGAAATTTAAGCTTATATATAAACACAATATTTATTGGTTTCTATATTTTGTTTGTCTACATTTTAGGAGTGTTTTCAAAATTCAAACCATAATTTGAAAAAAAAAAAAAAAAAACTTGTTTTGGTTTTTAAATTTCATTGAGAAGTCTGTGAAAATCACGATAAAAAATTGTGATAAACGAGTATGGTTTTAAAAAACTGAAGATCAAATGATTATTAAATGGGATCTAAATTCACTACAATAATTTGGGTCTTTCCCAATGATGGAAACCGTCGACAAAAGTTCAAAACATCATCAGTCAAACCTTGCCCGATGATACTTCAACTGTTGGCCAAAACGTTGAGACACCTTCGTTGGCGGAACCTTTTTCGACCCATAAAAGTTGTGTCATAGGGAAAAAAAGTTATTTCAATGGATGGAGGATGGGGGTATTTTGCCGACCCTAAGAAAACCATCGAGATAAGGTAGCTTATCCCAATGGTCGTAATTTATAAGGACCGTGGTGAGATAAAAATTATCCCGACGGTGCGAAGTCACCGTCGACATTAACTAATATTGTCACCATCGGGAGATATTAGTTTAGGTCGACGGTGCCTTCGCGCTGTCGAGATAATTTTTATCTCCCGATGGTCTTTATAAATTACGACCGTGGGATAAGCTACCTTATCCTGACGACTCATTTTCGCCATCTGGATATAATGGCTATCCCGATGATGCTTCTGTGGGCAAAAGTTATATTGGAACTATTTTAGCGTGTAATTATACTTTTTCCAACCCCCTAGACCGTCGAGGGTTGGTTACTTAGTGTCGAGAAAAGCTAAAAAATGCATAAATTTTTTTTCTTTATTTTCTATATTTTATATCTGTTTTTGTTTTTTGTTTTTTGTTTTTCCAATGTCATTTTTGCTTGAATCTTACAAATATCAAATAAACTAAAATAAAAATTGTCCAAATCAAATAGACGTTTACAATAGTAAATAATATATAGAAAACATGTTTGAATCTCAAGAGTTTGTCAAGTAAACAACTTAATAATACTATTCGTCTGAAATACATAACTCCATAAGTCCTCAACTCCAAAATAACATTACATGGTAACAAACTACCTATAAAACACAATTATACAAACTAACTACGCTTGTCGGGAGAATCATCTTCAATATAAATCTCGAGATACTTACAAAATACAAATTTAAATAAGTTTAATGCTCAATATACTATATACCAATCTCAAAATGAATATAGAATTAAAAACTCAACTAAGAACGTTAATGAATTCAAACAAACGAACTCCTCCTTTAAGTTCAAATCAAACTCAAGATAGAACTCAAAACCAAACTTAAACTTAATCATAATTATTCATTTACCCCTTTACCATTGTTCATGTGCAAACAACAATATATATGTTATACAACAATATATAAGTTATGAAATGAAAAAGAAAATACATATTTACATGCTTATTCCGTATCATTAAGATGTTCATCGAAATTCAAACTCATATTAGAAGATGATTGTACATCCTCTTCCATTCTTAATAATATATGCGATAAATTGACCTATATGATTTAGACAATTACTTATATTGGAACACATAGTTTCAATTTCCAACTTCTAATTTCATTTCATTTATTTCTTTTTTTTTTTTTTTTTGTGAATTCTTTCAATCATCCTTGAAAATAACGTTTTTCTTTCAAGGATTGATAATCCCTTTTAATCCAATCGAAGACTCTATCGAATTTAGTGGTGACACAAGCTAGAGATTAGACTCTATCACACATTTCCACCCCTCAATTACACTTCAAATCCTGAAAAATAATTGACATAAACTATTCACATTCAAATTCATTCACATAAACCACCTCTCAACCACATCTCTCCTTAGAGGAGAAAATACATAAACCTACATCATTCCTACAAAACATTTTAAATTCATAAATCAAACAAACATACTAAATCTTTCAAATCTTGCAAAACAATTGATATAAAGCAGTCACATTCATCCACATCCCTCTCTAAAGAAGAAAAAAACATCATTCAAATGGAAGAAAAAGCACAAAAACAAAAAACAAAGAATGAGAACGAAAAAAAATGGACAGTGAGAAGTGGACGACGACGTTAAAGTCATATTCATGATCACATTCATCTACATCCCTCGGTAAACAAGGAAAATGAAAAATGAAAAAGAACAAAAAAATGGGGAAAAAAGCATGTACCTGCGAGCGAACGGTGAGTGGACTGTGAGCAAACGGCGAGCGGATAGTGAGAATCTCGATTGTTCCAGAGAAGAAAGAACGAAGGAGAAGAAAAAATGGAAGAAGGAAGAAGAAAATTGTGGGCAGCGGGGAGGGTTTTTTAACGAACTTTTTCTTACAGTCATTTGGTAAACCGTCGGGATAAATACTCATATCCCGAGGGTCAATCAAATACTGTCAGCTTAAATACGAACTCCCGACGGTCGCTTGAATATCGTCGAGCAAACTCAACATTATCCTGATGGTTTTCTTGCATACCGTCGGGATAACTTTACAATTTCTCATAATTTTTTTTTTATTTAAATAAGCATATCCCGACGGTCGTTCGAATACCATCGGCTTAAACATGAACTCCCGACGGCCGCTTGAATACCATTGGGATAACTTTATAATTTCACATAAATTTTTTTATTAATTAAACCTCTCTCGACGGCGTTCCCATAACCGTCGGGATAGGCGGACAAAAAATCTAAAAAATTTCTTTTCTAAATTAAGCATCGTTCGACAATTGCATCACTATCAGTGCAAGTAGAAACTCTCGACGGTCTCTATGACCATCAAGATAGTTTTACAATTTTTCATATCTTTTTTTAATGTTCTATTTCGCTACCTCTCGGTAGTTCTGAACTGTCGGGCTAAGTTACTTTATCCCGGCGATTTTTCTCTGACCATTGAGAGAACATTAAAATGCAGTTTTCTCATTTTTAAAAAATTAAACATTTTTCGACAATCCTGGGACTATTGGGATAGGTCTCCAAGGTAGGTTTATAGACCGTTAGGATAGATTGGTTATCCCAACGCTAGTGAACTTTTCGTCGGGATTGAGTTTTCTTCTGATACCTCTAGTTACCGTCGGGGAAAATGAGATCGCCCGATGATTTTTCTTGCTTTGGAAAAAGTTTTGTTGAGAATAACCAAAATTCTTGTAGTGATTTTTAAAATTTTGACCATTTAGTTTATGATTTTTTAACTTAGGTTTTTGAATTTTTATTTTGTGTTCATTGGATTTTGAACTATATATAAGAAGTCAATAATAATAAGCTTTTAAACTTAATAAGTCTTTTGCACATTCTGAATGTCTTTAAGTTCATGGTTTTATTGGATGAAAATTGAAGGCTAATTAGGATTCTAATTAGACATATATATACTTCAATATTATATCAAATAGATTAGTCAACTTTTTTAAATTCCAAACAAGGAAATAATCTATCTTTTTAGACCCTATAGTTTTAAGTTTTATTCCATTTAATCTGCATACTTTCACTTGTCTAAATTTAGTTCAGGCACTATCAACAAGTCTTAAATTTAGTCTTCATACTTTCAATAAATCTTAACTTTAGTCCTTCAAAAATCTTTTTTTTTTTATCGAAATTGATTTAATAATAATAATAACAATAATAAATTTTCATACAAAAAATACACTATGTGAATACTAATACAAACTTTTTTTTCAAAAAAAAAAAAAAAAAAAAAAAAAAAAACGAAAACTAATAACAACAATATTGACTATTTTTAAGATTTATTCAAAATATATAGATTAAAGTTGAACATTTAAAGAAACAAAGACTAAAATGAAATGAAATTCAAAATACAAGGATCAAAAGGTTACTTTAATTTATTTTTAAAGTTCAAAGATTTATTATTTTAACCGAAAATTAAAAATTTAAAGACATATTAAAAAAAAATTTAAGGTAGAAAATCTATTCAACACAAATACAAATGTCTTTGTACTAAATTTTGTAGTTTATATATATATATATATATATATATATATATATATAGTATAAATAAATAATTATTCACAAATAGAAAATATGTCAAATTATTTACGGTAATAGTAAAAAAAATGGATAGACTTTTATTAATTTCTATCATTAATAGACTTGATCAGCCTCTATCAATCTATTAAACTTTTACTATTTTATATAAATAATTTTTCTTATAAAAATCTCCTACATATATATTCTGAGGTTAGGGGTCACGGTGTGGACCCTATAAATATTAATTAGAAAGAGAAAAAAGAAACATGTTTTTTTTTAATAATAAATAACAATAATCAACTTTTTAGTATTGTGTGAATTACATGATCTAAGGCACTGTTTTTTTGTCGCCATAATGTAATTATAAGGCGACAGGTCCCCCCACGTGCCTTCTAAACTTACTATTATTAATTATTATATCCCACTTATATACTTTTAATACAATAATAGTTATGGGAATTAGGCTAACCACAATGTTTCATTTTGCCACCTCATACATCAATTCTACTCCAATTAAAAAAATAAATAAATTATGAGTTAATTAAATAAAATTATTGTTTTTTCTTTGCCATGTAATTTATGATGTACGAGGTTAATGAATTTTGTTAAATGTAGTAACCATAAACATGTTTTTTATATTTATTAATTATATGGACCATTGGGATTGTTAAATTAAAATATATTTACAAATATAAAAGTTTTAGTGTAGGTGCATGAAAAGTATAAAAGGCTACATTTGAAATTGTTGTAGTTTTTAAAATAATTACTAGCAACTGTACTTTAAAAAAAAATAGTTGTGAAAAGAAGTAAAATAGTGTTTGGCAAAATTTTAGCTTAAACTTAAAAAAGTAGGTTAGAGTGTTTAGTAAATAAATATAAAAAAAATCTTATTTTAGATATAATAACTAAGATGAACTTTAATCAAATTTTTTAATTTTTTGTAATTTAAAATTTTAAATAATTGTTTAGAATGATAAACTTTGTTTATTATAGATTATTTTTTAAATATTAAAGAAAATAGCTTTATTTTTTTAAAAAAAAACATACATTTTTTTTTTAAAAAAAAATGATACATTTAACTCATGAAAAATGGAAAATATACTTGATTAGGTGAGAAATAGATAAAATATAAAATAAATCTCCTTTTTAAAGTATAAAATTGAAAACAAAATATTAATTAACAAATTTAATTTAAATATATTTTACCAAACATAAAAAATGGTTAAGATTGTTTTCAAATGGTTTTTTTGACAAAGCTAACTGAATGTCAAATGTAGCCTAATTATAAGATAAGATGTGTTTAGCACTTAAAAAAATAGCTAAAGTCAAAATTGAGCATAGTTTAGAACATATATTTTTAATATAATTGTTAGGATATCACCTACTCATTCATTAAGCTTTTATTCTAAGCAGAGATTTTTCATTTTTATGTTGAGATTATAAATCAATTTCATTTAGTAAAATCTCTTAAAATGGATTTACTTATTTAAAATCAAAATATTCTTAATCAGATTCATAATTACGAATTACAAAAGTTTGCCCTTGTTCAAATAACTTTCTTCTATATTATGTTCTAAATGCCAAATGAAAGTCAGATTTAAAATATTGATGTCGTCAAAATCTTTGGATCTAAATTTTACAAAAAAAAAAAAAAGAAAAAAAAAAGGATAAAATATCAATATTGATATATATTTCTAAGAAAATTATAAACAAAAAATTCATAAAAATCCATGAATAAATATTTTTGCACTTTTTATCCAAGTTAAAATATTCAGGTTTAAATCCTATTTTGGTACTCAAACTTTGAAGTTTATTCTATTTTAGTCTTTAAACTTTTGAAAATATCTATTTTAGTCTCCGAACTTTTAAAAAGTGTTTACTTTAGTCATTGCTATTAAAATTCTATTAACTCCTAAACAAAATGATGAGAACTTATATTTTTAGATGACTACGCTGCTAAATAAGTTAGTCACGCTAAAAAAAATATAAGATTTTAATTTTGAATTAGGTAGTAAAGCTATTTTCTATGGAATTCAAAAGTCATTTTTGCGTTTAAGATTTTGGTGGTTTAGTATTTTGGCGTATTGGTTGTTGGCATTTTACTTCATATTCATTTTACTAAAAACATGTTGACGCAATTTCATCAAAGGGTTAACAAAATCTTAATAGTATGGACCAAAATAAACACTTTTTAAAAATCTAGAAATTAAATTGATTGTTTTTTTAAAGTTTAAGGACCAAAATAGAAAAATATTTAAAGTTCAAGAATCAAAATAAGATTTAAACCAAATATTTATTCGTGACATTTTGTTGTTTACCTCTATCATTTCACTATAATGATATTGTCATCCACAACCCATAAGAAAATAGGATTACTGTTATGTTAACGAAAATTTAATACAATGATAGATAAGACAGAAATTTAAATTCTAATTTGAATAAATATTACATAATTATAATACACCAATAATATTTTTTCTAGACCCAGAAGAAAGTTGACAAAATCTATACGAGGAATAACCCCAAAAAAAAAAAAAAAAAAAAAAAAAGGACAGACAAAATATAATACTAATAATAAGAACAGTAACTTTAAGGATTAAAAATTTTCTGTCCAGGAGACAAAATCATTTTAGGATCAAATTCTAATTTTCTGTCTTGAATAATTTTCCATTTGTGTCCAAAATGTTTCTCCCAATCTTCTTTTGTTTTGTAATGAGGAAGATATTGCTTGATCTTGATATTTGCACTGTTGCAATACCCTAAAATCTCTTTGTTTTGTTCTTCCATGGCTTCCCAATCATCAAATCCACTTGAATTCAAAAACCCTATTGTGTAAAATACTTCTTCTTCTGGTATAACTGCTGACATTTTATCATCCCACCTGTACATGTATATATATTAATATAATAAATAAATTTCATATATTTTAAATTTAATAAAAATAATGGGAATTAATGAATTTTAATTACTTGCTCCTATTCATGGGGTAGATGAGTATAGGTCCATTGGTAATTTTTCGTTTGAGAACGATATCCTTAAAAACACCCGAGTCGAACTCCGCGATACGAGATTTAGGCACGAAGAGATTCAACCATGGATGAGGAACATCCCATAATCCTTGTGATCGGAGGCTCAACTCCCCACCTCGAACCCTATTCAAGAATTCAATGTAGGATACGTCTTTCTCGAATTTGTATCCGGGTAGAAAATCTAACCCTTCCAACAAGTCGTCAAGTTCCTACACAAACAACAAAGAAAATTTAGTTGTTTAGTTAAAATTTAACCTATATAAGTAGCTAAGATATCCTGTTTTGATTTCGTTTTTTATAAAGAGACATGAGGCCATTTCAACTTATGAGCTGTCTATTAGGGCTTTTCAAAATAACTCGAGGTTAAATTACAAAATTGGTACCTATGGTGTGGAAAAAGTAAAAATTTATTCTCTATAGTTTTAAAAGTTAGAATTTAGTCTATATGATTTGATAAAACCTCACAAAATAATTTCTAACAGTAGGGAGTAATATGGATAAATTTTAACGTTATCTAAATCATAAGGTCCAAATTTACAATTTAATATTGGATTATTTTTAAAAAACTGTGATAGATACCTCATAAGTTGAAGTGATAGTAGGTGTGTTTATAAAAAGAAAATTGAAACAGGATGTCTTTAGCTAGATAGGTAGGTTAAAAATAGACACAATCGATGAGGACGATGATTGAGAATGTACCTTGTCGAGGGTATGTCGAGAGCGATCGTCGTAATACATGGCAACTTCTAGGCAGTATATAATGGAGTGTTGATTAACCAAAGAGATGATTGTAGAGTGATGAGAAGATGGAAAAAAAGAAGATCTCCAATTGTCTGGGGGACCATCATGCATTAGAAGCAAACCCTCCAAATAGTTCAATCCACCCTTTTGTTTGCTTCCATTATTATCATTATTATTTATTGAGATTAATTTTTCTTGATCCTTCAGAAACTCATTAAAATTGCTGTACAGCATTCTAACCCACTTAACCTAAAATAACCCAAATAAAAAATTAATTAAGAATATAATAATTATTATTATTAATTTTGGTAATTTTGGTGATGGGTGAGTATAAATTTTTATTAAAAAAAAAAAAAAAATGTACCCTGTTTGGAGCTGGGAATAAGGGAATCCTAGCTCGAACTATGATTCCAAATTGGCCTAAACACACCAAGGATGAATTGAAGAGTTCCTTGTTCTTTTCTGCTGAACAGCTTACAAGATCTCCTTTCCCTATATATATATATATATATATATTATATATATATAAAATAAAACCATGCAAAAACAAATTTAAATTCAGATATTAGTTAGTTTTTTTAAAAAAAAAATTAAACCCTTAATTTTGTTAGGTATATATTTTAAAGAGCAACCAAAATGGGTCTAAAATTTGCTACGTGGCAATTTTAAAAAATGGGTGCATGTTATTTTTAAAAGTTTTGAAAACTAAAAATAAAAGGTAGTTTTTAAAAAATTTAAAATGGAGTAATATATTTGAGAATTGGATTTATCTTTGTACAATTTCATTTCAATCATACACAAAATGGGAAAAAATATAAAAATATTTAGAAAAAGTAAGAAGAATTTGATAAGTAATGAAATATTAACCAATTAGTGGAGTCTAAGATTTATTTTCAAAAATTATTATGAAATGATGTTGAAAAACTTTTGAGTTGAGTGGTAATTTAATAAAGTACCTGTAACGACGTCGAGTTCGATGACATTACAAATCTGTGGGCCATAACGAAACGTCTGACCGCTAATACCGGCATTCGACAACGTCCCGCCGACGGTAAGGTAAAGATAATCCGTCCACGACCGCGGTGCAAGTCCACGTTCAAGAGTGGCGTTAAGTATATCAATCCAGAGTTGTTCACCGCCGACGTCGGCAAAGAATCCGGTGGATTCACTACCGGAGATAGAGATTCGAGAGGGATTATTCAAGGAAGTCATCTCAACAACGACCCCATTTCCGGCCATTGCCTGACCGTGGACGGAGTGGCCGCAGCCTTTGGCGGCGATGTTGAAGGGAACGGGACGGGAGTTTGCGAGTTTGACTAAGGTAACGACGTCGTTTACGGAGGAGGGGAAAAGGACGGCGGCGGGTGGGATAGTAACCATGTGACCGAAGTCGATGGCGGCGGAAGTGAGGGCGGTGGCGTCGTGGCGGAGATTGGCGGTGATGTGGTGGGGGAAAAAGGATTTGGTTATGAAGGATTTGAGGCGGTTAATGAAAACCATGTCTATGAAATAAGCTGGAATGGGAAAGTTGATAGCCATTTTTTTAGAGAGAAGAGAGAGAGAGGAATTGTAATTTTGAGTTGGCAAGAGAAAAGTGAAACCATCACACTAGTATTTATAGGCAAAGATTTTGGGTACCTCAACACTCATAATATTATTATTATTTAAGTTAAATCGGATACCTGGTCCCTCTTATTTGGAGAATCTTAGATTTTAGTTCTTATGGTTTATCATAAGAATTTAGTCTATGTAATTTTATTAAGGCTAAAGTATAATAAATACCCTTGAACTTTTCTTTTTGTTTAAAAAATACTCATATATTTTCAAAAGTTGCAATATTACCCTCAACTTTCATAAGCGTTTCAAAATAACCCTTGAAATATAAATTATTTAGCATTTCAAATAAAAATCGAGATTTAAAACTGTGTGGGGATGACCTAAAACAATGTCATGATTCAAATTTTCGTTCTATGTCACTTACTACACTATTTCACATCTTAATTTCCGTCCAAATTCTAACAAATTTCTACTCTAAGGGTATTTTTGAAACGTATAAAATTTCAAGGATAATATTGTAACTTTTGAAAGTAAAGGGTATTTTTGAAACATATTTCAAAGTTCAAGGGTATTTTTTATAATCTAACCTTTTATTAAACCATATGAACTATTTATAAGATGTTATCAAACTACAAGGTCTAAATTATAATTTTTAAAATTATTGGGATAAAATTCAACTTTTTTCTAAACCATAGGGACCAAATTTGCAATTTAACCAATGATTCTATTATTTCGTTATTTTTTTTTTTCCAATTTTACATTTTTTTTAGATATTTTCTTTTTACCATATAGGTGGAATAATCAAATCTCTGACTTCGAGATTGATAATATACAATATATTTATTATTTTTTAAAATGCTTTAGAATTTCGAGCATGGTAGATAAGATATTAACTATCATGTCAAATGTAACAATGTGAGTATAGTTAAGTGATAATTGACATGTATTCTTTTTCTTTGAGGTAGTAGTTTCAAATTTCATTTAGGTCTATTACATATATAGTACTATAATTAAAAAAGTATAAACTATCTCACAAGTAAGGTTTATAATGTCAATAATTTTATAAAAATATCGATGAATAAATATCAATAAAATATCGATGTCGGGAAAAATATCTTGAAAAGAAAAAATATTTAGATTAATATATAAACATTTTACATTATTTAAATACGTTAAAAGTACTTATAATTTTATATCATATTTACATCGGTATCATTTTATTTTATGTTTAATGGATTTTTGATAGAAATGTGGATATATAGATATTAATATATTCAGCACTCAAAATAAAGTTTTATATATTTTATATATGTGGATATATCATATACGTTATTAGAGGAACATGAAATTTATTTTATCTTTTTTGTTTGAGAGAGAAAAAAAAAAAAGAATATCTTTTTGACTAATTGGCACGTCTCTTTTGATTCTTTTTTTCCCAAAAGAGTAATTATGAAATATGGGTAATAAAAGCTTTAGGAAGAAATGTATATTTTTAGATGAAAATTGAGATAAAACTTTGATAGGATTAGGTTGATTAGGAAAACGACGTAGGCAAGGATTTTAGGTGTTATTTAATTTTTTTAATTAAAAAAATATANAATTATTATACTTTAAAATTAATTTCATTTTAATCCCCACTTGTATAAATCTTGAACTAGTCATTTAATTAAATTTAGTTCTCATCAAAATTAATTCGATAATTATAATAACGTTAAAATATGCATTTCGTCTCTATACTTTAGATTTTATTTCATCTAAATCTCTATATTTTCAACAAATCTTGAAAATTGACCATATTGTTAGTTTATTGATTTTTTTAGAAGTTTTCACTCGCTATAAGTATTTTCCTTATAAATTTTGGAAATGTATGCCATAATGTTTTCTCTTGCATGGAAATTAATATTATTATTTAATTAGTTTTGATAATTTGGAGGATTACATTTATGATTTATTATTAAAGTAGACATAACTCAACTGACATACAAATATGTTAACAATCAAGAGATTTTTTGTTCTAAAAAAGATAAGATTTATTTGAAAGTATGACGTGGACTAAATCTAAAATTTATGAAAAATATAGAAACTAAATTTGGATGATTAAAAATGCAAAGACTACTAAAATGGAATGGAAACAAAGTAATAAAAAACAATATAACATTTTAATCGAATAATAATTGGAGCGTAAGAAAATGCACCGTATGAGTATGTTTTTAAAATTACTTTTCTTTGAAATAATAGAAATTTATTTAATACGTCACAGGGGCTCGACCAAATTTTGTATGTCACGGACCCAATAGTCTGTAGCTCTTTTGGTTATAAAGTAATTATGAAGTAAGAAAATGCAATATACAAATATGTTTTCAAAATTAAAAAAGAATTAAACTTTTTTTATTTATTAAGAAAAGTGTACAATAAATAAACTAACAATGGAGGACCAAAATGAAAATTTTTTATTTTTTGGTAAAAAAAATATGCATGTGGTAAAGGAGATTCGAGGAACAAGGTAGGGTCCACTTTAGCCAATCACCACCGTTGAATTTTCAAAAACGGTCAACATCAGTCTAGTTTGCTCAAACTCCATTACACCGAATCTCCCAATACCCTAAAAATATTCTTTAAATTTCCTACCATTTTCAATACTTTTTTAGGGGAGTTTTAAGATTAAAGTAAAATACTCTTTAAATTCCAACCATTTTCAATACTTTTTTTAGTCTAAAGATTTTAGTATTAATTTAGATTTTATAAGGAAAATTTTAAAAAATAGAAAAATAAGAGAAATTATTTACCCAAAATAGTAAGATTTAATCATTTCTATAACTGATAGACGCTTATAGACTCATTTTAGATTTCTATTAGTTTCTATCATTGATAGATGTGGATAGAAGTCTATTGATGTGTATCAGTGTTTCTTTTCTTAGTTATGTAAATAGTTTGACATTTCTTCTTTTGATAAAAATTTTCCTTTTATAAATATGCCTCAATTAGTTAATGAATCATTTTATAATCATTTTTAATAAATTAAAAATTTATGTTAAAATATCATTTTGGTTTTTATATTCTGAAATTAGTTAGATTTTAGTTTCTCTACTTTTGATCAATGATTTAATTCCTAACTTTTTATTATATATGAGTCCTTTCCAATATTAAAATTTGAAAGATATTCATATAGTTGTACTTTCGTATTATTACTATTTTACCAATTTTGATAAAAAAAAAAATAACTTTATGATTGACTCAATATGGATGTATTGAAAATACATGGACTAAAATTGAGTACTCCCTAAAATACAGAGATTTACAAAATGATATTTTTAACAAAAAAAAAAAAAAATATTACTATTATTTCTACTAAGATTTCAATTTCATCACTAAAAATTCAAAATTACAAATGAACATAGCTTAACTAACCTTAATTGTGCATTTTCAAGAAAAAGTTCTACCATTCAAATCATTTTCATCTATTTATTGGTAAATTATAAATGTGTCAACTATTTAATATAGTACTAATTTGTAATAGTGTTAAAAAAAAATAGATCAAATTATGAGAACCAAATTAAGATAAAGCCTACAATTATAAGGACAAATTTGAAAATTTCAAAACTAAGGACCATAAATTGGTCCAAATATGGGGAATAAAAAAAGATTTGAAAGTTTCTTAGAAAAAAATTTAAGTGTGAAAGCTAGGGTGGAGTTGGTCACCATTGGGTAATGATCAAAAGAATCTTTGAGATTTCCCTTTTAATATTTAGAAGGAATTTTCCAATTTCAATTAAAAAAATAATATAAAAAAAGAAACATCTGTTATTCTCTCTCTAACCCTTTTACTTTTACATATTTTTAATTACTTACTTTATGTCATAATAGTAAATAAAAAAGAAAAGATTATTATTATTACTATTAAAATTTTTTAATGAAAAAATTATAAAATGAATATTATGGATGTGTACAATGTAAAAAGAGGGAGAAACTTGAGAATGTTTTTGTGAATTGTTGGATCTTTAGGGGGCTAAAATGGGACTAAAGAAATTTTATTTAATTGGATCTAAGTCCAATTGCCCCCTATATTTTGAGTGATGACACAAATCACCCCATAACCATTAAAAAATTACATAAATAAATTTTTTTAAAAAGTAACTTATAATTATTTTATTATATATTTTTGTAGGGACTAATGTTATCTTATATTTGGGACAAATTGGGGCTGTCAGTCCCATTCTGTCAGTGAATTACACAACACAATCACAATCAACTATTATCAACTAACTTTACATTTATTATTATTGTTATTATATTATTATTATTTTACTATATATCATTTAAAAGGAATTCTACATGAACTAAAGTGACTTAATTATATATATATATACACACACACAAACACAACATTATTTTATTATATTAATATTTTCTTTTGGGTTTTATGTTTCTTCACATGCCATGCAATGGAATAATAATGTGTGGTATGGTTTTCTATTGAGATGTCTATTTCCTAAATATTATTGACGGAAAAAAAAAATTTGGTTCTTAAATTTTGAATCTAGTTTCTACTTCATCTCTAAATTTTAAAATATTATACATTTAGGTCTCGATTAGTAATCATTTGATTTTTTGTTTTTATATTTTAAAATTAAGTCTATAGACACTTCTTCCTTCTCCAAATTTCTTAATTTGTTATCTATGTTTTACCAATGGTTTAAACGATCAAGCCACAATTTGAAAACTAAAAAAATAGCTTTTTAAAACTTGTTTTTATTTTTGGAATTTGACTAAGAATTCAACCATTTATACTCAAGAAAGATGCATATCATTATAAGAAATGAGGAGAAAATAGACTTAATTTTCAAAAACCAAAAACCAAAAACCAAAAAATAAAATGATTACCAAACGAGGTCCTAGTCTATAAGTTTTGATTTTGGTTCCAATTTAGTCTATAGATTTCAAAATATTACAATTATACTTTTGAGATTTGAGTTTCGTTTCTATATCTAGTCTCTAAAGTTTTAAAATTTACACTTCTAATCTCAATTTTTCACTATATACTCACCTTTCATCGCTAGTATTAATGATTAAAAGAATTATAATTACTCAAGTTTCGCTACTATTCGTCATATTAAAATTAAATTTGAAATTTCACTTCATAATTATTTTAAATTAATTAATAGATATTAACGTAATATCCATGACTAAAAGTGATTATTTAATGAAAAATCAAGATTGAAAGTGTAAATCTTGGAACCTAGATATCAATTTGAAACAAAACTCAAATCTTAAGAGTAAAATTGTAATATTTTGAAACCTAGAGACTAATTAAAATCAAAACTTAATGATTAAGGTCCTTTATGGTAACTATTTTGTTTTTTGTTTTTTGTTTTTAAAAATTAAGCCTACGAACATCGCTTACACATCTAGATTTATTGTTTTTTATATACTTTACAACCACATTTTTTAAAATCAAGCTAAAATTTGAAAACTAAGTTTCCGTTTGGTAATAATTTTATTTTTTATTTTTGGTTTTTGAAAAGTAAGCCTATTTTCTCTCATTTTTACCATAATTGCCATCCTTCTTAAGTACAATAGTTGAAATCTTAGTCAAATTTAAAAAACAAAAACAAATTTTTAAAAACTACTTTTTTAAAGTTTTCAAATTTTGACTTGATTTTTCAAAACATAGATAAAAAGTAGATTACAAAGCAAGAAAGTTATATGTGGAATGATTATCAAACATGACCTAAATGTGTAATATTTTGAAATCTAAGGACCAAATAGAAACAAGACCTAAAACCTAAGAACCGAAAAGGTTTATGTCTAACAAATTCAGGGTTGTATATATATAGATTTTATTGATTATTAGATAAACTTGATTAATTGGGTATAGTTAAGGGTATTGTTCAAAGATTCGGTAATTCAAAGAATCTAATCAACCCAATTCAATTTATGTAATTTGGATTGAATTATTAAGGCTTTATTTTATAGAAATCTAGATTTTGCATCCAAATATTGAACTTAAAATTTTAAAATACATAATTATACGTTAAAAAAGATATAAAAACATTAATAAATATAGTATTAAGTATTTCTAGGCTCAATTCCATTCTCTTTTAAATTAAAATTAATTTATAAAATTAAACTCAATTTGGCGGTTACTTTCATCCCAACTCAACAAATCGGACTATGATTACTAATACTTTAGGGCTTATTTGAAGAATGATTTTTTCTAGTATATATTAATCGTTATTTATGCACTTAAAGAAAGTCGTTCCAAACAAGTCTTTTCCTACACAAATTTCAACTATAGACAAACCCTAATCGATTATTCTCTCTTCTACCAACCGATTTAATCGATCGGGTTATTCCACTCTCCGAAATATATATATATATATATAAACAAGTAAAGTAAAGGTACATTCTTGGCACATGCACAAATAGTGATAGTTTGGTTGTGTGCCTAACGAAGTGATAGACAATTGTACTCGAGAGAAGCCTTCCCCCCCTCTCTTTTCCTCTCCCAAAGAGAGAGAAAAGAAGAGAAAAGTTGGGCAGGAAAAAAAAAACCCTTTGAGTGCATAAAAATCAATATAAAAAAGAAGAGATGGATAAGTCATGGGGGGGACTAAATATGTAAAGATACTCTCAAATCTTTATGGGGATCCGACCAACCAAAATAAACCTTATCACGTGCTCATACAATTTTCCATCCTAATTTTATATATAATATATACCTTTTATGATATTATAATATACATGTTATGTAATCGAGAAATAAAGATAAATACAAAAAGTATAAGCAAGGAATAATCTAACACTATACGTAATTCGCTAATAATGATTTAGCTACGTTTAGAAGCAGATGGAGAATGTTTATTATTAATTGGAGAGAATAGTTCAAATTACAGAGCACATGCGTCTCTAGGATTAAAGAGTTTATATCGTACATTTCTCTAAACTCTAGGGTCAAAATCGTAAATAATACAAATAACATAAATATGAATATACCTTAAATAATTAGAAGCGTCAGATATCATATTTAAGGCATTCCAACAACATAGCTAAATATTTTTTAAAAAATACTCATGATTTAAGGAATTAATTTCAGTTATACCCTTGAACTTTGAAATGTTTCGATTCAACCCCTAAAGTTTGATTGGTTTTTTTTTTCTTCAAAACAATCATTGATGACTTTTGTTCCTTAAAGTCATGGACAAAATTTTTTTGTGTATGTTTAATTGTTGCTTAAATTAACAAATCTGAACACATATGAGAAGTAAGCTTAGGAGTTAGGGCTAGTGAAAAAATCATAAATGAAATAATAAAAATTGGGGCGATGAAGTTGAAAAGAGAAAAATGACAATAGATAGTTTACAGATATGTCATGTTTATGTATTTTTTTTTCATGTATGAGTTTAGATTAGTTTACATAAGTAAAGACAAACTTTTTTGTCAATAAATTTAACGAAAAAAGTCTATAATGGTTATTTTGAAATAAACTTCAAATTTTAAAATTAAAATAAAGTATTTCAAAATTTAGAGATATAATTAAATCCAATTATAAAATAAGGGTTTTTTTTTTTTTTTTTTTTGGGAAAAAAAGTAATCTGATATAAATGCCTATATATGTCTTATTATTGTATCCTTCCCTCAACCACACTATCATACTATATTTACAATTTAAACACATCCTATCTTTTTAATTTCTCAAGTAAATAAACATTGAATTTTATAAAGCAATGCAAATAAGCCTTTGAACTTCCAATATTTTTGTTTAATAAATTCATAAATTTTAATAAATATCGTTAAATATATCAGCAACTATCTTTTAGACATAAAATATAAAAAATTTAGAGACTTTTTAGATACAAAATCAAAAGTTTTTAAGATTCATCAGGTACGTTTTAAAGTTGAATACTTTTAAAATAATAGATATTTAATTTGATACAAATTTAAAAGTTTTGTAGTTTTATAATTAAACTCATTTTCAATTATGGTCAAGATTCCAATCGACCACCAAAAATTCTTGACCTTAGAGATCTAATGAGGTCAAGAGTACAATGAAACGTTAGAAGAAGTATATTAAAAAGAAGACAATAATAATTTTCTCACACACTAATTAAAATAATAATTTATTTTCCTCCATTTTTATTTAGCTGTTTTCCATTATTCTCTCTTGAAAGAAAAAAAACTATATTATTCCATTCCATGTATGAGATAATGAACGGTTGAGATTTAATATTTCCTCTTCCTACTGATAATTTCCTTTTGCACCACACACGAGGAAAAGTTCCAATTATTGGACACTACACTACGATTCTTTAGAGCTGTTTGGAACATACCAAAAAGTATATTTGAGAATATATCATATACTTTTTACATCATCAAACAGAATATATTGAATCGTACGTCACCCTTTTCTTTTTCTTTTTACTGATTTAATTTATGCTATAAACTCTTCCGGTATTTAACATATGGATAATGTTAGGTAGATCAAGTCATGTCTCTTATACTTAATGATTTCGATGTGCCTCAATAATATAGTCATTGTAATTTGTGGTAGACGTGACCCTATCAAAATGCTTTAATGAAGAGTGGTCTGGTTAAAAGTGATATGCTTGAGAATAATACACAGAAATGACTATTTCAGGAGAGACTTTGGTAGTTCCTAGTTCAAGAGGAGTGTTGCTGAAAAGCACTCGAAAATTGCTTTCTTAGAGTGTTTTGTTTAATAAATGTGCATTATTTTGATGCTTTCATTTGTTGATTTTGTAGAAACCGGGTAATTGAACTTAATGCATGAAGAGAGAGAGAAATGTGTTGAGAATGCGATCACAGTCTCACATTGGTTAAATAAAGGGATGACCATAGGTTTTTAAAGGATGACAACTATGATCTTCAATCGAATGAGGCCTTATGGGTGAAACCAAAAACAAAGCCATGAGGGTTATGCTTAAAGTGGATAAAATCATACCATTGTGGAGATATCTGGAGTTCTATCATCCCAAACAAATTGGTATCAGAGTCATGCTCTTTAGTGGAATCCTCATGTGACAAACAAAGAAATGGGAGCCTCAGAAGATATAGTCATGGTCAGAATATCCATCTGTGGTTGAGCCTTCAGAGGATATTTGAAGGAATGTTTGATGGTCCTCTATTCGAGGAGAGGATTGTCGGGAATGCGATCAAAGTCACACATCAGTTATAAAGGAGGACAACTATCTCCAATGGAATGAGGTCTTTTGGGTGGAAAAAAAACCAAAGTCATCCGAGGTTATGCCCAAAGTAGATATATCTGGAGTTTCGTCGTCCCCTAATAAAATGAGCTAAAAGAAGACTTCCTGGAGCATTGCAACGCTCAAAATAGCGATGCTCAAAAAATCCATATTGGTTAGATATAGAGAAATATTAATGATATATAAGTGAGGACAAATTCATGAAATTTATATTTAAAGTGGACAATATCGTACTAGTATAGAGATATGTGGAGAATTGTTATCCCTAAGAATAAAAATTTCCATTTACTAAATTTTAAACCAATAACCTTATAGTCAAAGTAAGTTTAACTCAACGATAATTGACATAACTTTCTTTTATAGAAGTCGAAAGTTCGATCCTCTATCATTGCAATTGTTGTACTTAAAAAACTAATTAAAGTTATAAATTGATTTTTTTAACAATAAATATAAACGCTCTTATATATGTTAATTAAGGTTCATTTGAGCTTAATATAAGTAGTGATACTATGTACTATATGATATTGAAGTATGAAATCTCAAAATTAAAACTCTTTGTCCCATAATGAATTATAATTCATGTGTTTGGTTTCATGCTAATTAATATACCATCTCACCAACCTACACATAAGGGTTGTATACATTTAAAAAAAAAAAATGAAAAAGAAAAAGAATCTTTCTCCAAATCTACCCACTTTAATTTTTTTTCCAGCTTGGGTCAAATATAGTATATCAATAGCTCTTGAACTTATTAAGTGTGTGATTAATTACACAAATTAGTAATTAGGAACTCTCAATTTTGAATTTTGTATTTACTTGATTAAATTCAACTTCAAATTAACATTTTAGTTATTTTTAATTTAAAAAATTAATATGACAGAGACATATTAGACACTTTTTAAATCCAAGATGTTGTAATTAACTTAAAAATTAATTCATGTGAGTAACAAATTAATTTGCAATTACATCTTAGCTATTTAGTGAGCATATTGTGTGATTTTAATTATGGATCCATAAATTTCATATAGAAGTGTGATCGGTTGAACAGAGACCAAGACGTTGGTTCTAGGAAATTATAGGAACCTTCGGATCAACTTATAAATATAGGTTATGGTCTCAAAATACCATGTCTCTTTAGTCTTTTATTCCTCATCTGATAATAAGGTCTACCCATTTTGATCTGAATAGCGTAATTGAGATGAACCACAAATCACATCTCTTTATAGATTATAATCTAAATTCTAAGTAATTTTAATGTCTCTTAAGTCGTGGTTTTTCATCTAAGAAAAATTTTCAAAACTTATCAAACGACACAAATTTGAAACTTCTAGATATTTATCACTTTATTTGTGGAGTACTATTTTCTTTTGAAAAAATAATAACTTTTGAATTTTAACTTGAATATTGGGAAAAATAAAAGGAAGAAAAAAAAAGAAAAAGAAAAAGACAAATTACGTCACTTGAGGGGTTTTATGAGTCACACGTGGGAGGTCACTCGTGTGGACAAAGAGAGGACAAAGAGAGCACTGTTTAACTTTAAAGTTCACGCTTTTGTTGAGCTGTTCCATTGCATTTCCAATTTCTTTTTTTTTCCCCTTAAATTTATTTTCAATATTTCACTATGCATGTAGCTTCAATTAATTTTAAAATTGTAGCCAAAAAATTAAATATCTTAAATGAGATTTTAAGAACGTTAAATATAATCGTGGATTTAAAAATTTAAGCTGATTTTTCTGATATTATTTTAAATCATAAAAAAAAATTCATCGATTGATTAAAAAATTAAACCGATGGATAAATATAATTTAATATCATATCATCTAATAAAAAACAAACACTTCTTACTAACGCATATAATGTTGGAGATGTGGCCAAAATTTACAAAATCTACATCAGATTTTGTAAGTTTTGAAAAGTATACAAATAGGTTGTCAATCTTACTCAAAGAATTGCGTTTCAATATTTTTCAATTTCAACCCATCCAAAAAATAGTTTCTAATTTTCATTATATAAATGTTATTATTTACCTTTTTTTAAAAAAAAAATTATGATACAATGTTATTATTTTACTATAATATTAGAAACCAAAATACTTATGTGTATGTAAAATCAACTTTCATATGTTGATTGCTAATTAAGGGAAAAAAAGACTAATTACTTTTCTTCTCTCAAAAGGAAAAAAAAAAAAGATTACTTTTCCATTTTGAGCATGTGTTTATATGGTACTTTATATATGTGTAATGAAGTAAGATCATATAATAATAAACTTTTATAAATTTGACGATCCTCTTTCTCACCTACCATTTTCTAATGACTATGAATTTGTGTCTCTTTTTTTGCTATATTTTTCACTTATTTGCAAATAAATAAATAATTTACTCCACTGAAATAGTCATATTTATTAAAACCACTCAACTTAAGCTTTTCAGCTTATTTATGATTTAATATGATACCACACCTTTTGTTGGCCGATCTTGTACAAATTTTAAAGTCTAAGTGAAAGAGAGGGTTTAAACCTTTGAAATAATAAAATTTACCACAATCCATTAATTTGATATTTTTAGTATAATGGAAATATTTTCATACCTAATATAAACTTCGTACTATAAACATGATATGTTATTGTTTAAATAAAAACAACGAAAACTTACTCAACGACAATTGTGTTCGAGACTATTATTTTTTAAAATTCAAAACAACATATAATTAACTAAAATAAAAGAGAAAAGAATTGCTCTAACGACTTTAAATCTACCGTTGAAAATTGATAGTGACCAAACATATATATTTTTATAAATTAGGGATGAGTAGGAGTATTTTCTGAAGATTCTGAAAGTAAATGTATGTAGTTTTCGAGAGTGGTTCGTTTATTTTCACTAAATGGACGTAGAATTGAAAAGAAAGAGATTAAAAAGATAATATTCTTAGAATCAAAGTCGTTTATTAACGATATGGTAAAGAGTGTGGTGGGGTAGGAGGACGAGATAGGAAGGAAGAAGAAAACAAAAGGTCAAAAAGAGGAGTGTAGAAGGGAATTGGGAAATTTGAAACATAGTGTGTGCAAGTAATGATGGAGCCAAAGGAGCCAAAGGAGCCCACGTGAAGCAACTTGGCTTACTTTTATGGGCCCTGTATGTACAATGGGGTGCTTCAAAATCAGAGTGATTTGAGAACGACGGGGGAAAATAAATAAATAAATAAAACCCTAATTTTAACATAATTTCAAATCAAAATGGACCCCTATTCCCCCTCTTCTCAATTTCTTTTATTTTTTAACACAAAAATTATTAAAAAAAAAAAAAAAAAAAAAATCTACCTCCATCTACAAGAGCCTACAATTATATATAACCCTTCCATCCTCTCCTCTTCTGTGGACATGTCTCGTGAGATTAATCTAGAAATTGAGGGTTTGTTTGGAAGTAGGTAGTTTGGATTCAGTGTATTTAGATTTTGAATTTGAAATTATTAAAATGAAGAATTATATTAGAAAATATAAAATTATTGTATTTCATGTTACAAACTCAAATGTTTTGGTTAAATTAAAATATTTATTATATGATATTACATAATAATAATAATTAGACAAAATTTTAATATAGGTTAAACCAAGTTTATAAATTAATTAATAATAGTTTGTATACAACCTAGTATTTGAGTAACTATAGTTAGTTTTATAGTTAATAAATATATTATCAAACACACAATTTTTTTTTTTTGAATATAATTGAAAATATGAAATACAATTGATATATTTTTATTGGACGCCTTGTTTTTAAATTGTGTTTACCAAATATGTCTAAACATCTCGTATTCTAATGTAATTGAGAGAGAATTAATCTAATGGGAGAATTTGAACATCTAAAATTAAAAATAGAAAAAGAAAAGAAAAAGGAGATGGGAAAAAAAAAAGAAGAGAAGGGTCATATTGTTATTTTAAGTGGAAGAGCAAGATTTGGAGAGATGGTGATGAGATATGGTGATTGAATTTGGAAAGAGGGAGGGGCCTAAAATACTTTGCCAATGAAGAAGGTTTTGATAGGACAGATCAAAAGGGAGCAAAAGTTGATTTTTCTTTTTGAAAAAGAAAATATATATATTGTTGTCCAAAGTACATGGAAAAAGTTATGTAATATATTATATTACGACGTTGAACAACAAACCTCTATCATTCATCATTATTCTTTCTTTCACTTGATTGAAAATTTTTATTAACTTAGATTCCTAATTTTATTAGATTAATTAGTTTGGTTTTTTAAAACATTAACCGAAAGTGGATAACAAAAACATAGAAACTTATGAGTGAAAGTAATGTTTGAAAAACTACATTTTCAAAAAATAAATTGTTATATCGAATGGAGGCTCAACTTTTATATGGATGAAAGGTCCATGATTGCCAACTTTATATTTTTTTTTTATTTTAAAAAATAACTTCACTAACCAAAACTAACAACCAACGAGATCGTCATTAAGAACAAGAAATACTCCCGCATAACTCTTTAACAATGTCCTCAGATATAAGAGACCTGGAATAACTAAAATGAATGATTGCATCGACACGGACGATCAAATTATAAATATGCTTAGAAATGATAAAATTAACAACACCTAACTTTCTATCATTAGGCCTAATTTAAATTTGATAAACCCATGTGTAAAATGTTTTGGCCCAAAAGAAAAGAAAAGAAAATTTTTGGCAGGCAGTGGAAAAATAAAAAGAGAGGTAAATTTTTTTCATTAGAAAGGAAAGGATATATCAAAGAAGAAAATAGAAAATTTTGTAGGTAAAAAAAAAAAAAAAATCAATGAATTGAAGAAAATAAAGAGGGTTTTTCATGAGTTCCTCTTTCTCTCTTTTGATGTTGATGGATAGTGATGAGATCACAACATTACTTGCATAATGCATGGCTATAAACTAAAGTACTACCCCTACCTACCTACCTACCTATACCTACCTCCCAAAAATTCTCACCATGCATCTCAATATTCTCATTTTTAGGGTTTGTGTGTGCCTTTCATTTTGTTGTCATCTCTAAAATTTTCCCTATTTCTCCTTCTCCATATATTAGTGATACTTAAAAACACGTTTAATCTTAGTATTAAGTGATCGATTGACTCAAAAGCTTAAATTGATGGATGAAGATAAATATAATATTAAGAAATAACATTGCAGAGTTTTAAACACGTGATGTCTTCGGACTATATGCTTTGGTATTATGTTAAATCATCGATTGACCCATGTTGATGTCAAAATTCGAACAAAAGAAAACACACCTGACCTTCACGTGAAAACCACAATCAATTTGTAATTTGGAGAATAGAGAACCTGTAAAAACAAAGAAAAATTGTTTCAAAGCCAAAATTAGAAATGGAGAATAGTTAGGTGGAAGATAACTTCAAAGTTTAAGATTGAAATTTAAGTTACCTCATATAGAGTTATAATAACGTATTTATAGAGAGAATGACCTAAAATTACCCTTTTCATTTAGAATTCAGATGAGATAGATTTTTCCTTATCTTACATAAATTAGGTTTTGATTTGATTAGATCACCGGAACACTTATTTGATCCCGAATCCACTTTATCTTAGATTTATCTTCCTCATCTTTTCCTAACTTTTGGCTTGTTTTGTCTGGTACTATAAAGTCACCCATAAGTTTAAGTTGAAGAATAAAAATGAATTTGATATCATATCATCTAACACTCGAAAGATATAATAAGTATGTTTCATATATCAACTATACTCTAAATGATGAGAAAAAGTTTGGAGGTGAGAGTGAAAGGGGATAACTAGGGTTTTGAGGATGTGTGTGGTGAATCTTTGTTTGATTTATTGGTGGAGATTTTCTGAGGGGTATAGTCAGCCATCAGGGTGAAGAAAGATTTAGTTTTTTTTATGATAGCTAAGGGTGTGGGGTATTGTATTGTATATTTCTATTGATTATAAGCTGGCCAAATTTGGAACCAAGTGCTAGCTGCCTTCTCCATCTCATATGGGCTTTGGTCCACACTCATTCACAACTTTCTCATTACATTTAGGTTTCTATTGCTTTATCTTCACATTGAAATAATAGAGGTGTGTAAAGGAACCGAATCGAACCGAACAAAAAAATTCAACTTAACTAGTTTAGCTAGCTCAAGGTATATGCGACTTCTTTTCTAATTTATGTAAACACTCGTCTGACCAGATAGATTGTCTCACTATCTATCCTAAATTCGGTAGAGATTATAAAAAGATTTCAAGTAAATTTGAACAATTCATGGCAACAAATAGAAAGGATATAGACTTAATTTCAAAAACCAAAAATAAAATAGTTACTAAATGAGACCTAAACGTTTTGATGAATTTTGAATATTTTTATTATAAAGAATCTAGCGGAATTTTCACTATTTTAAAAACTTTTGAGACATCAAATTTAACATACTTTTTTTAGATATGATCTAAAAAATTGTAGAGATGTGAGAATTCAAACCTCTAATCTTTTGGTTGAAAAATAGGTAACGTCTTAGCCAGTTAAACTATACCTAGATTCATCATGTTAATGTATTTATTTGCAAATAATAATAATAATCATCATAATAATGCTTATGCATTATACAATATTTGAATTAGAGACGTAAGAATCTAAATTTTTAATGAATTCTTCTATATCCGCAATTAAATCTTGATACTAAGGTCTCCTTTGGTAACCATGTGATTTTTTATTTTCATTTTTAAAAATTAAGCCTATTTCATTCACATTTCTTACAATGATGTATATCTTTCTAAAGTACAATGGTTGAATTCTTAACCAAATTTCAAAAATAAAAACAACTTTTTAAAAGCCTTTTTTTAGTTCACAAATTTTGGTTTGGTTTTTTAAACCATTAGTGAAAAGTAGACAACAAATGAAGAAATTTGAAAGTGGATGTAGTGTTCATACGCTTAATTTTCAAAAATAAAAAACAAAATAATGATTAAATGGTGCCTAAATAAAACCATTTTTGGATAAGATACTTTTAAGCCGAGGTGCAATTTTGATCACATGATGAAGTAAGATCTTTATCCTAAGTATTCGAGCTTTTATAAATCGGACAAGTTTAATTAATCATAATATAGCAATCCAAGTATAAGCAACGTTACCAAATCTTGTATACTAAATCAAATATGTTATAGGTAATATTGAACTAGAGGACTTAACCGACATTTAAAAAAGATCACTAGAAAGGTCCATTATTCTTTTTAGTGTCCAAATTTTGACATCACAACAAATTCGAAAATCATTTTACCAACTGAGGCGGCCAAAATGTTGTAATTTTAAATCCTTTCAATTCATATATTGATGGTAGAAATATAGTTCATGTTGTTTAGATTTTGAAGAAGTTTTTGAGTATCTAAAAAGAATATAATAACTTTATTGCACTAGAAACAAAAAAAAGGAATTATTTGTTTATTTATTTATTTTTTGTGTAGAATTCAAAATATTCTAATATCATATTATTGTTTAACTTAAAAAAACATCATATTGACGTCTAAAATATAATAAAAAATAATTAATATTATTCTTCTTATTGAAATTAAACTTCCCATATCCAAAAAAGTTACAATTTTAGGAGAGTGAAAAGATTATTTTTAAGGCATTGGACATGTTAAATGGAGACAAAAAAGGAAAAATAATGATCAAAATGATATTCATAAAATCCTCAGACCTTGATATTTCAATTTCAACAAATGCCAATTTGAACATTTCAATGGTACATGCTACACACTTAGACACCATGCACAAACTATATATATTAAACTTTGAACTAAAGCAAAATTGCAATAAATAAGATTTCGTTCGGTAATCATTTGGTTTTTTTGTTTTTGTTTTTGAAAATTAAGTATATTTTATCCACATTTCTTACAATAATTTGCATCTTTCTTAATACAATGGTTGAATTTTTAGTCATATTTTAAAAATAAAAAATAAAATATTACCAAACGAAGCCTAAATAATTTATAGAGGAAGATCAAAATCCCTAAACCTAAAGAAACAAACATTACCTCTACTAGACCATTATAAAATTAAGAAAGCATTGATATCTTGAGTCAAATTTCAAAGAATAGCTCAGGTCATCTAATTCTAAAATTATTTTTTTAAAAAATAATAATAATAATAAAAAGAAAAGGAAAAGGAAAAAAAATAACATTATGAATATTTTCACCCATTAATTCAAAAGCCAACACTAGAAGGAAAATTGATATACCCCTAAGTGTGGGTTGAGACCCCTCTAATATATATATATTTGAAGTTGAATGATGGATTGTATAAAGATTTCAACTATCCATCTTTAAAATAGTAATTAATATTTATACGTAGTATATAAAAATTAAGATAAGAAATACTTTAGGTCAATCTCTAAATTTTCATAAAAATAACATTTAATTCTTAAATTTGGTTGACAATAATTTAAACCTTATATTTTTCAAATTTATAACAATTTAGTCTCTACAATGAAACATATTAGTATAATTTGATGAAATTAATTTTTTACAAGAGTAAATTGATAAACTGAATGGGAATCAAAATTTATTTATAGACTATAAAGACTAAGTCATTATATACCAAAAATCAACCATCAATTTTTTTAATAAAAAGATTCGTCCTAAAAGCTAGTTACAAATTATATATTTCAAGAACTAAATCGTTAATTATTAAAATTCAATGACTAAATTATTATAATTGAATTTAAAAATTCAGAGACTAAATTATAATTTTCATAAAACTTCAACATCCAGAAATATTTCCAGATGCAGCCATATTATTCCCTAGAATGTGAACATGTACAAAGTCACGAGGGATTTAACTTTGGAAATAAATGAAATAATATTTATTTAGAGAGCCAATTTTAAGGAAATAATTAATTCTTATAGATTAATTTAATTATTGCATTAAAAGATTATAGCTATATTTTTAGAGTGTTAATGATGATTATGGATATTTTGGTGGATGACAGTAAAAAAGGTATAGGAAAAAAGTCCGGCAAAAAATCTCAACTCTTGATACCCTAAAATCTATATGATTGATTCTATAAGGGTTGCAAATCAACCTTTTTGTATCAAACATAATATTATTTTTTTATTAATTACTAGTAATATGATTTATATACACATTGAATCTCTAAATACGACTTTTTAAAGAAAAAAACAAAGAAGTCAAACTTCTAAGCATCCACCTCTCTTTTAATTAAAAAAAAAAAAAAAAAAATCGGACTTCTAATCTCCAGAACGAAAAGTCATGTCAATTAGTTGAACTAAGTTCATTTTAGTCATGAACTTTTTCTATTCATTCTATCTTGTGGTAGAATATGTCAATTTGGATATAGTTTAGTGGTAGAATTATAATATCTTTAAAAAAATAATGTAATAATCTTTCTTTCAGGACGAATTAATATATATATGTATTCCATTTGACCTAGTTGAGATGTCCAAGTTTGCCGACTATTGATATCAATATCGAGATTTTAATTTTACAGATATAATGATATAATTTTAATATTGTAGGATATTTATGTAAGCTAAAAAATTTATAAAAATTATCTAGTTTAATTTATTAAGTTGCAGATAGTGTTATTTATATATTTATTTATATTGAATTAAATAAATGATTTTTTTAATGTGTTACTAGTATTTATAAAAGATATTGATGATATTAATGAATTTGTAATATCAATGTCAAATCTTTCGATTTATAGATATAACGATGAATATATAAATATGTCTATCGATATTTAATTATTAATTCGAATATTGGTTTGGTGGATACTATTAATCTCTTAAATGTCCATGATTCAATTTTCAATTTTCAATTATTGAACTAAAAATTTGATTAAGAAATTGAATAAGGGAGAAGTGAGCATATCTTCTCTCTTAAATGTCTACCACAAATTTGTTACTTGCAAGTCCCTACCAAATAAAAAGTAGGATATTTCCCCTTCAAAGAAAAAAAAGATATTTGATTTTTAAGAATAAGATATATTTGTATAAATCTTAATCTTGTAACTCGAGAATTTAAAAAAAAAAATTAAAATTAAATGATTCACTACTTTCTTTGCTTAAATTAAAATTGAAGTAAGTTAATATTTGGTTCTAAGGTAGAATAGTATTTTTTTTTATGGGTTTTTGCTAAAACTCTGTAAATAAATAAAATATGTAACCAAAATTAAATTTAAGAATTAGTAGGGTTATTTTTGTAAATTATTCTAATTCATAAGTACATGAAAATTTTCCTACAAATAAAATATATTTTTTGAGAAAATAATTTTTTTTTTTTTTTTAAAAAAAGTAGTGTTCTTTTATGAGCTTTATGGTTAAAATTTCATAAATACATGAATTTTTTTCCTAATTTAATATTCTAGGTTTGAAATAATTTTCATATACTTAACAATTTTAATTTCAACAATCAATAATAATATTTTTAATTAAAAGTGAGATTGAGTAGTGTTCTATTTTTTACTTTATTAAGTTTCTTAAATACATGAAATTTTTCATTAAACAATGGAAATTAGAAACATCGAAAACATCGAAGTCCAATGTAATAATATTCTTGAGGTGTAGAAAATTATTTTGGGAATCCAAAATAAATTTTCAATTTTTCTTAATGACTTTGATGTCACTCATAATTATTAATCATGTCTTGTTCCATAATGTGAGCTAGTCAGCATGGACATTTAAAAAGCAAAATAACATTTCGTGAACTTCATTATATTTTTAATTGAATAATAAAAGATGAAATTTGGTAACCGTTTTTTTACGAGTGTTCACTACAAGAAAAATGAGCTCCTCCGATGCCTAAATCGATCGTCGGGAGACAGGGTGTCTCCCGATGAAGTAAAACATCGTCGACGCCATAAAGAACCGTCGGGAGTTCCCAAGGAACTCCAACTCCCGACGAGTAAATCAAACTCCCGACGGTTTCCCCGACACCCGTTGGGCGGTGTCGGAGATGGAATCTAGTAAAAATCAGATCCCTTCTTCTTCACCCCCACCCCCCCCTTCCTCTTCCCCATCGTCCCACGTTTCGCTCAACACCCGTCACTCCCCTCCTTCAACCGCGCCTTCTTCAACCCGTGTGCGTCTCCTTTAAGTTGTCACTGCCTCTGTCCAGCCGCCGCCCGCCACCCGCGCCCCTTTTTAGTCCACCGCCTGCCGGTAATCTTTCCCCTTTATTTTCTCTTATTTTTTATATTAATCTAAATCATTATTTTTAATTTCTAGCATGTTATTGTAGATTGAGTTTTTTTTATTATTATTATTGTGGATTGAGTTTTTTTTTTCTTTTAATTTTTAAGGTTATGGATTACTTAATTTGATGTGGCAATTTCTGCAATTTGGTGGATTATTGTGAATTGTGAATTATGGATGTTATAATTTATGCAATTTTGTGGATTATGGATATTATACTTTATTAATCTTGGACTTAGTTTAGGAAAAAAAATCAATAACATTAGAGGCAAAAAAAGTCAAATCACCCATTATAAATTATTTAGAATTTTAAATTCTCCAAATAAACTTGGAATTTTGTATTAAGTTAATCAAAATTCATGCTTAATAAAGACTTTGTACTTTGTCCTCTAATCCAAGTTATTGTTTTAGATTACAAGTTGGTCAGAAAAGATATATTTTTAAGGATGAATAAATAATGGATTAAAATAAGGAATAAGTTATCAGTAGAGTATAGAGAAAGAGTATCTCAGTTTTTTATATGACGAAGTTTCATGTTAATGATTTCGGACGAATAAGATGTCCATGCAAGAATTGTATGAATTCAATTTGGGAAAAAATAGATATCATGGAACGACATCTATTAACATATGGAATATCTCCCTCATACTGTGAATGGGTATATCATGGAGAGCCAGTAAACTTATCTAGAGGTTTTAAAAGTCATACAACTCATTCAATACAAAATGTTGAAGTAGATAGTATAGAGGGTAATGTTGCCGAAGAAAATGAGATGTTGAATCTTATAAACGATTTACAAGTTCCAATTGAAAACGAAAATGCAAATGAAGAAAGGATTGAGAATGAAATGTCCTCTAATGGTCAAGAAAGAGATACCATGAACTTATTCGAGGATTTAATGACCGAAGCACGTAATGAATTATACCCTGGTTGTTCGCAATTTTCGTCCTTGAAATTTTTAGTGAAGTTGATGCATATCAAAGTTCTCAACAGCTGGATTAACAAATCATTTGACATGTTGCTGGAATTGTTAAAAGCAGCGTTTCCACCTGGCACCGCTATATCTACTTCTTTTTATGAAGCCAAGCGAAAATTGCGTAATTTAGGCCTATGTTATGAGTCTATTCATGCGAGTAAATATGATTATGAGTCTATTCATGCGTACAAATACTCGTTTTGTCGTTGAACTTGGAGTTCTTGTGTGTTTATGAATGTTATAGGTGAGTTGAGATTGGTTTAAACTATTTTGGGGACAAAGTTGGAATTTTATGTGTGTTCATTTTTATTTATGAAATTTGTGTGTTTTTTTATGTTCGGGAGGTTTCATGTTTGTCGTGAGGGTGGGTAGAGTTTGATTATACTCGTTTTGTCGTTGAACTTAGAGTTCTTGTGTGTTTATGAATGTTTATGAAGTTCTAATGTGTTTGTGGATGTTTTGTTTATGAAGTTTGAACGTGTTATGGATGTTTAAAATGATGACATTTGAATGTTTTTGTTTTATTGTAGCTCGGAGATGAGGTTGGACAATTGTTCAAAATGTTGTATTCCAAACGTGTTCTAGACATTGTTTTCATTTTATTTCTTCTATATATTTGTGAAAAAAAATTTCTTTTATTTAGTATCGACTTTGTTTTATTCTAGGATATTGTAATTTTTTATTTATTTGTCATACTATAGACTTCGTTTTCATTGTTTTATTTATTATGTGAATCTGTTTAGTAGGTTAATTATGTTTTACAGGTTATTAATATCAAATTTTAAAAAATTACAAACTATAAATTAAAAATATTTGAAAGACAATTTTCAACTAATGAAGGAACTCCCCACGCATATATTACTGTGTCGAGAGTTCCTGTAACTCCCAATGCATAAAACAAACCGTCGGGAGTTCCAGAACTCCCGACACATGAAACAAACCTTCTGGAGTTCGAGAACTCCTGACGCATAGAACAAGGCGTCGGGAGTTAGTCGAGGAACTCCCAATGCATGTATAGGGCATCGGGAGTTCTTCCAGCTTTCGATACCGTATATAAGGTGTCGGCAATTGGAAGAACTCCCGACGCCTTCCTTTCATNCTCGCCGCGCCCTCTCCTCCATCGGTCTCCCTTGCCATCACTCCCTCTCCCTCGCGTTTCGCTCAACATCCGCCATTCCCCAACTTCAACCCGCATGCGTCTCCTTCAAGCTGTCGCCACCTCTGTCCAGCCGCCACCCACCGGTAATCTTCCCCCTTTATTTTCTCTTATTTTGTATATTAATTAAAACCATTATTTTAATTTCTAGCATGTTATTATGGATTGGGTTTTTTTTTTATTATTATTATTAACGAACTTGAAGATGTTTAGAAACAAATGAAAGAGGATCATGCAAGACAAATGGAAGAAATGAAAAAAATGATTAAAGACATGATACGATCACAGAGAGGAAACCCATCGAATTAGGTATGATTACTACATTATTTTGTTGTTTAATATG
The DNA here is from genome assembly GCF_009727055.1 of Benincasa hispida. Classification (NCBI taxonomy): domain Eukaryota; kingdom Viridiplantae; phylum Streptophyta; class Magnoliopsida; order Cucurbitales; family Cucurbitaceae; genus Benincasa; species Benincasa hispida. The sequence continues at coordinate 50,659,372 of NC_052350.1, read as the reverse complement.
TTGCTATCCTACAGTTATGGTAGCAAAGTAGTTATGTCTTAAGTAGTTTTATGGCAAAGAACTGTTGGCTATCCTGCAGTTATGGTAGCCAAACAACTGGATTTTGATGTGCTTTTTGTTGTTTTGTGTGTCTTTTGATGTGCTATCTTGCAGTTATGAAATTTGTGTATTTTTTGATGTTTGGGAGGTTTCATGTTTATCGTGAGGGGTGGGTAGAGTTTGATTACACTCATTTTTTCGTTGAACTTGGAGTTTTTGTGTTTTTATGAAGTTCTAATGTGGTGTGGGGGTGAGTTGAGATTGATTTAAACCATTTTGGGAACAAAGTTTGAGTTCTAGGTGTGTTCATTCTGTGTATTTTTTTATGTTCATGAGGTTTCATGTTTGTCGTGGGGGTGGGTAGAGTTTGATTATACTCGTTTTGTCGTTGAACTTGGAGTTCTTGTGTGTTTATGAAGTTCTAATGTATTGTGGGGGTGAGTTGAGATTGGTTTAAACCATTTTGGGGACAACATTTGAGTTTTATGTGTGTTCGTTCTTGTTTATGAAATTTGTGTATTTTTTGATGTTTGAGAGGCTTCATGTTTGTCGTAGGGGTGGGTAGAGTTTGATTGTACTCGTTTTGTTGTTGAACTTGGAGTTATTGTGTGCTTATGAATGTTTATGAAGTTCTAATGTATTGTGGGGAGTGGGTTGAGATTGGTTTAAACTATTTTGGGGACAAAGTTTGAGTTTTATGTGTGTTTGTTCTTGTTTATGAAATTTGTGTTTTTGTATGTTTTTTTATGTTCGAGAGGTTTCATGTTTGTCGTGGGGGGTGGGTAGAGTTTGATTATACTCGTTTTGTCATTGAACTTGGAGTTCTTATGTGTTTATGAATGTTTATGAAGTTCTAATGTATTTGTGGATGTTTTGTTTATGAAGTTTGAACGTGTTTATGGATGTTTAAAGATGATGACATTTGAATGTTTTTGTTTTGTTGTAGAATGCTGTTCGAAGAGGAGGTTGGACGATTGTTCAAGATGTTGTGTTCTAGAAGTGTTCTAGATGTTGTTTTCATTTTATTTCTTCTATGTATTTGTGAAAACAATTTTTTTTTATTTAACATCAACTTTGTTTTATTTTAAGATATTGTAATTTTTTATTTATTTGTTATAGTATGGACTTCGTTTTCGTTGTTTTATTTATTATGTGAATCTGTTTAGTTGGTTAATTTTGTTTTACAGGTTATTCACATCAAATTTTAAAAAATTACAAACTGTAAATTAAAAATATTTGAAAGACAATTTTCAACTAATGAAGGAACTCCTCACACATATATTATTGCGTCGGAAGTTCCTGTAACTCCCAATGCATAAAACAAATCGTCGGGAGTTCGAGCACTCCCGACGCATGAAACAAATCGTCGGAAGTTTGAGGACTCCCGACGCATAGAACAAGGCATCGGGAGTTAGTCGAGGAACTCCCAGTGTTAGGTGTTCCTCAACTAACTCCCGACGCCTTCCTTTCATGCGTCGGGAGTTCCTCTCCCAATAGATTTTCCCCAACCAACTCCCGACGATCCATTATTCGTCGGGAGAGGCTCTTCCGATGCATTTTCCATCCTTTCTCGGTAAATTGTGACATCGGGAGAAGTTCGATTTTTTGTAGTAGTTGTCGGGTGCTAACATCTTCCTTACACACAAATGACTCCCGAACTCAAATCTAAATTTTTTCGTAGACCAATATTTCTTTAATTAGGTGACTAATTAGGCCTTTAATATGGTTGATGACGACTCCAAAACTCTTTAATTTAAGAAACCCATAAAAGAAGATGTCAAACTCTCCACATCGCAATCACATTGCGACATATGTAATATTATTCACTTGAAATTCTAACTTCTAAGCTCTTTACATGAAATGATATGTGGATATCTAACTTTTAACTTCAAGAGATATAGAGTGCAATATCAATCATCATACAACAACATCTCCCATGTGACTGTTTGGTTGGCATTTCATTTCATTCCATCACCACTGCCAATCTTCTACAAATGTTTGTTTATATATCATTTTTTTTTATCATTTTTTTTCTCTTCCTCATATCTTTTCCCTCTTCTCTTTTTCCTTTTATTTCCTTTTATACATTATTCCACATTCCACACATTTGTTTTCTCCCTAAACATAACTCTCTATTCTTTATCCTTTTACTTTTTTCCCCATGACATAATATATTCAATATGCTTATGTTATTATTGATAGGGGTGATTTTGAACTTGTAGAAAATAACAAGATATTTAAGTGGATTTTATTGAATTTTTTGGAAAAATTAAAGACCCAATGGCATTCTTGTAAATAATGAACAGTGGCAAACTTGTAATTATTCATTCTTCTTCAAAATTAGGGCCTTTTTCGTGGGTCGAAAGAAGCCACCTGTGCTGAAGAAGGTACAGCCGTAATCGAAAACAAAACAGAGGCAGCCGCTGAAGAGAAGTGCAGCCACCTGAGGAATTTCGAAGTCCACGAACCGCCTGAAGTAAGAGGGAGCGCCACTGTCGTCCGGTCCAAAGTTGAAGAGCCTGTTGGAACTTAGGTTTGCCGGTTCGGGTGTCGCGGTGTGTACGTGGTTTTTTGCAGATCAGTTTGCGACGTGAGCGATCGGGGCAACAGTCATCGACCGTGGGTTTTCTCCATCCGGCATGGTCGACGACGTGGGCGTGGAAGCCGGTTCTTGCGTGGAGCGACAACGGTGAGAGATACGCGCGGGTCTGCGCATGGTTCGCTGGTCAGAGGCGATAGTGCACTATTTTGAGCTTTTTTGCAGCGGGTTGTTCTCAGTTTTCAGAGGCGGCATTGTGTGCAGATCTCTCGGTATCAGTGGATCTTAGAATTACAGAATGGTGAATTCGTTGATTATCTGTAATTTGTAAATTCCTTTATTGCTCATTAATAAAATTAATTCAAGCTGGTTATCAAAGTGGATGTAAACTAAACTAGTCGAACCACTATATATCTTGGTGTTCTTTACTGCTTTTGATTTATTTTTGCTGAGTGTTTGCGTCCAAGTTGATCCAAAGAAGGTGTGTGGTAGTGTGCTGGCATATTCTGTAACAAAAGGTAGCCAAAATCTTAGATGAAGATAACCTTCCACCAACAATTACAAAAGCTAAAAAAAGGATATGGATGAGATGGCCTAGGCTAGTAGATGAGGCCACTACTACAGCGGAATTGTGGAAGAAACTGGAAAGTCTTTATTTGACTAAGTCTTTGCCAAATAAATTATATCTAAAGGAGAAATTTTTTGGATAGAAGATGGACTCAAGTAAAGGCTTAGAAGAGAACCTAGATGAATTTTAGAAGATTATAGTTGATCTCAATAACATCGATGAGAAGATGTCGGATGAAAATCAAGCAGTTATTCTTCTGAATTCTTTGCCATAATCATTTCGAAAAGTTAAGGCAACTATTAAATATGGACGGGATTCATTGTCCATAGATATAGTGTTGGATGCCTTAAGAACGAGAAATCTCGAGATTAAAAATGAATGCAAGGATGGAGAGTTACTCATGGCCAGAGGCAAAAATGAGAAAAAAAAAATGGAAAACGAAAAAAGTCGAGATCCAGGTTGAAATCAAAGGGGAAAAGCAAAAAGTGTTTCTTATGTCATAAAGAATGACACTTTAGAAAGAATTGCCCTTTGAAAAATAGCAAGGAAGTATCAAGTAGCGAGCATACAGGGGATTCTAGTACAGTAAATATTACTGATGGGTATGATTCAGCAGAGTTTTTGATGGTGTCCAGCAGGGACATTCAGAATGCCTGGATCATGGATTTAGGGTACACGTTTCACATGACTCCTAATCGGGATTTCTTGATTGACTTTCAGGAAAATGATGGGGGATCAATTCTGCTTGGTGATAATGGTGCTTGTGATATAAAAGGAATTGGGTCAGTTCGAATTGCAACACATGATGGTATGATCAGAATTCTTACAAATGTAAGGTATGTTCCAGAACTCAAACCAAATCTAATTTCTCTTGGCGAATTAGATAGAGCAGATTATTCTTATAAATCTGAGAATGGAGTTCGGAAGGTTATCAAGGGTTCTTTAGTTAAGTTGAAGGGGATCTTGAGGAATGGTCTTTATGTGTTGGAAGGTACTGCAGTTTCAGGTAGTGCTGTTGTTGCATCTGGGAAAGAAATAGATAAATCTATGTTATGACATAAAAGACTAGCGCATGCTTTCAGAACAAGGTTTGCTTGGAGGAGTTAAAGACATTGAACTCCCATTTTGTGAACACTGCATAATAGGAAAGTCTACTAGAGTGAAGTTTGGGAAAGGGAAGCATTCTACTAAAGGAATTTTTTATTATATTCATTCAGATTTGTGAGGTCCTACAAAGGTACCTTCTATGGGAGGTTCGAGATATTTTATGTCGATCATTGATGACTTTTCAAGAAAGGTGTGGATGTATCCACTGAAACAGAAGAATGAAGCTTTTGGGAAATTTCTTGAATGGAAAAAGCAAGTTGAGAACCAGACAACCAAAAAGATAAAGTATCTGAGGACAAACAATGGTTTGGAATTTGTGAATCACAAATTTGATAAATTTTGCAAATCTGAGGGAATTACGAGGCATTTCATTGTTACGTACACTCCACAGCAGAATGGTTTAGCTGAGAGGTTCAACAGAACAATTATGGAGTGTACAAGATATTTCTTGACAAATGCTTCATTACCCTTGAAATTTTGGGGGAAGTTGCCCAAACAGCCTGTTATCTTATTAATAGGAGTCTGTCTTCCGCTTTAGGCCTAAAGACTCCTCAAGAGATATGGACAAGCAACAAGCTTGGATCATCTCAGAGTGTTTGGATGTTCAGCTTATGCTCATGTTAAGGAAGGGAAGCTGAATAAGAGGGCACTAAAATGTATGTTTATTGGCTACCCTCGGGGTGTTAAAGGATATAAACTTTGGTGCTTGGAAGAGGGCAGAAATAAATGCATTATTAGCAGAGATGTGACCTTTAATGAAACAGAGATGTCATTTCATGTCAAAGAGCAGCAGAAACAACAGACAGTTGATTAGGTTAAGGCAGAGGTTAGAATTGATTCTAAAGCACAACCATCAGTTAATTCAGATGATTCCAATGATCAGTCATCCAGTTCTGATGATAGATAGCCTCCATTGCAGAGGACTTTGATTGATGAGGGAACTTTTGGTGAAGAAAGCTCAAGTGGCAGTGACCTACAAAACTATCAGCTTACACGTGACTAGCCTCAACAGGTGAGGGATGCCCCTACGAGGTATGGTTATGCTGATTTAGTTGCTTATGCTCTTACTTGTGCAGCTGACAGTATTGAAGCAGAGCCTCTTACTTTTGAGGAGGCTATTGTATCTGATTCGAAGGAACCGTGGAAGGATGCTATGGAAGTAGAATTATTCTCATTGCAGAAGAATCAGACATGGTCATTGGTTCCAAGGCCTTCTAATCAAAAACTCATTTGGTCAAAGTGTATTTATAAAATCAAGCCAGGTATAGGAGGTGACAACAAGCCTAGGTATAAGACTAGACTAGTAGCCAAGAGCTACACTCAAAATGAGGGAGTTGGCTTTCATGAGATTTTCTCTCCAGTGGTGAGGCATTCGTCCATTCAATTAATTTTATCTATTGCTGTTCACTTTGATATGTTTGTTGAACAGATGGACGTCACCACAACTTTCCTTCATGGTGAATTGGAGGAAATGATCTACATGGCTCAACCTAAGGGCTAGAAGATGAAAGGAAAGGAAGACATGGTTTGTCGTCTTCATAGGTCCATCTATGGACTGAAGCAATCGCCGAGACAGTGATATATCAGGTTTGACAATTTTATTCTAAAGCAGGGGTTTCACAGGAGCTCATATGATGCTTGCGTGTACTGGAAACTATCTCAGAAAGGTACATATACTTATCTACTTCTGTATGTAGATGATATGATTCTGGTGTCTAAAGATTATTCTGAAATCTGTGATCTCAAGAAACGATTGAGTAGTGAATTTGAGATGAAATATTTAAGTGAACTGAAAAGGATCCTAGACATGGATGTGAAAAGAGATAGGGAGAAAGGTTTGTTAACCATTTCGCAGGAAAGTTATGTGCATAAACTGCTTGAGAAGTATAATATGTCTGGTTGTAAGGGAGTTTCGCACCCTTAGCATCTCATTTTAGGCTTTCTTCGTCTCAGTATCCTGTTATTGAACAAGAAAGTTTAGAGATGGCTAATATTCCCTATTGTAATGCTGTTGAAAGTATTATGTATTTGATGATTTGTACTAGGCCTGATTTGGGTTATGCTATGAGTATGATAACTAGGTTTATGTCAAATCCTGGGAAGGAACATTGGAATGTAATTAAATGGGTGTTTCGATATTTGAAAGGTAGTGCTAGTGTATCATTGTGTTTTAGCAGGGATTGTGATAAATCAGCACTTCTTCACAGATACAGATTATGCTGCAGACCTTGACAAAAGAAGGTCTCTATCAGGTCACATTTTTTGTCTGTTTTGTAATGTGGTCAATTAGAAGGTTTCTCTACAGTCAGTTGTTGCCTTGTCTACTACTGAGTCAGAGTATATTTTAGTGGGTGAAGCTGTGAAAGAGGCAGTTGGTTGAAAATGATAGTTGGTGAGTTGTTGTCGCAGGAGTTCATTCCTATCGTCCGTTGTGATAGCCAGAGTGCTATTCATCTTGCAAAGAATCCATCTCATCACGAACGGTCTAAGCATATCGATATCAAATTTTATTTTATCAGAGAAGTTGTGGCCCAGAAAGATGTTGAACTGGTCAAGGTTCATACAGTTGAGAATTTGTCAAATATGTTAACCAAGGTTCTTCCAGCCCCTAGGTTCAAATAATGGGCTAAATATTAAATCTGGATGATAAGAAGATTGGAGAATCAATGTACTTAAATATTCTTATTATGGGGGAGATTTGTAGAAAATAACAAGGTATTTAAGTGGGTTTTATTGGATTTTTTGGAAAAATTAAAGGCCCAATGGAATTTTTGTAAATAATGAGCACAAACTTGTAATTATTCCTTCTTCTCCAAAATTAGGGCCTTTTTCGTGGGTCTCCTTTTGCTGAAGAAAGAAGCCGCCTGTGCTGAAGAACAGCCGTAATCGAAAATAAAACAGGGGTAACCGCTGAAGAGAAGTGCAGCCGCCTGAGGAATTTCGAAGTCCACGAACCGCCTGAAGTAAGAGGGAGCGCCACTGTCGTTCAGTCTGAAGTTGAAGAGTCGACTGGAACTTGGTTTTGCCGGTTCGGGTGCCGCGGCGTGTGCGTGGTTTTTTGCAGATCAGTTCGCGGCGTGAGCGATCGAAGCAGCAGTCGTCGACCATGGGTTTCTCCGTCCAGCGAGGTCGACGACATGGGCGTGGAAGCCAGTTCTTGCGTGGAGCGGCAACAATGAGAGATACACGCGGGTCTGCGCGTGGTTCGCCGGTCAGAGGCGATAGTGCACTGTTTTGGGATGTTTTTCAACGGGTTGTTCTCAGTTTTCAGAGGCGGCGTTGTGTGCAGATCTCTCGGTATCAGTGGAGCTTAGAATTACAGATTGATGAATTCGTTGATTATCTGTAATTTATAAATTCCTTTATTGCTCATTAATAAAATTAATTCAAACTGGTCGAACCACTATATATCTTGGTGTTCTTTACTGCTTTCGATTTATTTCTGCTGAGTGTTTGCGTTCTGTTTGGCCATCTAAGTTAGGTTCTAAAACTCTCACAGAACTAACAGAATAATCAACATCAAACAAAAATAGAAACAACAAAATCAAGAAGATAATAAGATTCGTATCAAAAGTGGCGACTTAATACAAAAATAAGTCTAGAAAAGAGATCGGCTTAGCTCAATGTACTTGGTCTATCCTAGCTCAAAGGATCATCTTAGAATCAAAATATATGACTAAGAGAATGCTCAACTAAAGCTGACCCTAACAGAATACCAAATGAGGCAAACCTCTCGCATGCTCCAACCTAGTAAGTCAAAGAATAACCCAATGCAACTCTAGAAACCATATTTAGGAAGAACTTCTCAACTACACCTATAAATATATCATGATAGCTCAGGGAGAGAAGTTAGTCCATTCTAATATTCAAACTCTCTACTTGTTACACAAATACACTTTCTAACTTAAGCATTGAGGCATGTGTGGCAAGCACTACACCGACGTGCAAATCTTTTCATTTTGCAAATCACATTCTTCGTTGAATTATTTCAAATTTACCGTAGTTATCACATGAAATCAGGTTCGTTTTTCCTTATCTGAATATATTTTGGCATCAACTATTATTATTATTATTATTATTATTATTATTATTATTATTTGTCGTAGTCCATGCAACTACTAGTTGATGTGATGAAGATGTCAAGAAAGTATGTGGATAGAAGAAGTTCCTAATTTTCAGCGTTGTTAAATGATAGGATCTAAAGACTATTTGTCTTAGCTTCATGCATTCACAAAGCTTTTTATAATTTCTTTGGATTTACTACACTACTTGATTCACTCTGCATTTTTGTTTTGAATTTGACAAACTATTGAAGTGAAAATGATGTAGGAAGATTTGGTTTTGAAAATCTCTATACATGTAGGGTATAATTTTGAAGACAAATTTGAGATATATCCTTTTCTCTTGAAATTACAAAGTTGATTTTTCTATCATCTCTGAAATTCTTTCATATTCATGATTATTGACCATGCAATTAAAATTTCACATTGGCTAGATAAGAGGATGATTGTAGTTGTTTAAGTGAGGAAACAATTATATCTGAGACATTTTTTAATGAAACCAAAAGCTAAGTCATGTTAGGCTTATGTCCAAAATTGGATGATATCGTATACAATTGTGAAGATATGTAGAGTTCCTTATCGTTAACAATTTATATTATCAGAGTCATGCTCTTGACTTAGTCATGTCAGTGGAATCTTCATGTGTCGAACAAGGTAAGTAGCCGTGAGTTTTGAAAGATGCAAGTCAATAGTGTGATATGTGGTTGAGCTTTGTACGATAGACAGTGTGTTCTTGTAAAGTATGTGGAAGTTGACTTGGATAAAAATTATTATTTAATAATTGTTCGTATATTTCACAGAGCCAAATTAAGTGAGAGGTAGAATTGATTATTTTGAAAATCAACAATCAAAATTTTCATGATCAATACATTAATTTTAAGGTTAAAATATCATTTTCTCTCTATGTACTTTGAGTTTCATCTCATTTTAGTTCAAATGTTTTTTTTATTGTTTAAATTTAAGTTTTATTAAAAGTACATCGACGAAGCGAAATTGATTTTTATCAAAATTTATTATATAATAGCAATAAAAATATTTTATTAAAAAAATCCATGTGAATATTATTTCAAAATTCATATTAAATTTAAGTTTTATTTGAAAGTAATTAGAAAAGGAACAAAACCCAAATACATTGGCCAAAAAAATATTTGAACCTAATTTTAATCAAGTGTATAATATATTTATATATTTTCTAACCCGATATGTAAATTTAAAATTTTTAAATTGTTAAAAAGAAAAAAATAAAAATAAAAACTAAAAAAAAGGTTTGGGCTACGTTTCCAGTTGTTTGGGCTTGGCCCGGCCCACTAACTAGAAGTATGCACAAATTTAGACGGGATTAGCAAATTTTAATTTTCTCTTAATTATAATATTCGAATTTAATGTGAATAATTGGTACAAAATAATCATTATGTAAGCAAAGCTGACCAAATTATAAAAATCAATGTGTTTCCGTAAAAATATATTTTAAACATCAGTAAAACTGAGAAAAACTACGCAATTTAATTAATAAAAAGTCAAACAAATTAAGCTTATACATTATTCTTAATCCTTATAATTTAACATGTTTGATAACCATTTGATTTTTTATTTTCTTTTAAAAGTAAGTCTATTTCTTTTACATTTCTTAGAATGATTTGCATCTTTCTTAAATACAATAACTGAATTAGCCAAATTCCAAAAACAAAAATAATTTACTTTTTTTAGCTCTCAAAATTTGGTTTCGCTTTTGTAAAAAAATAGATAACAAAGGAAGAAATTTGAATATGAAAGTAATGCCCATAAGCTTAATTTTAAAAAAACAAATACAAAAAATAAAATGATTACCAAACAGGAACTTAATTAATTTTTTTCAATGTTTATATATAAAAAAAATTTATTTCTTTTCAACCTGTATATTATTATAGGATCATCAAGAGGGATATGGTGTATGAATTTAAATTAACAAATCAGATTCATATTAAAAAAAAAAAAAAAAAACCTTAAAATATGTTGTTTGATCATATGAGTAAAATGTTATAGTAGCTTTATTATTTTATATCCACGGCAAAATATCATGGTCACATCTTATTATATTTGTGAATAAGTTAACTCAATTTTCTATACTTAAAAATAACTGAAATAAATATTCAAGTTATTAGAGGAATAAAAAAAAAAAAAAATTAACTATCTAGTAATACGTAAGCTTTCTTTATTTTAGATAGAAAGATCCCAAATTTAATTCTAATTAAGTAAAAAAATGATACATTTAATTCATTAAAAAAACACATTATCTTAAAATCCATACTTGGCATCCAAATTAATTAGTAATTACCTACATTCTATAGAAACTAAATGTAAAATTGAATTATAATTTGCTAGATTAAAATTGAATGTATGATTAAGGACAAGAAATTATTGTTCTGAATTTATTTAAATTTTTAACTTAATTGAAAATTTTTTGTCCAGGAGAGAGCAATTTTTTAGGGTCAAACAGGGCCTTCCTTTGCCGGAAAACACTCCATTTCCGGCCAAAATGATTAATCCAATCTTTTTGAGTTTCAAAATGGGGAAGATATTGTTTCACTCCAATTCCAGCTTCTTCACAGAACTTTAAAATGTCTCTATTATGAGCATCAAACGTTTCCCAATCTTTGAATCCACTCGAAAATAGGATCGCCGCTGCGTAGAACACGTCCTCGTCGGGTATCACGGCAGAGGTTCGATCGTCCCACCTGCAAAAGTTATCCGTTCGAAAATGTTATAAGAAACTATGATATTACTACTTCGTAAGCTTCTCTGCGTTTCGTTACGAATATAAATATTGATTTTTAGGTTTAACGTGGTACTAACAAGGAATTGTTATCCCATCTTATTAGACTAAATATATCATAATTATTGGATAATATGGGGTATCGTCCTAAATAAATTGGTGATAAACAGAAGTAACTATCTGATAAAGATTGTGAGGTCCCTTAATTTTTTTTAAGGTGAGATCTTGATTAACATCTAGACTTAAGATAAGGCTTTTTTGAGATCACTATTCTTAATTTTCTTTTTAGATTGGATGCCTGTTTGGGTTTCGTAGGTTCTAATATCATATTATATAATATTTGATTCTCTCGCAAACCATGGAGTAGAAGAGGTCATGTATATTATAAAGATTGTGAAGTCAAAGTAAGAACCTACTTGCTTTTAAACATGGGGTAGAAGAGGAAAACGCCAGAAGTGAGATTACGCTTTTGAATAATGCCTCTAAAAACACCCGAATCAAAATCGGCAATTCTCGACTTCGGAACGAAAAGATTCATCCATGGATGAGGAACATCCCACAACCCTAAAGCTGTTAAAGCTACCTCGTCGGTATGAACTCGGTCTAGAAATTCTTCATAAGAAGCGTCTTTAATAAACTTCATCCCCGCTTCAAAGCTCAACCCTCTCAACAATTTCTCGACTTCCTGTGTGTCATGAAAAGAAAAAAACGATGTATATTTACCATTTGAGTCATAGCGATCTCTTTGAATAATTTATCGTAATTAAACAAAACCAACCTGGTCAATGGAAGAAGAAGATTGTTGATCATAATATTTGACAATTTCAAGGACGTAAACGATGCCGTATTGGGAGACAAGGGAGGATATTTTGGGCTGGTCGGCGAGAGGGTAGAATGAGGAATTATCAGGTGTGTTAAATTGTAGCATAAGCAAACCTTCGACGTAATCTGGACCGTTGGATTTCGATGTCAAGAATTCTTGATCACTTGTAAATGAAGAGAAGTTGGTGTAGAGCATCCTAACCCATTTAACCTTATTTTTTTAAAAAAATTAAAAAAAAAAATCCATGTCAGCAAATACAATCTTATTAAACCTTAATCCACCAGAAAATCTTGTCCCAAAAAAATAATTTAAAAAATTCATTCATTCAAAAAGTCAAAGAAACCGTTGTATACGTAAGGTCGTTAAAAATATTATATTATTATTATTATTTTGAAGTCAATATATATATATATATATATGTATTTGAAAAAATAAAATTAGAGGAAGTTTTTAAAGTCCTAATAAAAATTTGATTTTATAACGTCATTTAAATTGAATAATTTATACCAAATTTTTTAGAGTTGAACCGGCTAAGGCCTGTTTAATGAATTACTTTGTGTTTTATTATTGTAATCTAATCTATCAAATAATAGTTTTTTTTTTGTTCTTTTTTTTCTTGTTTGACTGAATTAAATCAAAGAGAGCAAGAGAGCAAGAGAGAGACCCTTGTGGGAGTTGGAGCAAGAGCGATTCTAGCTCGGGTTATTATGCCGAACTGACCCAAACCGCCAAGGACGGAGTAAAAGAGTTCGGGATTGTTGGTGGGGGAGCAAGTTAACAATTCTCCTTTTCCTGTCATTCAAATAAAAAATATATATATATATATATATATATTAATTATAACTAATAGATGACGATCTATCTGATGACTATTTAATAATACATGTTCATAACATGTTTTTATTTAATATTTTTATCAAATAATTGTTTCCATTCTACCAAATTATTAAGGATGTAATTAAAATAAATAAATGACATGTGGCAGTTATGCACAAGGCTAAATTTGATTGGGGGTCGGGATTTGGAGAAAAAAAGGTTAACAACTTATGAAGATTGATTTTTACATACTAAGAAAAATTAGATGCATCTCGAACTACACTCATCATGTGCGACATATTCAAATATTCGATCATAAATTGACACATGATAAATTAAAAAAATACATTTTTATATTTATACTTTAGTTGAAATGGATATATGGAGAGACTAATACAGTCTACGTTGCACCCAAGTCTTCCTCTTATTGAAATTACCGTCAAAAGATAATACCATAGTCCATATACGATATCTCCAAAGGGTGTTACACATTTTAATTATTCATGTATAATTCATTCTTTGTCTTTTTTCATACAATAATCCCAAAACCACGATGACCAAAAAGACAAGAATTTTTATTTCACTCAAAATATAAAAGACAATTCCAACTTATTTTATGAACATGATGAGTTTTTGCTTTTTGGTTCTTTTTTTTCTCTCTCTATAAGGTAGTTTGTACAAATCATTAATTACTTTTTCATACGTGGAAGTTATTGGAATATATATATATAATGAGGTAATTAAAAAAAAAAATGGTTCAAAATGAAAATTTCAAGAAGACAGTTAAGTAATATTATCATTTTAAAGATGATGATTTGATTGTCATGTGAATGATGTTGAACCACTAAAATTTCTTATAAAAATGTAAAAGAGTTGAGAGAAAGATGACCAGTTACGACGTCGAGTTCGTGAACATTGCTAATTTGAGGACCAAACCGAAACGTCTGACCGCTAATTCCAGCATTAGACAATGTCCCACCGACGGTGATATGCAAATAATCCGTCCATGATACGGGACTAAACCCTTTCTGCATTGTTGCATGTAATACATCGATCCAAAGTTGCTCAGCACCGACGTCAGCATATGGACCCAACTGTGACGTTGTCGACACCACAATTCGACTTGTCTTTTGTCGGAAAACACCAAGCGACGTCATGTTTACGACGACTCCGTTCTCCACCAAGGCTTGCCCTCGGACACAATGACCTTGACCCCGGGCAGCAATATCCCACGGTACGGGGCTCGCATACATGAACCGGATCAGCCCGGCGATGTCGTGACCGGTAACCGGAAAGAAAACGCCATAAGGGTTCTCTTGAACAATCCGGCCATAATCTGTGGAAGCTAAGCTAATGGTTTGAGGGTCATTTCTAAGCTTCTCTAAGATTGCTTTTGGAAGAGCTAAACTCAAAGCCACTGCAAAAAACGGTGCGTTTTGAAGGAAAAGAGAACAAGTGAAAATTATGAGAAGAAAAAGATTAGGAGTTTCCATTTTTCTTTTTCTTTTTTTTTTTTTAATTGAAGTGGAGAATAAGAGATGAAGAAAGAAGAATATAAAACAATGCATATTTATAGAGAGAGAAAAAAAACAATTAAACCTAAAATTAAAAAAACATATATGTATGATTGTGTGTGGAGAATGAATGTATTGGCAACGTAGAATTGACTTCTAAATATAATGGGTAACTTATTAAATTAAATATTATATTATAAAGTTTTAAAATGGTATGTGATTATTCAGTAATTGCTGTGTCAATACATTTTTTTTAACATTTAAAAATGGTATGTATGACATAAAAAGTAATATTAAAGTTCTCTTTAGAAAATTGTTTATTTTCATTTTTTTTTCTGGTGGAAGTTAATGCGTTAATTTTGGTAATCAAAATTATTAGAAATGTGATTTCAAACGTGTTAGTGACTAAGCCTAACGGTTTAATAAATTAAAATTTTGAAGCATGATTTCAAATGTCATATAGTTCTTTATTCGATATTGATTCTTGGGGAAAAAAATATTATTTATTGGATAAATAAAAAAAAAAAATAAACTCTAGATAATATCTTTAATAGCTTACAAATCTTGTTAATAAAATTTATATATGACCAATTTAGAAAATACATTACTTGTGGAAAATTATATTTACTATTTTTTGTTTCTTTTGGAGGTCTTGAGATTCAACAAGTTATATATATTTTGGACATATTAATTTGGATGATTTTTTCAAAGATTTGTTTTGATTTTGGGGAAGCTTTTTTCTTTTTTAACCTTTTATTTTTATTTTTAGTTTTTTTCTCCACTAAAAGATGTCATTGATTTTGGTGTAGTCATCCAATTGAATATGATTTTGTCTAGTTTACACTAAGTTTGAACATATAATTAAATTTTTTAGTGTTCCAATTGAATTGTCAACTCTATCTATCTCTCTCTCTCTCTCTCTACAAAGTTGCATGCATAATTTTATCTTGCCCTATTAATAATAAATAAATTATATATAACAAAAATCACACAAGTAATAATAACCCTTTGTCAAATTTGGTTCACTTATGGACTAAAAATAATGAATTAGCTAGCTGTCACCCTTAATCTAGGCTTGAATTTCTCTTACAATTTATTGTTTTCAAAGAAGTGACATCTTTAGGTTTTGGGTCTAATGTTATTAATTCATTTCAATTTAGTTTCTATGTTTCAAAATGCTACAATTTGAGTTTTATCTCAATTTGGTTTCTAAATTTCAAAATTTACTCTTTTAACTTTTGATTTTCACTAAATATTCACATGTCTATTAATTAGTTTTAAAAAAATAAAAATAGTTAATTAAGCTTCATTATTTTTCATCACAATTAAAATTAAATTTAATCCTTCGATTATAATTTTTTTAAGTTGGTTGATATAGATTAATGTAAATATCTAAAAGTCAATATTTAATGAAATTTGAGATTAAAAGTATAAATTTTAAAATTTATATACCAAATTACAACAAAATTCAAATTTCAAGGATAAAATGGTTCTAACCATAGTAAAATATTGATCTAACGGTCTAATTATACCTTCTTTTAGTGTTTACCTAACAACACACGATTTTTTTTTTCTAAAAATAGCTATTTCTTATAAGATTTTGTTATGAAATCATCTCCTTGATTTAAGCAACTAATAAATAATCAATAGAAGATAAACTCTTATCAACGTTTAATTAAAAATCATTTTATTTATTTGGGATACTCGAATTATTTTACAACCTTCCACCTTTGCTTTTGATGTTGGAAATCACTTAAACTTAGTCAACCATGAGCATAATTAGATTTTGAGTTTGAAGGGATTTAAAATTGTTCGAAGTATCTCGAGATCATAGAGCCTAAGCTAGTGCTCTCAAATTAGACTACAAGATTAGATAGCTACCTTTTTTTCTTTATATATTATTTTGGCTACTTTATTTTTTTCATTTATCCTATTAAAGGTGGAAATGGCTCGGTTCGGTTCGATTTAGTGGTCAAATCGAATCGAATCGAATTTTTTTAAATGTGAAACCAAATCGAACCGATTTATTGGTTCAAACCGAACCGCATATATATGCGGTTCGGTTCGGTTTCAGATTCGATTTTAGCATTTTTAAAAAAATCCATGTTATATTCTTTTTTAATTAAAAAGCGGTTCAGTTCGGTTTGGTTTTAAATTCGATTTTACTCTTTTTTTAATATATATATATAGTTAAAAACAGTTCGTTCGGGTTTCAAATTCGGTTTTCAAAAGTGAAATCGAACTGAACTGAATTAATTCGGTTTCAAAATTTCTTCAAACCGGATCGAACCAAATTTTTCGATTTCATTGAGTTTTCAGTTCGGTTCGGTTTTTGCAGTTTGAATGACCACCCCTATATCCTATACAAGATTCAAAATATCGAGGTCCCAATATTATAGAAATACTAATAACGATGGAAATTTACTTTAATTGATAAAAATTATTATAATTAATTAATAAAACTTAGATTGTGACTTAATTATACTATAATTGACTTTTTTTAATTAGAATTTCTATAAGGTAAGAAATATTTAAATGTCTTTTGTAAATGTTTGTGTAAATGTTGGAATTTTTTTATGGTTTTTTCAAATTGAATTTCTTTATAAATGAAGATTTTGGTTGAAAATAAAGCTTAAAAAATAAGAAAAGTTACAAATTAAATAATAATAATAATAATAACACATAAAAAAGGTTAACCTTTTGTCAGAATTTCTTGAAATGTTCTTGAAATCTCAAAATTTCGTCGAAATGAGAGAATTGAAATATTCTCGAACTTTCAAAATATTAAGATCGAAATAGAGAGAAAAACGAAATTTTCCTCCGATCAAAATTTTGAGATTTCAATGGAAATTTTAAACTATGATTCTATATCAATATATTTACCTTTTATGCTCTTTACAAATTGGTATCTTCTAAAAGTTTATAAATTTACAAAATATCAAGATTGTTTGAATGGATATAAGAAAATTCAACTCCTAGAAAAAAATTTCGACAGTACATACGATAGTATATGTCATATTGCTTGATAAAGTGCGGCTGAGGTTAGAGTAGAATTTTGACATCATGACTCATTTTTATAAATACACATTAATAAATAAATGGTTGTAATCTCGAGCAAGAGCTTATTCGGATTGGAAGAAAAAATGTTTTTCAAAAGTCCTTTTTATTAAAACTCTTTTGATATTAAAAAAAAAAAAAAAAAAAAAAGTTAAAAATTGAAAAATTATTTTAAATGGTAAAATTGTTGAAAATATTTACAAAATATAGCATTGAAGAAGTCTATCAATGTCTATGTCTATTATTGATAGTTCTAAAATTTTACTATATTTTATAAATATTTTGATTCAATTTTCTATATTTGAAAACAGTCTTTAAAAATACATTTTTTAAAAGTATTTCAAAAACTATTTTAAATAGTTGCAATAAAAAAATGACTTATTTTCCAATTAAACATTGCAAAAGTTAAACCAAACACACCCTAAAACTTAGATAGCTAAGACATATATCGACTAAGATGTTAACCTTCGAATCCCCCACCCTATGTTATCAACTCTTTTTTTTTAATTGAATTAAAAATAGTTAAAGATAGTTCTTCCAATTGAAAAAATATATAAGATTGTTGTCAAACCGATGCTAATTAGTTGGCAGTTTTTACTATGTAAGGTCTTTTAATTATTTAAACAACACAACCAAAGCTGTTTCTAAGGTCAAATTAAAATTGTTTAGAAGTCTTTTCTAAAAAAATAATAATAAATAAACATGTCTCGATCAAGCATATAGAATTATAATCCGATTAGAAAATGTAATGGTAAGTCCCCCAACCCCAATATTCACAAATTCAAAAGGATAAAATATATATATATATACACTAAAAATTCAACACAACAGTAAAATCTTTCCTTCATGATTTTACTGTAGGATTTCGAGATCTCATGAGAATGACATTTAATTTTTGAAAATGAAAAGTCATATGATGTCAATTTGAGACCTGAAAAGTTCTTTTTCTTTTTTAATTTTTTTGGGAGTTCAAATGATACTAATATTTAATTTCTTATTACATTAACTATCCCGGTTCATCTAAAACAAGATTTTGATGATCCAATCAGATCATATTATTCAAAATAAATAAATGAAAAAGAAGTCACCGTCCAACCAGATTATGTAATTCAAATCCAATCTCAGATGACGGTAACAAAATATTTAGAGACGACGGCACAGCATTGAAATGAATACAAAAGATAACAGATAATGTGATAAAATTATAAGGAAAAGAAGCACCAATTATGCTTTTAACTCAAATCATCCAAAAAATGTAATGATTAAAAGACTAAATATACCAAAATAGTCCCTAAAAGATTAGATCATTCTCAATTTAAAAAAAAAAAAAAAAAAAAAAAAAGAAGTAGAATTCACTCATACAAGGCAAAACGTTTCAAACTTGCTATTCCGAGTAGAAATTCTTTCGATAATAGGTAGATAGTGTGACAATGTTCTGATTTCAATTCCCCTTAGTCACACAAGTTCTAATTTTTGTCTAACATTCTATTGAAATTCTACTCCAAGGATAGTTTTGAAATCTTTATCAAAGGTCGATTAAAGATATCTATTAAACAATTGCAAAGTTCAAGGCTGTTTATTGTAATTTAGCCAACAA
The DNA here is from genome assembly GCF_009727055.1 of Benincasa hispida. Taxonomy (NCBI): domain Eukaryota; kingdom Viridiplantae; phylum Streptophyta; class Magnoliopsida; order Cucurbitales; family Cucurbitaceae; genus Benincasa; species Benincasa hispida. Next base: position 50,640,499 of record NC_052350.1, on the reverse strand, counting down.
AAGCGTGCATGCCATTGAATTATTATTTTATTAACATATTTAAGACACATAGCATGCCAATAGAAACAAATAGATTCTATTGACACGCAAATAAAAGCTCACTATCAAGCAACATAAAAATAGGATATCCTCAAGTCCAAATATGTTAATTATTTTAGGTTAAAAAACACGTTTGATCCCTAAACTTTCATAAAATAACAATTTAATCCTTAAACTTTGTTTTGTAACAATATAGTCCCTATACTTTTAATTTTGTAACAATTTCATATTAAACTTTAGTGTGTAATAATGTAATTCTTGTACTTTCAAATTTGTAACTATTTAATCCCCAACGTAAAAAGAATTCATCAAAATTAGATGTCAATTTTTATTATTTTATGATATAGACTCTGTATTTTATAAAAATATCAAATATCCAATTAAATTGTTACAAATTTTAAAGTACAAAGATTAAATTGTTACATACTAAAGTTCAAAAACTAAATTATTACAAAATTAAAAGTACATAGACTAAATCGTTATAAACCAAAGTTCAAAGACTAAATTGTTACTTCTATGAAAATTTAGAGACTAAAAGTGATTTTTAACCAACAATAATTTAATCCCTAAATCAACTGATATATTACCAAACCCCACCTACTTGAGAAGCTACCTAAAGAAAGGATTAAGGATGATTTAGGATATTTAATTTAGAGGCCCATTAGTTTAATGAGACCTTATCCAGTTTCTTAAGGTCCAAACAAAACACAAACTACGCTAATTCAAATCACTTTCGGTAGGGGAAGTAGCAAAAGGTAAAGGTATAGCAAGCAAAGGGAAGAGAAAAGAAGGGCACTTAAAAGTCACACACAATAAAAATAATTTAAGTATAATAATAATAATAAATAACCTGACTTGTGGTTGTAGTTGAAGTTGTGCCAATGCAGTGCCAACTCTGTAGCTTCTAGTACCAACCACAAGCAGGCCGACCATCCATCAGCGCACCGTCCGCCTGCCTAAATAACACAAATCCACACGCACGCACGCAAAAGTGCTCAGACAAGTCAGCTTTCTAGATTCTATTCTAATTCTATTCTCTTTTTTCCTTTTTCTTTTTTCTTTTCTTTTATCCTATTCGACAACAAAGTTGCCCACAGAAAAAGCAGTTTCGGTAACAAGATAAGACAACATCCGCAGACATGCACTTTCATATCAAATCATGGCATTACAAAAAATGACCCTCGCCCTGGTATTGACTTTCTCAACATCCCTACCTTAAAAGAAGGGTTTTGACCACGAAATGTGTCTTAATCAGATGAGGTTTAAAGTAGTTGTTTAGCAGCATCATCTCCATAGTGCTGCTCCATCCATCTATATATGCTAAAAGGCTAAGCAAAGCAACTTATTGAACATCAACATATTAGGTTCTTATGCACACGATATATTGCCACAATTAGCGAATCAGTTTCTAACTTCAAGTTCAACCATAATTTGTTTTGTTGAATTTCTATTGTTACACTCCCCTTTACCCACAAAGCAAAATATCATCATACATGCTGTCAAGTTCTACTGTTCCTGAAAACAATGCTTTGACAAATTCCCATATGCAAAAGAGACGATAACAGTTTGCACTGAGAAAAAGTGGGGAGGAAATATGGAGAGACACGTGTCTGAAGTTATTTCTGTAAAGTGTAGGAAAAAAATACAATATCGAGATATAGCCCTCTATACAAAACACCCATAAGTTAGAACAGAGTTTGACTGAGTTTTTTTTTTTTTTCTTCTTTTTCTTTTCTTGATAAAAAAAGGCCAAAATCAATAAAGCTCATCTCCTGAGAAAAGGCTACAAGGATTGAAGAAAAGGCTACAAGGATTGAAGAAAGCGGGACAAAAAGTCTCGTGATCCAATACATAGGTTTTTGGAACTTTAACAAAAAAAGCTGTAATGGCCACTTACTTGTGGAATCTTAAAAGGACTCGCACAAGTAGGGAGAAAAGGATGCACATAAGTCCACATATTATTTGTTTGCCATGATTTCGTTGTCAAGCAGCAGGAACCTTTTTCCCATCTTCGATGAAGAAAATTGCAGTTTCTGGGACCTGTTACAACAATGGATTAAGAGAGGCAGATATAATACTCAAAAAGGCTCTCTATCCCGGAGGAGATTGCCCCCTAAAATTTTCCAAATAAATGCTATGTCCACATAATTATGCTTAGAAATAAATGAAGAGGGGAGGAGGGGAATTTAAAAGAGGAACAATAAACAGAACAATTGGCAAGGAAATGAAGAATGCAATCAAATATTAGAAAACATCAAGCACGTTCACAGCTTTTTCAAAAAGCAGTGTCATCTGACATCAAACATATGAAAGCAGATATAAAGGGCGTCATTTTTTACATTAGAACATAAAAGATAAATAGTTGCTTTTATTTTCACTTTGCTTGGTACGTTATTGCAAAACGCGTAAAATACTAGGTTCAGACAGTGAAGTTCAAGTTGAAGGTGGCGTCCAAAAAGAAGACATCTATAGCGGAGCTATATGTATCACTAGTGAAATGGCTAGTTCATCTCTGACCTACTTGATATATTCTAATTTTCTCTGAACAATTAGTTGTTTCTAAATTCTAATTTAGTTTTTTGCTAAATAGTCTAAACTCCATGGTGAAGTGACACAATCCATCATGACAATGCCAGACCCGAAAGAAATGGAAAAGACCATAAAAGGTAAATGATAGTTGTAAGACTGGGGGAAAAAGGCAAAATGGAAAATAACCAAGTTGAAACCTACTTTATGGTGAAAAGACCAACATTAGAGTTCAATCTATATAATCTACCACTAGACCCAATCATAAGTGTGTGTACAATTGAATAGTCCTCTTACCCTGAGTTTTAGCACTAAAAGAAGGTCTACATAGCACCATCCCTGTTAAAGAGGGAAAAATGAGCAACTCAAATCCAACAAGTTCTTAGAACAAAAAGGATGGGCCTTCCAGGGAACCAATATGGTGTACTAATACTAGTGCTACAGAAGTATAGAGAAGCCCAAGATGAGTTAGCTGATATACCTCCAATTTCAAGAAGGAAGGAAGACAACAACATCAATCGTGAAGTTCAACGATGATAGGGGAGTTATACCAGAAAGTTTGATGTCATGTTGGATCTAGACAGTTATTAGAAGTAATATGTTTGTATGTGGTATCTGGATTAGTATTTAAGTAGTTCTTTTTTTTTTCTTTGTTTGGGAAGAAATAATTTCATTGATTGATAAAATAGAGTAGAACTCCAAACACCTATGAGTGGATAATAACAAAGCTCTCAGAGATTAAATAAGACATGCTAGAATGAACAAAAGAGTGTTTTGTTTTACACCAAAAGAAAATGGTAGATAAAACTGTCTATAAAACAATCAAAAGAGGAATCTTTAAGTAGAGTAGTTACTTATGTGAAATCCATCTTTTTTGCTTCATTTTGTGTGAGAGAGTCCAACCCTCTCAACTGTTTAGTTCTACGGAACTTTCTCATGAATGTTTGTAAATAATCTCTGAAGTTTCGATCCAGTTGTATATCATTAGCCCATCAAGAAAAGAGCTTTAGTAAGTTCGGGCAATAAATGTGATCATAGAAATGCAATACACAAGTCTAAAAATCTAATAAGTCCCCAGTTTGTTATAACATTTGAGAATTAGTAGGAGAACAAAGGAATGGGAAAAGAGAATAGAGGAGCACAAGACATCTGAAATTAGGTTTTCGTTCTTTATAGGCAAAAGACCAACTTTCATTGAGAAAAAATGAAGGAATCCACGGCCGTTAAAAAAAATCCCTATAAAAGAGAGCACTCTAAAGAAAGGGTCAACAATCAAGCAAAATAAGACCTATGAAGCACGGAAACTCCATTTTAGGGGGAGTGTCCATGCCAAACTCCAGGCACGTCTGACATGCAAATTTCTGTGTCCTATTTTTATTTATTTATTTCTAGTTTCACACACATGGGACACGCTTGGGAAATGTTAAACAAAGATTAAAACATATAAAGAAACAAAAGGAAAGCCCATTTTTTAACCAAAGATAAAAAACTGAAGTAAGAAACATAAACGTTTCTACAATAGTTATTACTTGACATTTCATAGCTTTCCTAATCGAGTACATTTAGTATTTTATGTTAAATTTATATATATTCTAAAAAAATAATACTAATAAAGAGTGTATCCCAATGTGTTCGTGTCCTAGTTTTTTTTTTAAATAAGTGTATCGTCATATCGTGCCGTATCCATGCTTATGCTTTTTAGAATAAGACCAATATTACAAAAGGAACACGTCACCCATGCCCAAAGAGAGACAATTTCACAAGGGACCTGTGAAATCAACTGATTGACTCAAAAGCTTAAGCTTACGGGTGAAGGTAAATTTAATATTATATTAACACTCTAACACTCTCCTTCACTTGTGATCTTGAAATTTGTTCAAGTGGAAATCAATATTAATCAGGGAGGAAATGCATTACAGGGGTTTAAACATACAACCTCTTGCTCTAATACTATGTTAAATCGTTGATTGACCCAAAAATTTAAGCTTATAGGTGAAGGTAAATTTAATATTTCATCAACACTCTAACAGGAATAAACACCAAAAGACTCTCTCTCAATCCCTCCCTCTAAAAGCTCGCTCTATTATTTCTTTCCTCCTAAATACCTCACAACAAAGTGCACATGAGGACATCTAAAATTCGTCAAAAGTAACATAGCACATGACTCCTGGATTTCTTGTATCATTTTTCTCAAAACAACTAACTCCTGGATTTCTTGTATCATTTTTCTCAAAACAACTAGCCACGTGTTTGGGAATGATTGTCACGTTCAAACTCACTTTCAAACATGTTTATAATCCTTCAAAATCAATTAGTATTGCAAAAATCACATTTAAAAGTGTAAAACCAAACATTAAATTAGTTTCGAATAATTAAAGGCATGTTTCAAGTTGATTTTAAACATGACAAAAGTGATTTTAATCCTTTTCACATGTCCTATGTACTCAGAAGTTTAGAGAGAATGATAATTCTTATTCCTTTAATCAGGCTGAAGATACATATATAACCCTAATCTAGAAGATATGAAATTACAATAAATGACACGTAATTATATTTACAATACAAAAAAAAAAAATCAATAAATACATATCATAACACTCCCCCCCTCAAGCTGGAGCAAATATGTCAATCATGCCCAGCTTGTTGTACAGATAACTTATTCTTGTTTCGTTTACTATAGTAAGTAGATCTCCCAACTGAACACTAGTCTTCACATATCCTGTAGATATCAAGCCTTCTTGTATTTTCTTGCGAATAAAATGACAGTCCACTTCAATATGTTTAGTTCATTCATGAAACACAAGATTGGATGCAATATGGAGAGCTGCTTGATTATCACACCATAATTTAGCTGGCATAGTAACACTAAAGCCCATCTCAGATAAAAGGTGATGTATCCACACTATTTCACACACAGATTGTGTCATCGCTCTATATTCTGACTCGACACTCAAACGAGAAACTACATTCTGATTCTTACTTTTCCATGACACCAAGTTCCCTCCTACAAAAACACAATATCCAGAAGTTGATCTCCTATCTTCTCGAGATCCAGCCCAATCAGCATCTGAAAAACATTCAACTGTATGACCATAATCTTTATATAAGATCCCACGTCCAGGTGCAACTTTCAGATACCATAGGATTTGTTCACCTGCAGCCCTATAATCCATAGTAGGGGAAGACATAAATTGGCTAACAATACTCACAGAATAAGCAATGTCAGGTCGTATCGTTGTTAAATACTTCAACTTCCCAACTAATCTCCTATATCTCTCCGAATCTTTAAACACTTCTCCTTCCTTTGTAAGTTGCAAATTTGGTATCATCGGAGTACTACATGGTTTGACTCCCAGTTTACCTATCTCAGACAATAAATCAAGTTCGTATTTCTGTTAGGATAGGTAAATATCCTTCCTGCTTCCCATCACTTCGATACCCAAGAAATACTTTAATGATCCAAAATATTTGATATGAAATTGACCCTAGAAAAATGTCTTGAGGGAGGATATACCTGATACATCATTTTCAGTGATAACGATATCATCAACATATACAAAAGCAAAGTAATACCATTGTCAGATTATCGATAGAATACAGAATGATCAGATGTACTCTTCTTCATACCGAAACATTCGAGTGCTTGACTAAACTTACCAAACCATGCATAAGGACTTTGTTTTAGTCCATACAAGGATTTTCGAAACCGACATACCTTATTAGTCTCCCCTTGAGCAACAAACCCAAGTGGTTGCTCCATATAGACTTCCTCTTGAAGATCACCATGTAGAAAAGCATTCTTAATGTCAAATTGATCAAAGGCCAATTGTAAATGGCAGCCATCGAGATAAACAGTCGAATGGAAGTTAATTTAGCAACAGAAGAAAATGTGTCAGAATGATCGGTCCCATAAATCAAAGCATGACCTTTGGCAACCAAACGAGCTTTCAACCGAGCCACTGTCCCATCAGGATTAACCTTGATAGCAAACACTCATTTACACCCAATAGCCTTCTTTCCATCCGGACGTGAAACTAGATCCCAAGTACCATTATCATTCAAAGCAGTCATCTCCTCAATCATTGCACTATGCCAACCAGGATGAGATAAAGCTTTATTGACAGATTTAAGGATAAAGGTGGAATCAAGCGATGTAATAAAAGAATAAGTAAGAGATGACAACTAGTTATACGAAACAAACGAAGAAATAGGATAAGTACAAGTGCGTTTACCTTTCCAAAGGGCAATGGGAAGATCATCACTCAGTCCCATATCAGATGTTGAAGAAGTCAGTGGTGGAGGACATGGATCTGAATGTGGCTGTGGAGGACGCCTGGAGTAAACTCGAATAACTAGGGGATCAGAAGATACAGAGGAAGATGAAGGAGAGGATGAGGGAGAAGATGTAATCTCGTAGATAAAAGGATCGTCATCCTCCCTCGGACACGAACTCAACAGTAATGGACTAAAGGGTATATCTTCGAAGAATGTAACATCCGGGACAATAACAACGATAACCCTTTTGAACACGTGAATAGCCTAAAAAAATTCATTTCAAAGATTTTGGATCTAATTTAGTACGAATTGGACAAATATCCCGAACAAAACAAATACAACCAAAGATCTTAGGAGCAACGGGGAACAAAGATCTTGTAGGAAAAAAAATACAAGAAGGAATCTCTCCATTTAGGACGGAGGAAGGCATTCTATTAATCAAAAAGCAAGCAGTAGACATAGCATCAGCCCGAAAATTCTTTGCAACGTGCATTTAAAAGGATAAGGCATGGGGCTGTTTCAAGGAAGTGTCTATTCTTTCTTTCAGCAACCTCATTTTGAGATGGAGTGTGTGCACAAGAAGATTGAAAAATAATACCATGACCACTCAGGTAAGATCCAAGTACGCGAGAGAAATATTCACCAACATTGTCAATTCGCAAAGTTTTGATAGAGACATTAAATTGATTTTGAATCTCAATATGAAAAGCACAAAAATGAGACAATAACTCAGAACGATTTTTCATTAAATATAACCAAGTTACACGAGAATAATCATCAACAAAGGTATCAAAGTAACGAAAATCTGTTTGAGACACGACAAGACAAGGACCCCAAATTTCAGAATGAACTAACTCAAAAGGAGCACTAGCTCGTTTATGAGCCCTAGGACTAGAACTAAGACGATAAAATTTTGAAAACTGACACGAATCACAATTCAAAGACGATAAGGAACGAAATTCTGGATAAAGTTTCTTCCGCACAAACAATGATGGATGACCCAAACGACAATGAACATCAAACGGGGATATAACTCCAGGACAAGCCACAACTCTTGGTATCTGATTGTTGAAGATGTAAAGACCCCCTGACTTATGTCCTCTACTAATAATCTTCTTCGTCATACGATCTTGAAACAAGTAATAACAGGGAAAAAACGAGACAAAGCAATTAAGGTCACGAGCTAGGAAGCACAGATACTTCTGATTGCGCAGAGGATCGATATCAGATACGAATACGATACGGATACGTCCAAATACATGGTAGATACGTGTCTGATATGTGATTTGAAATATCTTATTTTTTTATTTTTATTTTTATTTTTCATATACGCGTATCTGCTTCCAGATACGTGAAGGGATATGTGGATCAATTTTTTTTTTCCAAATTTAAACCTAACCATTTAAAAAGCCCAACTCACAACCTATTTTATTTTAGTGCATGTTTAGGAGTGATTTTAAAATCATCAAAAGTCACTTTTTTCATTTTTAAAATCACTTGAAAACACACTTTTAATTATTCAAAATTAATTTAGTTTTCAATTTTACACATTTAAATGCAATTTTCATATCATTAAAATTAGTTTTCAAGAATTAAACATGTTTCATGGTGATTTTAAAAATGACAAAAGTGATTTCAACCATTTTAAAATCACTTCCAAACATAAAGTTCCACTTAAATTGAGCAATCCAAAACAAAATAAATTAAAAATTATAAAACATAAAAAATTAAAAAAAAAACCGAAACGTAATTAAATCTTCATTCTTCCCTTCTCTCTCACTATTTAAATCATGATTCACACCCCCTTCATCCTCAACTTCATTCTTCTATCTTCATCTTCTACTTCTTTTCTACTGTCTACTCTAGTCATTCAACAATCACTCGACGTTACTGGATTTTTTTTTCAAGTTTTCACTCTCTTCTTGAGTCTATTTTAATCTAACTTAAAATAAGTATTATAGCAATTAATTAGACACACACACACATATATATAATGTATCTTCAACGTATCCGTATCTTAGCTTTTTAGAAATTAACGTATCGTCATATCGTATCGTATTGTGTATCCGTATCATATATTCGTATATGTGTCTGTGCTTCTTAGGTCACGACTAAGTTGGCTAATACAAACTAAATTAAAGGACAATTGAGGCAAATGTAAGACAGAGGATAAAGAGCGTGATGGAATGAGAGAAATGGTGTCAGATCTAATAACAGGGGAGGTTGATCCATTTGCCAAGGTGACAGACGGAGATGAGACAAGAAACAAAGGTATAGAAAATATGTTAGAATTACCTGTCATATGGGCAGTGGCCCCAGAGTCTACAACCCATTTGGTAGATGATGTAATAGACATTTCGTATTACCTGTCTCATCAATGGTGGCAATAGGATTAGATGAAGAAGATGCCTACAATGATTTCTGGAAAACTTGAAATTTAGCAAAGTTGTCAGCAAAGATGGTAACAGATTTTTCAGCCACATCACTGGTGGAAGGAAGCCATCTGAGCATACTGAGATCGTTGAGTCTTATACAACAATTTCCGACAATCACGTTTCAAATGTCCTAGCTTACGACAATAGTGACATACGATTTCCAGAGAATCTGATCTTCGATTATCATAACTAGGTTTCTAAAAATTGTTAGCCGTCTTTGAAGTGCCACGGAAGGTATTATTATTCTTACTCATAAGGGCACTGTTCGATTGAGAAACATGTGAACTGGACTGAGAACTCTCAATACGAAGAACACGACTGAAAGCTTCCTCTAATGATGGAATTTCAGAGTAAAAAAGAATCTGTATTTTAGTCATTCCAAACTCAGGGGAAAGTCCATTCAAAAATATCATAACAGCCATCTTTTCTCGTTAAGCTTGTTGAACTTTGACATCAGGACTAAGTGGCAATAGTAGGGCAAATTCAGCAGTTGTTTTCTTAAGCCTCATAAAATAACTTGTAACAGATTCTGCTTTCTGTTCCGCTCGGAAGAATTGCATACAAACATCAAACATTCTACGAACATGTTCTTTCCTAAAGTACAGAAATTCTAAGAATTCTAAGAATTTTTTCACAGAATCACAATGATCTGCCAAACCAACAACCTCACTCTCAATAGAATTCTTAATATGAAGATAAAGTCGAGAATCATCACGAAGCCAAGCCTTTTTCTTTTCAACTTTCGATGGTTCCTCCGTCACATGATCATCCATATCTATACTAAGCAAGTAAAATTGAATCGTTCGACGCCAAACATAGTAATTCGATCTATTTAATTTGTGTTCAGTTATCTTCGATGCCAAGGGAATTACATTAGAGACGACCATATGATTCACTTCATCCATTATGAGCTAATAAGTAATTTGTAGACCTCACAAGTAGAAAGAACAAACCAAAATCGAAATCAAATGCAAACAAAAGAGCAAAACTACTCCAAGCTGAACAAGACAGCAACAAACCCTAAGCATAAAAGGGAATTTTATCCAAATAACTCACAACTAAGCAGATTTCGATGAAACCAAACGGACAGAAAGATAAAAAAACGACAAGCCAAGAAGAACCCAACTGGCCGAAAGTGGAGACAAAGCTCCATGTGCTCCCACACGCGGGCGCAGGGCGAAGAAAACAGTTGTTCCGACGGCGTGTGAGCGCCACGCGCGACTGTTTCTGGCGATGGACGATTGCAGATGTGATCGGACGATGACAGCGCTTCTCCTGGGATGGGTGGTGAGGCAAATGGCCACTCAAGACTTAATGACTCAACTCAAACCCTAACCTTGTGAGACACGTAAACCCTAACGTAGCCGTCGAACAAATATTCTAAATCCTAGATGTTTCTAATACCATGTACTCAGAAGTTTAGAGAGAATGATAATTCTTATTCCCTTAATCAAGTTGAAGATACATATATATAGATAATTAAGAAACCCTAATATAGGAGATATGAAATTACAATAAAGGACACCTAATTATATTTATAATATAAATACATATCATAACATCCTAAATATAACGTCCTTGTGCATCAATAAAACATAGATGATTTGGTTGAAGCCAATTTGGTGCCAGACTGCCAGGAGAGATGGAAATGAGTTTAATTAAGTACAAGATGACCTATAGAAGATACTAGCTACTAACAAGAGCGTAAATGTGACAGACAAAATGGAGCAATTGTTTGTGATATAGAAATTTGTCACCAACTTAAAATGGGCGTAGCACGTGAGGGGAGGGACAACACCTTCCCCTCACTTTTAGACAGGGAGCAAAGGAATCGTGCAGCATTGGATGAGAAAACCTGAATCGCAGTGCACTAAAGGAAAGATTAGAGTACCTATGTCCAAAAGGACACTCTTGATGGTTGGATTATTCAAACCCAAGCAACTCTCTGCCCCAAACCGCATGTTGGAGATTTAGAAGCTGAAGGCAGTCATAATCTTAGATTCTGGGTCTGATTTGGTTTGAATAGGCAAAACATATGACAATGACTACAAATTGACTATAACCCCAGATATTATTTTCAGCAAAGAACCAAATTTTCACTTGAGAATAAAAATAAGAAATAAGAAGAAGAAATAATAAATGGGGATCCAAAGGACCGAGCCCAACTATAGAAAGGAATTTCAATCAAGTAAGATGAAACCTTAAGAGTAATTACAAAAATGACTTCGTTAGTGACACCTAAAAAGGAACAGAGAACCTAATATTACAAGGGCCCCTCTCAATCCCTCTCAAGGTCCTATTACTCCTCTCTTCCAACAGACCCCACAACGCTGCAACATGCGACAAAAACTCCCCTTCTCCCACAAAGGAGGATGGGGAAGAAACTCTTCCATCACCCTACAACCACTGTGTAGCATACAAAAACCCAAATATCTCAAGAAAAAAATTAATAATAAGCATGGTGGCAACTCCAAACAATATGATCGAGATTTTCCTCTGCCCTCCAACGAAGAATGCAACGAAACAGACTATCAAAATAGTCATCTTTATCAAAAGTCTATCTAAAAAGTTATAACTCTTTCGTGGATGATCTGTCAAACTGAGAATGTAAACTTCTTTGGAATTTTTGCCTCCCACGGGAAAGGAGGGAAGAAAAAAAACAAAACAAAATAGAGGGAGAAGGATTCATCAAACGTCGAAAGAACAAGCTACAAACCAAAAGGCAAGGACTTAAGAATAATTAAGTCAATAGATTTAGACATGAGAGATACAACAGTCTATCTGAAACTTTGACCCTGCCGAAAAGTATAACGACAGTATATCTGAAACTTTGACCTTACTGACAATTATCACTGGCTACTCTAAGAAATGGGAGGTTACAACTTGATACTATGAGCCCTTCCCTATATTGGAGTGAATAAGGGGGAATAACTGACCAGCATGGGTAGCATCAATTTCTAATAGCAAAACCAAGATCCCAGTTTGTTTTATGGTTAGGAAGGTGTAGGTATGATGCAGCGCTATTGATTGAATTGTACCCTAGAGGCAAGTAGACAGGAATTTGAGGAATCAAACTAATGAGAAGATAGGGCTTTGACCTCGTAGGAATGTACAGGGCTCTCTGATTGCCTGTACCATTTTTATTAATACCATTATATATAATCAATAGACCTATACTATATTAGTACAGCTGGAACCTATTCAAAATTGAAGTCCTTAACTGGATGTCTCTTGTACGTACAACAATAGTTTAAAATCATTAAACTGTGGTGACAAATGAATGCTAATATCTCAGGATGGCAAATACAGTTGCATCAAAATTCAAAGCTAAACTTCAATAAAGTTGTTTCTTTTGTTTATTATCATTATCATTTTTATTATTTTTGTTAAATAATATGCCACAAAATTGATACGATTGTAGAATCACTAGATAATCGAGAAATATAATTGATTAAATAGACCTTTTACATTGTAGTTTCAGAAAAAACAAAAAACACCCAACCTTATTTTTATCACTAGAAGTTGAAAGTGTTGATGTTTTTTAAAACTAACCACATCCATTATACTTTATGAGCAGGTCATATTAGAAATAACCAAACCGAATTCAAAAGTATAAGATACAGTATGAGCAAACAATATTCACGTACAGTGATGCAATGAGTTCAGAGGCAATGGAAGGCTGGTATATGCTCTTCTCCCCGATTGCACAGGGGAGCCTAGCTCTAACTCTTGGTTATCCAAAAAGAAATAATGAATAGATAGGAAAAATAATGAATAAGTATCTTACATCAGGCCAAGTTTCGGTGATGAAATCCACAATGTCATAGGATATGTCCCCTTGAACATCAATTTGCTCTTTCTCAGTTGGCCCCTAAAACCAAGCATTAAGCAGATGATAAGAAATCGAGAGGTATCTATAGTAACCAGATATTTAAGTCATAGCACCAGAAGCTAATAACCTTAACCACAGAGGCACCGGTAGCAAACTTTTTCCCAAGTTTCTTCGAAGCATCACTTAGTTTAACTCCTAAATCCAATTAGAGACACTGTTACTGGAAATTAATGTAACAATAAAGAAATGACAAGTAGAGATAGAAAACAAAGAATTGCTCACCAAATAGGTCTAACCCTTTTACAGTTGTAATGCACTTTCTCTTATTTCGTGTAACCTTCTCAATAATAACTTCTTGCTTATCCTACATGTACATCCAACAAATTAGTTTCATCATGTTATTGTTTTATTGATTAGTGACAACAGGACTGAATTCAATAACTAAATTACTTTTTTCTTTATCTTGCCACCAGGAAGACGTTTCACTTCCTCTTGCTTAGATGCTGTAGTTTTCCACCAAAAGAGAAATGAGTGACTAAAGCTATAAGTCATAGGTTGAGACCAAACAAATATAAAATCAGTATTAAACAATGACGGAAAAGCAAAAGTCAGTTAAATATCATAAAATCAGAAGATGTCAGACATAAGACAACCAAATCAAATGTTACCTTGAGAAGAGGGGTAAGAAAGCAAAACCAATTGGCAAAAGGGAAAAAAACATTTAATGGGGTTACTTACTGCAATGTCTTTGATATGAAAGAAATTTGACCAAATAAATCAAACAATATATTTTAAGATCAATTAATTATATATATACGGGTCTTAAATGTTCAATATCCGACTATCCACAAAGTTCCAATATCAGAGACGCTAACTCTAGGCAGGTTAGATCACAAAGTTAAATCTGCTCAAACTCAAACTCAAACAATTGAATTTTTTTTTTTTTAAATATCCGTGAGTGTTCAGACCAGCTTATGCACACCTCGACTAATCTCACGAGACAACCCATCTGACCCTACAACATTTGGGTGTCAAGGAAGCTCATAGGAAATTAATTCCTAGGTTGGTGACCATCATGGATTGAATCCTTAACCTCTTAATCATTTATTGAAACTATAACTCAAACAATTGAATCGATACCAACAACTCTTTGGCAGACCAATCATACCTTACCGAAAATGATAATCATTTTGATTTCTATGTTTCAACACAACCAAATCATGGAAAAGATTATTCAATGACCCCGGGTCTCAAAAGTGCAACAATAAGTACCGCCAAACCCAATACTGCAGAGGAAATGTATCCACTATCCCTACTCATTTACAATGCTAAGCAGGCCTCTTAATGGACTAGATAGAATAAGCCTGATGAAAATTCACGAAAAAAATCAAAATCATGAAGCAAATATTAACATTGTGGTGTGTTTATTCAACTGAACCTAGCATGAAATTACAACAAAACAAAAAACTATACACATATAGATTCAAACACACATATAAACAAATTTGACAAGTTAACCTGAAGAGGCGGCTCCATCGCCAGCAGCAGATGATATACTGGTCGACTGCAGTTGATTAGAAACTTCACCAGCTTCCTTGGCATTGGCCTCTACAAACAAAGAAATGTTAATCGATAAACTCGGATATGAACTGAGACTTGCGATTAGGGTTTGGGAGTGCGTAGAACCTTTGAGGAGGTCGGGATAAAGGTCGGGAGCATTTTGGATCAACCAGGGCTTGCATTTTTCGAAATCGGGTCCAAATTCGCAATACTCCGCCGGTAAACTGCAGACCGGACAGTACAAAACGCGCACCGGTTGGGGTTTCTCCGCCATTAAAGCTCCTCAAGAACAGTCTCTCCACCCCCCTTTTTGGTGCGAAAGAGATTTTTTTTTTTTCGCTCTTTGCTTTGTTGCCTGAGAATGAGATTCGAGAGACGATGAACAGTGAAAAGGTATTGCGTTAGAATGTTGTTTTCTAAAATATTTCCACAAATATAAATAATATATGTATATATAAATAAATTAAACAAATTCGGTCCATTTTTCCCTTAAAAAACTACTTTTGGTCTATTAATTTTTGTAAAAGTAACCATTTAGCCATGTTTATAAAATCCTAATAAAATTTCACTCATGAATCAATTGTCATGAGTTCAAATCACAAACATGATTGAATTTCTTTTATCATGTGTACTTAAAATTACAAATCTGTCATATTTATACAATTACAGTAACGATATTTATAACAATATTGATAACGATAACGATAAAGGTAGTGGGTCATTCATAATTTTCAAACACAAATAGATTGAGCACACTTCTTTCCTCAGTTAAATTGCACGATTTGATTACATATTTAGAGCTTGGCCCTACAGCTCATTACGATTACAAAACATAGGTAAACAACAACAAACGCAATCAATCGAGACATACTTTGATGGATTAGGTTTCACCTGGGATAAACGTGGCCTTAGTTCATAAACTTTAATTAACAACGATTCAATGCTTGTACTTTCATAATTATGACAATTTAGTTATGAATATTAATACGTGACGATTTAGTCTATGTACTTTACAATTCGTAACAATTCAGTCCATATCTTAAAGACTATTTATATGATTTAATTAAATTTCTTACACGTGTACATTGACAAATTGCTTGAGAGTCAAATTTATGTATAAACTGTAAATATTAAGTCATTACGTAATGAAAATTAATACTTAATTTTGATAAAACTTTTCATAGACTTGTTACACATTGTAAAGTACAAGGACTAAATCGTTATTTGTTAAAGTTTGAAAACTAAATTGATACAATTTTGAAAGTGCATGGACTAAATCATTATCAACTAAAGTTCATGGACTAAATTGTTACTTTCATGAAAGTTTAAGAGTCAAATATTTCTTGTTGAACTTTTGTTCTATTATTTAATAACTATTTGTTTCCCACCATTTTCTCAAATACTTGAATTATTTGGACAAACTAAAAAATGAAGGGGAGAATAAACATCTCCTTTTTGTCTTTACAGTTTTTCATAATGCATTTTTGTCCTCCATCGCAATTACTCGGGTTGAGGTGGTTACATGTAAATTGCAAGGTGGTATATTATGTTATGTATAGGTGTGATGTAGACCTAAATATGAAAGATCATGATCTAACAGTAGAGACATGTTTGAACGGATGAGAACACATATCTTTTTTTATTACAACTATTCAAGTTTAAGTGATATATCTTTTCGTGTATGGATGTGGCGTAGACTATATATACGAAAAATCAATATCAAGTATTTTCCACGATAAAACTAGGTCAGGGTAATATATCTCATGCATGTGTATGATTTATAAAACAGACGTGAAACATCAATATCTAACAGCTAAGATATGTTTGAACGAACAATCACATCTCTCTTTTAAAAATTTCTTTTTTTCCCTTCTTCAAATAATTATAACTTTAGAGTCAAACAATGCAAATAACTATATATATATATATACACACTAAAATAAGCTATAAATTTCACACCATCTCCCGTGCTACGACTTTTTGTGTTTTCCAGTTTTGGTTTAAAATTAAAAAATTGTCAACATTAACTATAGAAAAAAAAAATGTCCATGTTTTATTCTCTCTCACATATGTAGCGAGGAGAGGTTTAAATTGTCTTTACAAAATTGCTTTTTTATTTTTATTTAAACTTTGAAGTAATTAAAAACTTGTATAAAAAAAAAAAAAAAAAAAAAAAATTGTGAACGCCAGAAAGAGCATAGTTTTAATGACATCAAGTGTATATTATCAACCTTGAGATCAATTAGCTATTTGTAGTCCTTTTTAATTATATTTAGGGGATTGACTTGTGATAAATAAACTAAAACCTAAAGAAAGCAAGTAAATTAACTAGTCTTGGAAAATTCAAATAGTCAGACATCTTAGGATACCGATTCCATCAATAGATAAGTACATCCAAATTGCCCCTCTAGAGTTCAACATTTTTTCTCGCCTAATTACTAATTCATAAATCTCTTTGAAACTAGTCAATTAGATAATGCATTACAACTCTTCAACATCAATTTTTATCATTCTCCTATTACACTAGTGTAATTGAACAACATTCTAACATGCATGATCTAGCCTAAAATTCTCCCGCTAGAGCAAGATCATAGGTCATACAATCAGTCAAATGATGATCAAACATTCAACAACAGTAAGCATGGACATGCTAAAAAGTCCTTGATGATAATTAAAATCCAAGATTCATAGTTGAATTCACGAACAATCCACGACTAAATTGGAAACCCTAAAACTAAAGAAATCAGCCAATTATAGTTTTCACAGACAAAACCATAATCAAAATGATAAATTACAAGGAACAATTAAAGACAAGAAAATAATAGTAAGCATTGTTAGGTGATTCAACTCTATCTCTAAGGTAGAATCTTAATCACTCTCGATCCTCTCAGGCTTCAAAGCTCTCTGCAATATCTATTGACCTCCAATATCCCAGAACTCGATACCAAATGACTTAGTGAAAGAAAATATAAAGGTTGGAAAACTCGATAGAGCGACTCTAGTAAGTAGTGCGCGATTTTACACGGTGCATATCTCAACACCCCAACACTATCGCCTTGTGTGTTATCGGATCTAAGGCATTATGCAACACTCTCTGCATACTTTTTTTTTTTTTTTTTTTTTTTTTTTTGCTCCTTTTCTCTCTCTCATGCCTAAGACCTAAAATCAAGTATTTTGGCCCTCTTTTCTTCAATATTCTTCAAAACTCTTAAATTTCTGCTCAATAGCCTAGTTCCTACAAAATCAATATAGAAATGCATAAAAAAAAACACATTTATAGTACGAAATTAACTAAATCCTAAGCCTAGTTAAATACTTTTGTAATGCTCTTCAATCTCCCACTTACAACTAATTAGCTATATATCTAAACCAAAAAATCAGTTGTGATATCTCAAAATTACTATAATTGAAATTTAGCTACCTTCTCCAAATTCTCCAAATTCTCCAAATTGTTGGACTATTTTTCACTTGTGGAGAAGCCCACATAAAGGCCCAATAAAAAAAATGTGGTGGTCTCAGAATTTTGACGTGTTTTTAACACAATGGTCTTCAATTTAAAGTTGTCTATAGGCAGTTAGCTACAAATAGTTGGAGTGTACCCTTTGAGTGAAATCTTTCTTGATTGTTATTGAAGATGTTGTCGTTTATTCTTTTTATATATATTATCTCGAGACATCTATTGTCGTATGTAACATCTTAAATTTCAGGTGAGTTTAAATTTTATGAAATTCATTGAGTAATAATTGGACTTTAGTTTTAATTTAATGTCTTGCTTATGTGAATTGGAGGAAATTATTAGATTTTGGATTATTGGGTTGAATTTGGGGTAAGAGGTCAAAAGGATGTCTAAATCGTCAACTAGGGACCATTTGATTTAAGGTTTTATAGATGTATGAGAGTAAAAGATGTCTGATAATCAAAGATCGTTGTGTTTGGTTATGTATGAGAATAAAAATAGGATGTCTAAGAATGTGTTATATATATATTTTTTATGCAATTATAAAGTATAAAATTAATTTCAATAATTCATTTTCATTTGTTAATTTATTTTTATTACATTAAGTTATTAAAATTATTTTAAGCCATTAAAATTTTATGAAATTTATCCACTCATCCTCCAGTTGAATATATTTATTATCAATTTTAATAAAAAAAAAATATGATAATTAATTTAAGTATTTGTTTTCTTTTTTTTCTTTTCTGTAGTTTTGTTAATTGAAGAATTAATTAACTAATTGTTTAATGTCAATTATAAGTCTTATATATATACAAAAGAAATATAAACTAACTGACTTAAACCATCAAACAATGTTTTTAATTTTTAAAAAATAACTATGATTATAGATTAAAACTATAAGTACAAATATACGAGATTATTTAATTGAAAAATTAACTTATTTTATTATTAATTTATTAATTAATATTTTTTAAAAATTAATTGATAATTTTAATAAATGATTTATTATGTTAATATATATTACCAATAAAAAGGGATTTAAGTAAATATAATTACGGTTATTCATATATTTTCTTTAAAGATTATGGTTTTTTCACTATCCCTAATAACATAATAAATTATTATATTAGCATTATTATTAATAAAATTAATTATATATGTCAATAATACATGTAATTTAAACATATTTATAAAAATTAAATAAATTAACCAATATAAACAAAGAAAAAAAAAACAAATAAAATAAAAAGATAAAAAGTAAGAGAGAGAGAAACCATTGGAAATTGAGAAAACTCATTTATTTGGGTGGTTATAAAAAAAACCCTAATGGATGGGAATATGAAATGTCTTAGAATAAGATATTCTCATTCCAAAAATTGAAAACTTGTGATAGAATATTATTTCTCGTTCTCACCTTTTATTTTCATGAACCAAACGGGCCACTAGGATTTTGACCAATTTTTTTAAAAATATGTCAGAACAATTATAATCAACTTCGAATAAGTTGAATAATTTTTTTGGTACAAAATGACTTGAAGTAGGTCGAGATTATATTTATAGTAAGCTAACTTTATCCTACACGTTTGTTCAACTCAAAGGGGTTAAGGAGGAAAAACAATATTGAAATCAAGACGGATGTTTGAAGTGAAAGTCCTTTTGTTTTTATTTTACTTTCCTTTCCCACGCAGTCACGGTCACATTCACATGAAAAGAGTCCCAAATAGCAGACGAAAAAACTAAAATAAAAAATTCAAAATAATTGGGACCAGCTAAAAACCACCCCTAGGGTTGAAGGGTTGCACGTATGTCTATAGATTAGTATTAAATACCTTAAATCTATTAGAGAGTATTTGGTTCACCAACATGAGTTGAGTTGAGTTCGTATAATATACCAACTCATAGTTTGACCCACAAACTTTAAATGTTGGTGGGGTTGAGTTGGTATATTTTCTAACTCACCCTAACTCACTCCAACTCTCTTTTCTTCCCATGTTTTTAATGGTTCCATCCATTGGCCACTATCACACTCTAAAAACTAACTTTGGGCTCGAACTACCATCTATGATGACAACTTCGGCGACTAACTCTGGGCTCTTACAACCATCTCTGATGATAATTCTGGTGACGAAATTCGGACTCCGACAACCATCTCCGATGACAGCTTTGGCAACCAACTCCGAGTTTCGACAACCTTTGCGCGACCAACTCCGACAACCACATTCGACTACAAAACTCCAATGAAAATCACATTTGAGCGAGTAACTCCAACGACCAACTCGAGGCTTCGACAACCATCTTCAACGATAAACTCCACCAATCAACTCTAATACCACCTTCATGCGACTAACTTCCGACTCCAACAATCACCTCCAACTATAATCTCTAGCGAAAATCATCTTCGATGATCGACTTCGATGACCACTTTTGCCTGACCAACTTTGGGATTTGAAAACCACTTATGACGACAAACTTTGACAACCAACTCCAATACACCTTCATGTGACAAACTTCAGGCTCCGACAACCACCTCCGACTACAAACTCCAGCAAAAATCATCCTCGATAATCAACTTCGATAACCACTTCCGACTACTATAAGACTGATGACTGTTAAAATATGTTATAGGGTTATTGATAATATAAAAAATATTATTTTGTCTACATTAAGTGCAATATTTATACATAATGATTCACATATCAAATGAAAATTTTTTCCTTGAACATTTTCCAGCAAGAATTAGTGAAAAGTAGAGATTTGTTCTTTGATGATACTCTAAATTTAGAGGAAATGAAAGTGAAATTGTTGAATAAATGTGGTGACATTCTATTGGCTGTTACAATGATGGGGGAAATTTAATTAAAAAAAAATCATGACATAGTAAAAATATAGAGCAACAATAGGAAGAAGAAGAAAATGAAGAAGATGATAATGAAATTCATTGAGAAAAATTAGATAGAATTAAAAGTTTTGATTTTGCTTTAGCTCATTTTATTTAACCATATTTCTATAAGAAATATAATGGGTTATTGTTGTTCGATGCCCAAAAAATAAATAAAGAAAGAAAGAAAGGAAAAATTTTAAAAATTAAAAGAAAAAAAATTGCAATTCATATTTTATTCAAATAAATATGGGTAGAATTATTGAATAAAAAAGTTTCAAAACAAAAATAGTAATCATAAAAGTATATTATTTTGAGTTCAAAAAACTACATCAGATATACAAACATATGAACTCAACTCTGCATCTCAAACACAGACATAGAAACTTCACAGATATATGAACTCTAGACATCTTATCTCAACTCAGTGCCCAACACAACCCCTTATCTAGCATTTTGAATGTTTAAATACGGAGGTTTGAGGCGACGCACTTTGGCAAGGTTCAAGATCAACGCTCCCAAATCCTAAGTTGTTTTCATATTTGACATATTTACTTTATTTACGTTTATGATCCTAAGGTTTAGAGAAATGCACTATATTAAATTCTCTAATGCTAGAGGTGCATCTATTATGTAATTCTAAATAATTATCTCCAATAAGATTGTTCATCTTTTGTTTAATATAACTAACACCATTAATTAATCATATAAATCTGTGAGTTGATTATTTACTATTTACTATTTACGTATTTCTATTTATCTTTATTTGTTAATTTCATAACCATTAGAAATTTGTGGAGATATTTTGACTTGAAATATTCCACGTAACACGTATATACGACTAGGTAGTACATGCTCATTTCATTTTAAAATTTGACCTGTAATTAAATGGTACAGAATTATGGAGGTATGAAAACTACCCTTATTCATTGCTTTACATAAAATAAACATTTAAATATCGTGTGGAATCAAATTCCAGTTATGCTGAAGTTGGAGCCGCACAAAACATATATAAAACAATAAAATTTCATCCATTTCAGTATGACTTAATTGTAGGTTAAATAACCATATGTGTTAAATCATCATAGATCGACTTATTAGTTAAAAAAAATGGTTAAGAGGTTAAGGATCTAATCCATAGTGGATATTCATACCTAAATATTATAGGATTAGACGGGTTGTCCCATAAAATTAGTCGATGTACACATAAATTGGTCCGGACACTCACGTATATATATAAAAAATAACATTTACTTTAATCTTAATTGTATTATTAAGCTTCTTTTCATATATTAACATTAAAAAAATATCACCTTTTAATGTTTAAATATTAAAAAAAAAAAAAACAAAACACTTCAGATTTAAATGATAGCAATCACTAAATATGTCTTTGTTAACGCACAAAATCAATTAATTTTTAAGTCAAAAATAGCATAACTTAACTCACATATAAACTTGTACTATCAAGATTAAGTTTAGAGTTTTATTTCTCCCACATCATATATTTTAAAAATCATTACGTTAATAATCTTAAAAGAAAATGAGAAAGCGAGCTATCTCAACTGACATACAAATGTGATTGATTGAGATCAAGAGTTGTGTGTTTTGAATCCCCTCTATTCTTATTGTACTAAAAAAAACTTCAAAGAAAAATAAAAACTATTTTAATTATATGGTCAATAGAAGAAAGGTTAACAAACACTTTTGGTTTTTCAACTTTCATATAAATAGCAATTTAGTTTTTAAACTTTAATTGATAATGATTTAGTTTCTGTACTTTTAAATTTGTAATAATTTAGTCTCTTACTTTATAATTTGTAGCTATTCATTCTCTATGAAATGTTTGATAGGATTTAATTAAAAAATATAAATGTAGACCAATAAATCAACCCAAGATCAGATTTTTGTTTTTATAAACTATAAATGATAAGCTATTACATAATAAAATTTGATATTTAATTTTGATGAGATGGTTGATAATAAGGTTTAAATGGTTACAAATTTCCAGACAGTGAACTAAAAAAATCTGGAAGTCGGTTTGAAAATAAAGCCTAGTTATTTTTAATTATTATTGTATTATTATTATCATATTCTAATAATTTCAAAAGGAAAATTTTGGCTTATTTTTATTTTATTGTTAATAAAAATAGTCAGCTATTTCAACGAGTCACTGTAACTGCTGACTATTTTTATTTATTTTATTGTTAAGACAATGATAGTTTTCAGAAAATGAGGCGACAATTGTAAGTCAATTTAGGGTTATTCAATCCAAAAAGTCCTTCAATCCAACTCATGGGTATTTCTAAAATTAATGCATATAATTTAGGGATAGAAATGATTCGATAGGGGTAGTCATTCAAACCACAAAAATCGAACCAAACCGAACAAAAAATTCAGTGAAACTGAAAAATACGGTTCGGTCCGGTTTGAAAAAATTTTGAAACCGAATTAATACGGTTCAATTCGGTTTCAATTTTGAAAATCGAATTTGAAACCGAACCAAATTATTTTTAACTAATACGTATATATATATATAAAGAGTAAAACCGAATTTAAAACCAAACCGTTTTTAACTTAAAGCACAAAATCGAATTTAAAATCGAACCGAATCGAACCGTTTTTAATTAAAAAAAGATTATAACATAGATTGTTTTAAAATTCCAAAACTGAATTTGAAACCGAACTGAACACCACATATATACGGTTCGGTTCGATTTCACATATTAGAAAATTCGATTCGGTTCGGTTTGACCACCAAACTGAACCGTTTCTACCCCTAAATTGTATGCATGAATCTAGGGGTGCTCGTGAGTTGGATTAAATGACTTTTTAAATTCAACCCAATTATTCGAGTTGTAAATTTCTTTAATCTAAATAACCCTTATTAAAAAATGAACTCAACCAATCTCAACCTAACCATAAGAATATTTGGGTTGAGTTGGTTTGGGTTACTTTGATAACTTATTTAAAATTTTGTTCTAAAAAGAAGTAAAATGTAAATACGTAAAAATATGATTTAATTATTTTCATAAATTGAATCAAGACTAACAACTCATTTCAATTTATATAATGAAAATGTTCTTTTTAAAGTGTTAAAAAACTATTTTTAAGAGTTGTTGGAGAATAAATTATTAAAAAACATTAATTTAAATAAAACTAAAATCAATATATGTATAAATAATCGTATTATATCTAACAAAAAATATATATATTTTAAAGTTAATAATAAGTTCTGATTGGTTCGGGTTATATTATATAAACTCATGAATCATCTCAACCAAACCATCTCGAGTGTGCATGCGTGCCGACTTGAGTTTACGAAGCGATCAACTGAAGTTGCCGACGAAAACTGAAAACAACTCGAGTTTGTGAAGCTGCTGACAAAAAATGGAAAAAAAAAAAAAAAAAAAACTCTCGAATCAAATCATGGCAGGTTTGGGTTGGAGGTAGAACCCACGAAGAACTAAAACATAAAGAGCTTCTGGTCTAGAGACAGAGATCCTCATAGAAAGGTCTAAAACAAACTTGTTGGGCTGAAAACCCTTCATAAGTCCCAAATACTCAAGATCACTGTTAAAGAGATGAAGAAATGGCTTAAATCAATTATGCCAAATCCTCGATACTCGGAACTCGACGCTCGACACCTTACTACTCGATCCTCGATCAGAATTCCCTTCTTTGTCTGACTGGTCTTTGTTAAATCCTCGATGCAACTCGATGATAACAGAGTTAATACTTGATCGTACTCAATGGTTCTTGAACGATACTCGATGCAACTCAAAGGTGAAAACAATGTACTCGGACCTACTCGATAGGAATCAATCGATGCATGATTAACTTGATAACTTGATTACTCGATGCGATTTGTAATGTAAACGATTGGCACGTGATTTGCAGTGAAGTATTACTCGATGGAAACAAGAAAGATAAGGGAAGAAGAAAGAGACATAGTGTTTTACGTGGTTTGGCAAGGTTGCCTACGTCCACGGAAAGATCTAAATTCTTTACTTAATGAAGATTGCTTATAAATTTGTTGTTTGCAGAAAACTAAGAAAAAATGATGATGACTCTAATTTTTTAATTCAAAATCAATGGTGTTTATAAGATTATACCAGCTGGCCATTATACAAGTCAGTAAGAAACAAAAAATTTGATGGTATTTGAGTCAAACTTCTTCAAATTCTCCACCTTGACTCCAATGCCTGCAATCTTCATAATCTTTTTTATTCTGATCGGTTTGTCTACCCTATGTCTAGAAGCTCAAAACCAACCTATTCTAAACATTTAAACAATTTAAGCTTTGTAACAGGTTTAGGTAACATGTCAGCTGCATTGTCAGAAGTATAAACTTTTAAGATTTCTATCTCCTCTATCTCAATTTTATCTCTAATGAAGTGATATTTGATATCAATGTGCTTTGTTCTAGTATGAAATTGTAGATTTCGGAACAAATTGATAGCACTTTAGTTATCACAGTAAAGTTTCACTACTGTTTGATCTATTCCAAAGTCTTTCAATAGTCCCTTGAACCACAAAGCCTCTTTGATTGCTTCAGTTAGATCCATATATTCAGCTTCAGTTGTAGATAGGGCTACTATAGTTTGAAGAGATGCTTTCCAGCTGATTAGATTAGGACAAAACAGGAAAAGGTAGCCTGTTAAGGACCTCCTTTTGTCCAAGTCGCAAGCATAGTCAGTATCAACATATCCATAAAGCTCTAGTTTTGGTTCAGCTGACCTCTGTGAAGGATCTCTAAAATTAGAGAACCAGTGAGCAGAAGCAGATCATTCCAAATCCCATTGCGAAAGAACATAAACATTTACATTCTAACAGAACAGTTATGCATCAAAACTAAATTACAACATGCTTTAAAAGGAAAATATAAGAGATCGAGTAAACGATACCTTTGAAGAACCTTTTCTTCACGTATCCCTCGATCAAACTCAGCAATGCGTCCCACGGCACGAATGCAACGCGAACAAATTAGCAAACTACACGAACTGGTAGAACCTCGAACACAATCGAGTACCACTCGATCCTGGACCCTCGAACAGCAACTTGACACTACAACGAGGCTACCTTGGTATTCTTAGTGTGAGAATCCAGGAGGTGTGGGCTCTATATGGATTTGGCAGAGGGAATGAGGAACCGAATGATCGGGTGAACAATCGAATAAGTGGGAGAAGAGAGAAGTCTATCGTATAGACTGTACTCGATCGTTTAGCAAGTGAGCTATCGTATAGGTAAACTCAAATGATTGTTTACTCTCTCAAACAAGCTATCGTATAACTTGATTCTTCTTGCGCGTGTAATATGTTGTGTTTACAAAATGAAAACTATTTTCACTTTATCCCATCGGTTGCCATAAACTGTCCATAACCAACCACTAAGTCGATTATTGGAGACAAAACCGAAATCAATTATCTCATAATTATTTTGTTATAAATAAATATAATAACTAATTTATCATATTATATTTATAACCTATAGTTTTAATATCACATCATATGTAACATATAAACCATAGTTCTTTTTCTCCTTTATGGCATTTAATATAAATCATATTTATATTAATTCCTCCAATTAATGTAATTAATACATCAAATCAATTATATCACATATAATTGAATCAATTGAATTATATCATATATAATCAAATTCCCTCTTGTTAATTTGAACACTTCAAATTAACTCAAAAACTGATTCTCAACATGAATCCATTGAGCTACCAAGGGGGCCTTATGGACATGTAGCTTGAAGCTCCAACGGTACATGAATAACTGACTAAACTTTTTAATCACAATATCCACCATCCGTTAACTGTCGGGCACTCCACTAAAGACCAACAACTGCACACTCTTCGTACTACAGATATATTTCTGTGTCCATCGGATATAACCAATCAATAATATGATGGCACTTCACAAATCGCTCGTTAGTACAACTGGGCCAATTTACCATTTTGTCCCTATAGTTACATCTAATTCCTTAAGTACCACTGGTTCCTCTAATGAAAAATACATCATAGTCCCACTATGAGTAAACCTTTCTCGGGCCAATAGAAGGTGTGGCACCACATTGTTCAAACCCCAGAATCAGCCCTTAAGGGAGTAATTTATCTACATACCCCTAATTCGAGGAAGAAGTGAATTCCTCTTGTGTAGCTGAGTTCCCAGCTCCCCAATCAGACAAATCCCCAAAGTGGTAGGTTTGAGTTGAGGATCTAGCCACTCGCACCCATGCAAATCAAAGGACTGCTCTCATAGGCAAGAGTTCCCAACTCACTCAGAATTCAGGTCATGTTACCTATGGTCATCCTAGTGAAATGAAAGTCTCTATCATGAATGACGTTATATAACAAGACTAAACATTTTGTGGCCCGATCTTATACAAACTCCTGTATATAGCATCTCCGCTCGCATGTCTAATACTTGAATGGTCAGAATCAGACAATTTGTAGCACTTTACAACACTTGTAACATCTACAAAGCGGGTCACACTCGTAGCGTCACCAAGATAAGGTTTCCCTCATTTATCCATATACTACAGACTATTTAGGTTATTACTTAAAGCATGATCCACTTGTATGTCTCCACTAAAATATCTCATATTTCATAGACTGAAGTGAATAAGATATTTCATATTATAAATCACCAAATGTTTGTTCATACAAATGTTTACAAACTACAGGACCCTACGAGATTTAGGGCATCATTCCCAACAATCTCCCACTTGTCCTAAAGGTAGTGAGGTGTACAAGGTAATCATATTACAAGTACAAAACAATAAACTAGGGCACTAAGGCCCAATAAAATACCTACCACTTACCATAGTCCGGCCGTGGTTGGTCCCGTAAACCCATACTCTGTAGGTGACCCTTAAATACTATATACGTGAAAGACTTCGTAAATGGATCAGCAACATTATGCTCCGAAGCTATATTTGTGACAATCATGTCTTCTCGATGCACAATCTCTCAAATGAGATGGTATTTCCTTTCAATATGCTTGTCGCGCTTGTGACTTCGAGTCTCACGGGAATTCGCCACAACACCACTATTATCACAATAAAGAGTAATGGGCTTAGATATGTCTGGAACAACTTCCAGATTAGTCAGGAACTTCCTGAGCCAAACAACCTCCTTAGTAGTTAGCAGCTTCACAAGCCGCTACATACTCGGCCTCCATGGTGGAGTTAGCGATGCACCCCTGCTTAGTGCTTCGCCATACTACAACTTAAGAGTGAACACTGATCCTGAAGTGGATTTCCAAGAATCCTTATCAGTCTAAAAATCAGAGTCTGTGTATCCTGTAAGAATCAAATCCTTAGAACCATACATAAGCACGTAGTCCCTTGTTCTCCGAAGATACTTGAGGATGTTCTTGAAGGCTGTCCAGTGACCCTTAGATTAGATTGATATCTACTAACTTTCTCTACAACGTAGCAGATGTCAGGTCTGGTACACAACATTGCATACATCAAACAGCCAACGACAAATGCATAGGGGACTTGTCTCATTTCCTCAACTTCTTGAAGTGTCTTATGACACTGTTCCTTAAACAATGTAACTTTGTGTCAAAAAGGCAAAAGGCCCATTTTGGAGTTCTGCATCGAGTATTTGATCAACATCTTGTCAATGTACGATGCCTGAGACAGTGCTAGCACTTTGTTCTTTCGATCCTGAAATATCTGAATCCCAAAAACAAATTGAGCATCTTTTAAATATTTCATTTGGAATTGGGTCACTAGCTAATTTTTAATTGAATTCAGTAAGCCTACGTCATTCCCAATGAGTAGGATATCGTCTACATATAACACTAGGAAAACTACTGAACTGTTAATGATTTTCTTGTAGACACAAGGCTCATCAGCGTTTTGGTCAAAGCCATAAGATTTGATCGCAATATCAAACCTTATGTTCCAAGATCAAGATGTCTGTTTTAGTCCATAAATGGATCGATTCAGCTTGCAAACCTTTTGCTCTTGACCTTGGACTACAAATCCCTCAGGCTGCACCATATAAATGGTATCCTCAAGATTACCATTCAAGAAGGTAGTCTTGACATCCATTTGCCATATCTCAAGTCATAATATGAGGCAATGGATAGGAAGATGTAGATAGACTTAAGCATGGCAACAAGCGAGAAAGTCTCCTCATAGTCATCTCCCTCTACCTGGTATAACCTTTTGCCACAAATCTAGCCTTGAAAGTTTGCACCTTCCTATCAGCACCCTGTTTCCTCTTGTAGATCTAGTTACAACCTATAGGGTTAACCCCATCAGATTGATCTACAAGATCCCAAACTGAGTTGAAGTACGTAGACTTCATCTCGAGATCTATAGTTTTGACCCATTCATCTCTGTCAACATCCTCCACTGCCTTCTTGCAAGACAACGGATCCTCAACCTCGTCATCGACTACCATAGCCAGGATTTCAGTTAAACCCATATAGCGAACATGTGGGTGCACAACCCTCCCACTACGTCGAGGTTCCCTCAACTCTTGAGGTGGATTTGACCTACTAGATGAACTCTCATCAACAACTTTTATTGATGTAGCAGGATATACAACAATTCTTGTTGAAGTTTTAGTAGTTTCTTTGGAAAGTTTGCTCAACACGACTTTACTTCTTGAATTGTGCTCCCTTACATGATCCTCTTAAAGGAATGTAGCGTTTGTCAACACAAACACCTTGTTTTCCTTAGGATCATAAAAATAACCCCTTCGCGTCCCTTTGGGGTAGCCTACAAATAGGCACAGCCTCGAATGTGGTTCTAGTTTCTTAGGATTAGCCTCAAGCACATTTGCTGGGCAATCCCAGATGCAGAAGTGACGCAAACTAGCTTTACACCCGTTCCACAACTCCAAAGGTGTTATGGCAAAAATCTTAGAGGGAATACAGTTGAGGATGTAAGCTGCAGTTTCTACTGCAAAACCCCAAAACGAGTCCAGAAAGGAAGCGTAACTCATCATCAACCAAACCATGTCCAACAGGGTTTTGTTTCTCCTCTTCGATACACCATTCTGCTGAGGTGTATCAGGTGCTGAGAGTTGGAAAACGATTCCATGTTCTATCAAATAGATCTGTAACTCAAAAAAAAAAAAAAAAACTCTCCACCCCGATCAGTGATAACAGCCAGAAATGCACGTTATTACAGTGCTAAATTCTTAGACAATGCTGGCTTGCATTGATAAAATATGTTAGGTTGCATCCAAAAAGCATTAAGTTCATAACATTATGGTTGCATGTGCTCATCACATAGAAAAAAAATTAATTTTTTTATTTTTATGCAGAATATGCGTTGACGCAAGGTGAAAAGCGCGATCGCAAGAAATCAACGGTCGATCGCAGCATTACCGCAAGGCTTTGCGGTGATTTGTGTTCACAAACATCTGCTCAAGAAGGACTGCCGCATAGAGTCGGCGCAACTTGGTGGGCGCATTTGGGGGAAAGGCATAATTAATCACGATGGGATAGAAAGCTGATGACGGTCGAATCCGAATTAAGTTGACAAACCGCTAACGATAACAAGTACACTCAGCTTTTCAGTGACAAATATTCGGCGCATTATTCAAAGAATTAAAGCCATCCCATCTGTGCAATCATAAGAGAGAAGCCGCCCTTCACCCCAAAGCTCTATAAATACCGAAGGCATCCTTCAGAAAAGGGGTTCACAAGTTCAGCAAGTTCGGATACTTAGATAAATTTCTCCATAGTTTAGTCTTGTTCATTGTTTTCCTTTTTATTTTAAGGCGAAGCAAGAGAAAAGCCGAGATGCCGGAAGATCGCTCAGGGCAACTCGAGAGAGAACCCAGAGGCGTAGAATGCAGAGAGCGGGCCGACTCTCGCGAGAGTGAGATTATCTTTTGAACACGAGTAGAAATACAGTATAAAAGCCTGGGAAGCAAGAGATTTCTACCATGCTCTTTATTCTCTTCTTGCATTGTTATTTTGTACCTCAACTTTATATTTATATAATGGAAGTTCTTATTCTACATCTGTTCACTCTTTTAGCACGCATGAGTGGCTAAACTTATCGAATGGGTTGAGAAGAACTAAGCTAACATGACCTAGGACCTTAATCGCATGCGATTATCTTGTTTTATGTTGTGCCCAACACCCCTTTAGAGCTACTCAAGAGAGAGTCTAAAGAAAGAACCTGAGACTTGAGAGAGCTAGGTTATAATCTAGACTCGAGAGAGCAAGATTAGATCTGCATAAACAAGAGATAGGGACTTAGAGATAAGCTCTGTTTGTCAACCTACATCGCATGCACCCTAGAGATAGGTATGATATTATGTGGTCGCCTTATTTGTGTGTGTCATTTTGTCATCGCATAAATAAGAATAGAGGCTTATGTATAGGTCCTATAGACTTATCGCATATATCGCATGAGTTCTAGCATTAGAAGCCGTAGCATTCGCATTGAGAGATGGTTTACTATTGTATGTGTGTTGCATGAATACATCCTAGGAAGTATTAGCCGAAACCCTTCTCAACCCGTTCGCCGTATACTCATCGCATCTTCCGTTGATCAACTCTTTTCGAACTCCGTCGCATTTGTTTATTTTTATTACCGCAAACAACATTCCCAAAAACTGCTTGATTTGTTTGGTTACCGCAAAGTCTTCTGAGAAATTACGATCGCATATTGTTTCCCAAGTCCCTGAGTTCGACCTTGGACTTACTAGGAAACTCAGTGGGGTTTACACTTGGATTCCACTGAGAAAACTTGAGTGTTCAACGCATTTCTATCACCGCATTTCATTCATAATTCCACATCATAAAATAACGCATCAATCAGATCGAAGTGTTTTAATCCGTTTATCTAATGTGTTTTCAACTTCAACCTTGAGCTCTTTAAACTTTTCAAAGGATTCTGACTTATGTTGCATTAAATAAACATACCCATACCTCGAATAATCATTAGTAAAAATGATGAAATACTCGTAGCCTCCCCTGGCTCGCACATTCATCGGACCACAAAGGTTTGAATGCACTAACTAAAGGCTATTTTGCTCTATAACCTTTTCCAATAAAAGGTCTTTTAGTCATCTTGCCTTCAAGGCATGACTCGCACACAGATAAAGAATTTTCTTCTAACTCGTTTAGAAGTCCATTATTCACCAATCTCTCAATCTTATTGAGATTGATGTGCCTCAAACGAAGGTGCCAAAGTTGGACATTTTCTTTAGGAGAAACTTTAAGTCATTTGTTTTGAGTTACGACAATTTTAAACATCTCTATTTTATGGAAGGAATCTGTTGCTAATGGACTTAGCACATACAAATTATTTTCCTGTGAAGTTGAACATATTTCAACACCATCTTTCAGAATAAACACTTTATTAACTGAAAAATTTAAAGTGTATTTACATTCAAGCAACGATTTTACGTAAATCAAGTTCTTTTTTAACTCAGGAACAACATACACATCATTCAAAATGATAAATCTATTTTGTAAAGTCAACCGGAGGCCTCCCACTGCCACAGCTGAGACGACGTGCCCGGTGCCAACTCGTATCGTCATCTCACCAGCCTCAAGCTGTCGTCAGGATCTAATACCCTGAAAAGAATAAAAAACACGGTTAGTGACCCCAGAGTCTATAATCCAGGCAGAATCATCATTCTCCACTAAACAAGTCTCCAAAACCAGTAAATCACATTTACCTTGTTTGGCCTTGACCTTCTTCTTCTTCTTCAACCAGTGTGGGCAGTTCTACTTCTAATGCCCATCTTGGTTGCAATGGAAACATTTTTCCTTTTCAACCGGCGCTGGTCGCCTACCCCGCAGAGCGGCAGGTTGTGGGTTAACTGGTGTCTTCCCCTTCTCTTACTACCCTTCTTCTTCTTCCACTTGTTAGTGCCGGAAGAAGAAGATGCAAACTTAGTTCCTGAGGTCGAATCTTGAAGGAACTTTTTAGATGATGAAGCAAGATTTGCCTCACCAACCTTCTTTTCCTTGCTTTTTAGCAAGGATTGGAATGTCTGCAATTCGTCGAGGAGATTTGTAAAGGTGTAATCAACCCTGTTCAGAACAACATTGCTTACGAAGTGTAGGAAGCTTTCTGGCAACTTCTCCAGAATAATGTTAACCTAGATGCCCTCATTGATGCGAGCCCTGTTCATCTCTGCCATATTAAAGTGGACCATCATGTTCAGAACATGTTCTCGAATAGATGTACACTTCTTCATTTTGGTGTTGAAGATGAACTTTAGACTTTCATGTTTGAGCTACGCGGACAGTTGTCTGAACATTCCCTTCAGGGACTCCATGATATCACATGCAGTGACCATGGGCTCATGCTTCTTGGCCAAAACATTGTCCAGGTTGCTTAAGATATATGCTCGGGCCTTTTCGTTTGCCCGTGTCCATTTCTCATAAGCCTCATGAACATTTCGAGCGGTGCTTTGAGTTGGAATAGGAGAACACTCCTTCATAAGGACGAATTGGAGGTCATCGATGATAAGTATCGTGTTTATCGTGTTCTTCAGACTAGCGTAGTTTTTACTAGTCAGTTGTCGGCGACTAAAAGAGCTAAAGTAGCGGTTGCCATTAATTAAAAGTTGTTGAAAACAAGAACAAACTTAATAAGTCTACTTGCATTACCACTTTTAACACCAATTTTAGGTTTGAGCAAAATAGTTCTAATGTACCCTAAGTGACATCTATTTTAAAATGATGCCCTAGCGAGGCAAGACAAAAGTCATGGTTGGGGTGACCAAGTGCCCCTTCACTGGGATGAGACATTCTCAATCATTAGGCAGAAATAACTCTTGTAACTGACTCTAACAATACCATTGTTCGGTTTAGAATTTGTTAACAACCTTAATAATTCCACGTAAATGTAACCCCTCATTTTAGGCCATAAAGTCCTACCTTAATGCGCCCACCGTAAGGAAAAAGCAGATTAGGACAAGAGACTAAAGTAACCTTATCCTTTTCAGGAGATCAGATAAAGAGTTATGCAACTACAACCATCCTTCAGGGGGACACTCCTAGGGTGCCTTGAGGCGATGCAGAAAAACATTATCCAACCTAATGAGAGAGACCGTGAGATATGTTGTCACACGTCCCATTCCCACTTACTATGAACATTCTCTCTATTCACTTTGGTATTGACCTACCCAAACACCATTCTTTAGGGGGACACTCCCAGGGTGCCTCGAGGTTGAGGATAGATCTGATGGTGTGAACTTTTAGGGAGAAACTTGTAGAGGTTTAAGTGAAGTATCATACCCCAAGTACCTCCCACTGAATGTTCTACCTAGGGATTCAATAACTTAGTTAATCCGGCTACTGATTTTAACTTAGTGTGTGTTTAATTTGCTCAAAAACAACTCTTGTTTTGTTAATTAAACAGGTTTGAATAAAGTATTATTAAACACTTTAACAATCTATCATCAAATTTGCATGCATGTAGCAAATCTATCTAGTTCACCTTTCTAGGTAGATTCCTAGGTAGGGGTGTTTCGTGTCTGTCAGCTTAAATACCCAAGCCTAGACAGAACCCATCTTAGACAAAAGGTCCCTTATAGATAGATTTGGTACATATTTAATCTTTTATTAGTTAATTTAATCCTACTAAACTGAATGAAAAGATTAAACTTACGTTTCTAGTCTCATTAGAACCGTGATCTTAGGTATATCTCAATCAAATTTTAAAACTCTTTTAAAACATGATTAAAGCCTAAGTGTGCACGCATGTCTTTCTTATGATTTTAGTTATAATTTCTTTAATTATAACACTTATAAAAAAGAAACAACTAAAACCAACAACATTGCTAAGCTAGACGAGGTCTTTATAACTTTTAGAAATCAACCCAAGTGTCATGGTTCATGCAATGTTCATTCATTACTATATATAACTCTTATATAACTTGTAATGAACCAAGCATACATGCTTTCATACACCCTTATAATATAACACTTATAATACAAAGATGATGCATGGATATGCTTAATGCATGCATATATTATAACTCTTGTATTATATGATACATGAGCATGCTTTAATGCAAACTACTATATTATAACTCTTATAATATAAAGATGATGCACGAAAAAAATGCATAACCTATGGTGGGTTTTAAAACTATATGACATACTTTATGACATATAATTAAACATACATCACATGTACATGAAGGAAATCACAAACAGAGATCTCCATGAGCAGTGGAAGTGGATTGTTGCAAATTCCATTCAGTTTAAACACAACAATTACATCTGATCGGAAACATACAGATTATGCATAAATTGAAATTACGGCATGCTACAATAAGATTCAAGGTAGGGGTGTACATAGTCCGGGTTGGGTCGGGTTGGAAGATTTTTGTGGACCAACCCAAAAATTCGGGTTGGTTAATAATGAATCCTATTAGTTCTTTTTTGGTTGGGTCCCAAAATTTCCGGTTGGGCCGGGTTGGGTCACTGGTTTTTTTTTTTTTTTTTAATTTGACTTTTTTTTTAACTTATATATATATATAAGTCGACCCGACCCTGAAATGGGGTAACCTGAGGCCCAACCCGAATTTAATATTTTTTTAACATTTTTAACCCAACCCAACCCTTGCGGTTTGGGTTGGGTAGTCTGGTTTGGTCAGGTTACCAGGTTTTTTGAAACACCCCTAATTCAAGGGATAGAGTATGTGTACCTTTAAAGAACCATTCTTCAAGTATCCCCCAATCAGTCTCTAATGCGTCCATAGAAACACTTGAACGCAAACGAGTAGAAACACCAACAACACGAACAGCCAACACCTCATCGAACCCAATCTAGTCCAACTCGATCTCGAACGGAGTGTAGAACACCACCACAAGTGTTACCTTGGTATTCTCGGTGTGAGAATCCAGGAGTTGTGGGCTCTGTATGATCTTGAATTGGAGGAAGGACAGGAAGTATCGATCGAGTAAGTGAGAGATGTGAACACTGTCTATCATAGAGACGATGTACTCGAT
This sequence comes from Benincasa hispida, assembly GCF_009727055.1. Taxonomy (NCBI): domain Eukaryota; kingdom Viridiplantae; phylum Streptophyta; class Magnoliopsida; order Cucurbitales; family Cucurbitaceae; genus Benincasa; species Benincasa hispida. The sequence continues at coordinate 50,604,534 of NC_052350.1, read as the reverse complement.
CCTTTAGTAAACGGAACCTATCGCATAGACTTTGCTATTAAATCGCAATAACTTTGCTACTCGATTGTTGTAGAAATGATCAAAAGAGTAACTATCGTATAGTCAACTCTAAAACGACGTGTATGCTCTCAATGGCTATCGTTTAGTAAAAACAATTTTTACTTGGTAGCCTATTCCGTGAGAATTTTACGAGTGAATCAACTTTTAATTTTGGAAAACAATTTTTCTTTTTACTCACGGTTACCATAAAACTTTCAATAACTTCCCACTCAAAAACGGTTATTACAGAAAAAGAATTAATTATCATATAATTAATATATTATAATAAATAAATATGATAACCAATATTCATATTATATTTTATAACCTATAGTTTTAATATTCATCATATGAAACATATAAACCATGGTTGTTTTTCTATTTTATTGGTACTTAATATAAATCATATTTATATTCATTCTCCAAATAACGTATCTAATACATCACCACAATTATATCACATATAACTGAATATTCTCTTGTTAATTTGAACACTTCAAACTAACCCAAAATCTGATCTCAATTGAACCACCATTGAGCTACCAAAGAAACCTTATGGACCTGTAGCTTGAAGCTCCAACGATATGTGAATAATTGACTAAACTTTTTAGTCACGAGATCCACAATCCGTTAACTGCTGAGCACTCCACTAAAGATCGACAACTACACTCTTCGCACTACAAATATATTTTTGTCCATATAATCAATCAATAGTGCGATAACCCTTCACAAATCGTTCTTGAGTACACCTGGGCCAATTTATCGTTTTGCCTATGTTGTAGTTACATCTAACTCCTTAAGTACCACTAATTTCTCTAATGAACAATAAGTCATAGTCCTACTATGACTGAGTCCTCTCTTCTAAAGAAAGGGTGTGACCACTATGTTCAAGACCCGGAATCATTCTTTAAGGGAGAAATTTATCTACTTACCCTTGCTTTGGGGAAGGAGTGAATTCCGTCTCGTGTAACTGAGTTCCCAGCTCCCCAATTAGACGAATCCCCAAAAAGGTAGGCTTGTTGAGTTGGCAATTTGGCCACTCTTACCCATACTAATCAAAGGACTGCCCTCATAGGCAAGAGTTCCCAAAACACTCAGGATTAAGGTCATGTCACCTATGGTCATTTTAGTGAAATGTAAGTCTCAATTATCAATGGCATTATATAAAGAGACTAATCATCTCGTGGTCCGGTATTATACAAATTCTTTGTGTAGGATACCTTCGCTCGCACGTTTCCACATGAATGGTCAGGATCAGACCATTTGTAGCACTTTAAAACAGTTGTAAATATCTATAGAGCGGGCCATATCCGTAGTGTCACTAGGATAAAGTATCCCTCCTTTATCATTATACTACAGACCATTTAGGTTATTAGTTAAGACATGATCCATTTTCATATCTCACATACATGCTTAAGTTACATGAAATAACCACGAATCTTAGTTTATTGGATATGAGTAAATACAAATAAAATAACATTTATTTTATTAATAACAATGTGTACAAAATGTTTACAAACTACGAGACCACAGGGAGAATTAAGACACCAATCCCAACAATCTTCCACTTGTCCTAATGTCTCAGAAGACTAATGTACAATACATAAAACAATACAATATACAATAAACTAAGCCATACTGTATACCCTAGTATCATCTTCCACTTGCCCTAGACAAGATGTCGCATGTCCCGTAGACCCAGACTTTCCAGATGACCCTCAAACACTTTAGCCGTGAGAGTCTTTGTAAACGAATCAGCAACGTTGTGCTCCGACGCGATCTTCGTGACTATCACATCACCGCGATGCACAATCTCCCTTATAAAATGATACTTCCGTTCGTTATGTTTGCCTCTTTGGTGACTCCGAGGCTCCTTAGAATTTACCACAGACTCGCTGTTATCACAATAGAGTGTGATCAACAAAGATATATTTGGAACAACTTCCAAATCTGTAAGGAACTTCCTAAGTCAAACAACCTCTTTAGCAGTTTCACAAGCGGCTACGTATTCGGCTTCCATAGTGGAGTTCGCGATGCATCCTTGCTTGATGCTTTGCCAAACTACAACCCCTCCATTTAGGGTGAACACTGACCTTAATGTTTATTTCTGAGAATCTCTATTAGTCTGAAAGTCAGAGTCTATGTATCCTTTAAGAATCCAATCCTTATCTCCCTACATGGGCATATAGTCTCTTATTCTTCAAAGATACTTGAGGATCATTTTGACCATCGTCCAGTGATCTAATCCTGGATTGGCCTGATAACGACTAACAATCCCTACTGCATAACAAATATCAGGTCTAGTACATAACAATGCATACATAAGGCTTCCAACAGCCGAAGCATAGGGAATCTGTCTCATTTACTCAACATCTTGAGGTGTCTTAGGACACCGTTCCTTAGACAAAATAATTCCATGCTTGAAGGGTAATAAACCCCTCTTGGAATTTTGCATCGAGTATTTGATCAATATCTTTTCAATGTACGATGCCTAAGACAAGGCCAACCTCTTGTTCTTACGATCTCGAATGATCTAGATCCCTAGAACATACTGCGTCTTTCCCAAATATTTCATTTGGAATTGGGTGGCTAACCACTTCTTAATGTCAGTTAGAAAACCTACATCATTCTCAATGAGTAGGATATCATCCACATACAACACCAGGAAAACTACTGAGCTATTGATGATTTTCTTGTAAACACAAAACTCATCAACATTCTGATCAAAGCCAAACGATTTGATCGCACTGTCAAATCTAATATTCCATGATCTAGATGCTTGTTTCAGCCTATAAATGAACCTATTAAGCTTGCAAACTCTTTGCTCTTGATCTGGAATAATGAACCCCTCTGGTTGAACCATGTAGATGGTCTCCTCAAGGTTATCATTTAGAAAGGCAGTCTTGACATCTACGTGCCATATCTCATAATCATAAAATGTGGCTATGGACAGGAGAATCCTGATGCCATATCTCATAATCATAAAATGTGGCTATGGACAGGAGAATCCTGATAGACTTCAACATGACAACAAGTGAGAAGGTTTCCTCACAGTCCATTACCACGACCTGGGTATAACCCTTTGCCACAAGTCTAGTTTTAAAGGTCTGTACCTTTCCATCTACACCTTGTTTTCTCTTAAAGATCCACTTACACCCTATAGGTTTTACCCTATTAGACTAATCCACAAGTTCCGAGATAGAATTGAAGTACATAGACTCCATTTCATGATTCATGGCTTTGATCCACTCATCTTTGTCAACATCCTTCATTGCTTGCTTATAAGACAATGGATCCTTAACTCCATCATCTGACATGATGTTTTGGGCTTCAGCCAAACCCATGTAGCGTTCTAGTGGCTTCACAACCCTCTCACTACGTCGAGACAGTCTCAGCTCTTGAGATGGTTGACTAGATGAACCGACATCAACAATTCTTGTTGATCGATTAATCTGTTCAAAAACTCTTGTTGAACTCTCAGTAGTCTCACTATAAATCTCATATAAAACAAGCTTGCTTCGTGGCTTATGATCCCTGATGTGGTATTCTTCCAAGAAGATAGCATTTGTCGACACAAACACCTTATTCTCACTTGGATCATGAAGTATCCACCCCTTGTTTCCTTGTGGTAGCCTACGAAGAGGCAAACTTCCAAACGTGGTTCTAACTTCTTAGAGTTAGCCATAAGCACGTAGACCAGACATCCCTAAATCTTGAAGTGGCATAAACTACCTAGCCACAAACACGTGGGTCGAACATCCCCAAATCCTAAAGTGACATAAACTACCTTTACGGCCTCTCCACAACTCAGGAGGTGTTTCAGAAGCACTATTTGTGGGAACGTTGTTTAAAATATAACATGCAGTCTCCATTGCAAATCCCCAAAACGAGTTTTGAAGATGAGCATAACTCATCATAAACAGAACCATGTCCAACAGGGTTCTGTTTCTCGTTTCTGAACCATTTTGCTGAGATGTACTTGGGGCCGAGAATTAAGACGTGATTCCATGTTGTATCATATAGTTTTGGAATTCGAGGTCCATATACTCTCCACCACGATCAAATCATTGTGTTATTATCTTCTTACCTAACAAGTTTTCAACTTCAGTCTTATACTCCTTTAACTTTTCAAGAGCGTCAGAGTTACGTTGCATTAGGTATAGATACCCATATCTTGAATAGTCATCTATGAAAGAGATGAAATATTCATACCCATCTCGAGCTCTAACACCCATCCGACCACAGAAGTCTGAATGTATAAGCTCCAAGGTTTCTTTGGCTCTATAACCTTTTCCAGTAAAAGGTCGTTTGGTCATCTTTCCTTCAAGGCATGATTCATATACCAACAAGGAGTTTTCTTCTAAACTTTGTAGAAGTCCACAGTTCACCAATTTCTCGATCCTATTGAGGTTGATGTGACCTAATCTTAGATGCCAAAAATGAGCGTTTTCCTTAGGAGAAACCTTTGGTCTTTTTGCAGTTGTTGCTGTTTTGGACATTTTAGTATTGAGCAAGGCTTTTATGACCAACGACCTTAGTACATACAAGTTATTTTCCATTGAACCAAAACCAATCTCCATATCATTCCTTAAAATAAACATTTTACTCTAAAAAAAGGAGACGATATAACCTTGTTCAATCAGACAAGAAACTGAGATTCAGTTTCTCTTGATATGAGGAGCTATAAAAACATTATCCAGTAACAGATAACGTTTCTTGTCCAAAAATAACTTCAGCCTACCTACAACAACAGCTAAAAGAAACTCACTAGTACCAACTCGAAGAGTCAACTCTCCATCTTTTAATGTTTTCCAAGAATTAAATCCTTGGTAGGAAGAACTTACGTGATTAGTAGCGTCTGAATCAAGTATCCAGGCATAATCATCATTCTCTACCAAACACGTCTCCAAGACAAATAAATCACATTTACGGTCTTTCGACTTTTTCCTCTTCTGGAGAATAGTGGGATCAGTATCAGAACCTAAATAAGCTCCAAGTTCCATTTCAGAGAACAATTCTCGTTGATGAACTTCACCAGAGTCGGCAACAATTGCTTTCTCTTTTAGTCCCTTGACATTCAAGAAAGTCTAAAGATTATCTTGGGAACTTATACTATTAGTTTCTTTGTCATCCATCTCTTTGTGCTCAAAAAGTGAGAACTGACATTCAAACAATTTTTGCAACGAGTCCAAGATCTGACGTGCAATGATCATGTTCTCAACCCTTTTGGCCACTGCATCAAGTATACTAGCCAAAATGTGAAGTCGAGCTAACGAGTTAGCCTTCATCTACACCTCATATGCATTACAAACATTTTGCGATGCATCAAGAGTCAGGACTTGAGGACACTCCTCAACCATGACAAACCCGAGGTTGTTTACCACGAAATATGTTTTAAGAGACTCTTTTCAATGTATGTAATCGGTTAAATTAAAAGAGGCAACTAATGGAAAATCATACATGTTGCTGAAAAAATAAACACATTGATCTACATTAGATTTTAGCAAATACTTTTTAAAACAAAATCCAATTTGGTTTAGCAAAATCTAAATGAACCCCGTGTGACATCTAGTTTTACAATGACGCTTCAGTGATTTAGGATAAAAGCCACCGAAGGCTAGTTAATTTATCCCTTCTCTGAATTGAGACACTCTCCACGAGTCATTAATACCAGAATAATTCTTGTTTATATAACAACTTGCCATCATTAATTTGGTCAAGAAATCATTAACTTTCTGAACAATTTTCGGTAAGTGTGATCCTTCATTTTAGATCCTAGAGTTCCGCCCCAAGTAGCCAATCCAAAGGGAAAAAATCCGATTGGGGCAAAAACTAAAGTGACCCTATCCATTTCTGGAGTTTACCTTGATATTGACCAATCGCACAAAACCATCCGAAGGGGGGACGCTCCCAGGGTGTCACGAAGCCGTGCAAGAAGATCTCACGGTGTAAACCAATGAAGAAAACCTTGTTGACGTAAAGAGATGGTGATGATATCTTGATCATTGGGAATGAGACGAGCTTCCTTGTTGACGTAAAGAGATGGTTAGCAACACAGTTCCAAATGAAAGATTTTGGTGATGCTTACTATGTTTTAGGAATACAGATCTTTCGAAAACGAAAGAATAGAACCCTAGTACTATCTCAAACATCTTATATTGACAAGATGTTGTCAAGATATAATATGAAAAATTCCAAAAAAAGTATGTTACCTTTTAGACATGGAATTCATTTGTCAAAGGAACAGTGTCCTAAGAGACCTCAAGATGTTGAGGAAACAACAAGAATTCCATATGCATCTGCAATTGGGAGTTTGATGTACGCAATGTTATGTACACGTCCTGACATATTCTTTGCAGTTGGAATCGTTAGCAGATTCCAATCCAATCTAGGACACAGTCCTTGAACTGCTGTAAAAAAATATCCTCAAGTATCTAAGGAGAACGAGGGACTATATGCTTGTGTATGGACCTAAGGATTTGATCCTTATTGGATACACTGATTTTGATTTCCAGACTGACGTAGATTCAAGGAAATCTACTTCAGGATCAGTTTTCACTCTCAATGGAGGAGCTATAGTTTGGAGGAGCATTGAGCAAAGTTGTATCGCTGACTCCACAATGGAAGCAGAATACGTAGACGCATGTGAAGCCGCTAAAGAAGCAGTATGGCTACGTAAATTCTTGGCTGACTTGGATATAGTTCCAGATATGTACCTACCTATCACACTGTATCGTGACAATAGTGGTGTTGTTGCCAACTCAAAAGAACCAAGGAGTCACGGACATGGAAAACATATTGAGAGAATGTATCATCTCATCAGAGAGATAGTACAATGAGGATACGTGATCGTCATGAAGATAGCCTCTGAAGACAACTTTGTTGATCCATTTACAAAGGCCCTCTCGGCTAAAATGTTCGAGGGCCACCTGGTTGGACTAGGACTCCGAGCAACGTGATCTCGGGTAAGTGGGAGAATATCTATGGTATTAGAGATGCCCTAGTTTATTGTATTTTCCCTTTATGTTTCTCAACATTGTATTGTATATATTTATTCTCACTGAAGTTTTGGTCCAAGTGGAAGATTGTTAGGAATGTCCTAGAACTCGCAGTTCGTAAATTTTGTGTTAAACAGTCTATTTATCAATAAAATATTATTGAGTATCTTATTCAATAAAGTTGTTGATTTTGCATTCTATTATGAAAATCCAATAAACATATCCATGACTATAGTATGAATACTTTAACTTTATATGGTGATATAAACAGGATCAAGTTAATAGTATATAGCCTAATGGTCTGTAAGTATATGGATGAAATTGGGTATCTCATCTTGGTAACACTATTGGATGCGGCCCATTTTGTCTAGGTAATACAACTAATGTGATCCATAGATCATTTATGTAGAGACATGTGAGTGGGGTCATCCTATGCAATGACTTTACATATAGACTGGACCACGAAATAGTCACTTTTCTTTATAATGATCGTTTACTATTAAAAACTAACTATTTCATACTAAAGTTACCTAGGATAACTCGATCTTAATCCTGAGCTCTATGAACTCCTGTTTATTCGAGATTATCCTTTGATATGCATGGGTTAGAGTAGTCCAACAACACTACTCAATAAGCCTTCCATTTTAGGGATAAAGCCAGATGAATAGTTAGGGACATAGCCATGCAAGATAGAATTCCCTACCCTCATCGATATCAATGTACTCTGTCTCATCGCGAGAAGAAGCTATCGATCTCGAGTTTCCAGACACATCGCACTTCCACTCGGGTCGAGGCCGCCACTCGACCCGCCCCTCTTCCTCTCGGTCGAGCTGCTTCGCCCTTTGATAAGCAAGAAGCCAATGTTGTAATTCTTGAGGATGATTCGGCTCGCAACCTCTGTACAGCTCGATGTGCGCCTGCCCCGTTCCATTCTGTTTTAGTTCTTCTCCACATTCTTACCGTTTTAAGGTTAGCGGATAGGATATTCTCTTAAGTGTTGATTCTAGGTCTTGAACAATCGGGACCCCACCTTCTCATGATAGAGAGGGCATGATTCATAAGTAGTATTATGAATCAAATTTTTCATTAGAGAGTCAGTGGGAATTTAAGGAACAAGATGTATTTATAGGGGTAAAATGATAATTTTGACCCATTTGTAATTACGAACGACCTATGAAGGATCGACTTACTGATTATGGTTTATATGGACAAAAATATATCTACAGTAAGGAGCGTGCAACTATCGAGTAGTGGTGTTCCTTGATAATTAATGAATAGTAATTAATTCGATTAAAGAGTTTAACAAATTAATTACAGATCGTTGGAGCTCATGATCTGTAGGTCCATCAGGTCCCTCTACTAGCTCTTAAGTTGGAATAACAAATTGAGTATTGGTGTATGAAATTAAGATTATGAATTTGAAATGTTCAAATTCAATTTTAAGGTTTTCAATTGATTGTATGATACAATTAGAAACATTTAATTTAATTAAAATTAAACGAAATTAGAAAATCAATTAATATTTAAATTATGATTTAAATATGAAGTTGATTTATGTTTGTGAAATTGGTATTTTATTGATTTAATATTAAGATATTAAATTAATATTATTTTAATTAAAAATTAATTAAAATGGTTTTATATAAATTAATTATTTTTGAATTGATTTTATAAAACTAATTTAAAAAATAAAATAAAATCATTTTTTTAAGTTAATGGATTTTTCCTTTTTTTTTTTTTTTTGGGAAAAACCCACTAACTACATTTTGATGACCTATCACCAAAATCTAATTGAATCTTGTGATTATCACCAAGTAGGTGGTGCCCTCCATGCAACCTATTAGTTTTGCATGAATTTTATCTATATACAGAAGCTCCATGTAGAAAGATCATCAAGGAATCTGTGTTTTGCTGAAGTAAATGTTCTGAAAACCCTACTCAACCCTCACTTGTTCATCCTCAATTTAGCTTGATTTAAGTATTTCCACCATACGCTCCTACTTAAGCATAGTGGAAAAGATCTTGGTGGTGGTCTTCTTGAAGATTCAAGCTCTATCTTGGTAGATTTCTGTTGAATTCGTGGAAGAGATCTTCAAAGGCAATATTTGTTTCAAACCCTCTTATGAATGTCATATGAACAAAATGTTTAAAACTCAAATTATATGTAGTTTAAGTGCTTATTTATTATGAAGTCTTCCGTTACATGTTATATCACTCCCTCACTAGGAGTGTCCCCCTTCGGATGGTGTTTGCATGGGTCAATATCAAGGTGAATGGAGAGAGTATTTATAGTAAGTGGGAGAGGGATGTGTGTCAACATGTCATATGGTCTCCTTCATTTATTTTGCACCGTGAGATCTTCTTGCACAGTCTCAAGGCGCCCTGGGAGCGTCCCCCTTCGGATAGTTTATGCAATAGGTCAATATAAAGGCGAACTCTAGAAATAGATAGGATCGCTTTAGTTTTTTCCCCAATCGATTTTTCTCTTCGGTTGAGTCGTTGGGGTGGAACTCTAGGGTCTAAAATGAAAAGTCACACTTACGAGAAATTGTTGAGCTAGTTAATGATTTCTTAACCAAATAAATGATGACTGGTTGTTATAGAAATAAGAGTTATTCCTGTGTAATAATTGGTTAAGAGTGTCTTAATTCAGTAAAGGGAAAACTGACTACCCTTCGGTGGCTTTTGTCCTAAATCACTGAAGCGTCATTGCAAACTTAAATGTTAAATGGGGTTCATTTAGAGTTTGCTAAAACTGGTTGGATGTTTTAGAGTTATGCTAAAATCTAATGTAGATCAATTTGTTTATTTTTCAGCAAAAATGTTAAATAGTATTTTTCCGTTAGTTGCCTCTAATTTGACCGATTTTAATTATACGACGTGGAAAAATTCAATTAAAACCTTTTTCTTGGTAAACGACCTCAACATTGTCATGACTGAGGATTGTCCTCAAGTTCCAACCCCTGATGTAACATGAAATGTTTGTGATGCACACGAGATGTGGACAAAGACTAATTCTAAGGCCCGAGTTCACATTTTGGCAAGCATACCTGATGCATTAGCCAAAAGATTTGAGAGCATGGTCACTGCACATCAGATCATGCAATCGATGGAAGAATTGTTTGAGCGAAAGTTCTCACAATTCAAGAAAATGGGATTGATGATAATGAAACCAATAATGTCAGCTCCTTAGATAAACTCTAGTCCATATTGAATGTCAAGGGACAACTAAAGAAAGCAATTGTTACTAAATCTAATGAAGCTTATCAACAAGGATCGTCCTCTAAGATGAAACTTGAAGCTTATGATATGAGTTGTGGAGCTGATCCCACTACTCTCCAAAAGAGGAAGAACTCCGAAAAAAATAAATCTGGTTTATTTATCTTGGAGACATGCTTAGTAGAGAATGATGATTCGGCCTGAATAGTTGATTCAGGAGCTACTATTCAGGTATGTTCTTTTTATCAAGGATTTAATTCCTGAAGACAATTGGTAGCTGGAGAGATAACTCTTATAGTCGGTACTGGTGAGGTCGTTCAGATGTTGCTATAGGTAGGCTTAAGTTATTTTTGGACAAGAAACGACATATGTTATTGGATGATGTATATGTAGTACCTCAAATCAAGAGGAACTTAATTTCAGTTTCTTATCTGATTGAATGTAAGTATTCCTTATCCTTATTTGAAAACAAAGTGTTTATTTTTAAGAATGGAATGGAATGGAATTGGGGTTTGGTTCAATGGAAAATAACTTATATGTACTAAGGTCATTAGTTATAAAAGTCGTGTTAAATACTAAAATGTTCAAAACAGCAACAACTGTTAAAAGACTGAGTGTTTCTCCAAAAGACAATGCCCATCTTTGGCATTTAAAGTTAGATCACATCAAACTCAATAGGATGGAAAAATTGGTAAAAAGTGGACTTCTAAATGGTTTAGAAGAAAACTCTTTACCTATATGTGAGTCATGTCTTGAAGGCAAAATGACGAAACGACCTTTTACTGGAAAAGGTTATAAAGCCAAAGAGACCTTGGAACTTATACATTCAGACCTCTGTGGTCCGATGAATTTAAGAGCACGAGGAGGGTATGAATATTTCATCTCTTTCATAGGTGATTATTCTAGATATGGGTATCTATATCTAATGCAACATAAGTCTGAAGCAGTTTAAAAGTTCAAGGAGTATAAGACCGAGGTAAAAAAATTTGTTAGGTAAAAAGATAAAAACACTACGATCTGATCGTGGTGGAGAGTATATGGACTTAAAATTCCAAAACTATAAGATAGAACATGGAATTTTTTGGTTTTTATGTCCTAAAACTCGTGGTTTGTAAATGATAAACTTATTTTGTTGATCAATAAAGATGTTATTGAAGTTTGATTCAATAAAAGTTGTTATTAATTATATGAATTGCTCATTTTGTTTTAGAAATAAATCCAATAAACTAAAAGATATATGACTATTACATGAGTACTTGAACTTTATGTGGAGACATAAGAGTGGATCAGGTTTGAGTAAATAGTCAAAATGATCTATAGTTTATGCGGCCCACTTCGTAGTTGTTACAATCGTTGTAAAATGCTATAAACGAATTGATCCTGATTCGTTCATGTGGTGACATGAGAAGTGGGAGCATCATGTGCAATGAGTTTGCATAAGATCGGACGAAGAAATAAGTCACTCTTACTTTATAAAGTTTTTTATTATTTAAGACTGACTATTTCAAATGATGACCTACGTAACTTAATCTTCATCCTGAGCTAACTATGAACTCCTTTTATTTGGGATTATTCTTAGATTTGTATAGGTGAGGGTTGGCTCAACGGCACCGACTCAATAAGCCTCCCATTTCAGGGGTAAGACCAGGTAGATAGCCAGGGATATAGGGTGCAAGATGGAATTCACTCCTACCTGCTTTCAAGGATAGTAGAGAGGTTATTCCCTTAAGTGCTGACTCTGGGTCGTGAACAAGGGGCCCCACCCTCTCATTGGCTCGAGAGGGATTCAGTTTGATGATTGGATCTCAAACCAATTGTTCATTAGAGGATCGGTGGAACTTAAGGAACAAGAGGTAATCTCGGGGGTAAAATAGCTATAGACCCAGCCGTTATTATGAACAACCTGTGAAGGGTTAACTTACTAATCATGGCTATATTGAGTGGACATAATATATCTACAGTGAAGGGAGTGGAACTACTAGGCTTTAGTAGAGTGACTCGGTAGTTAATGAATTGGTGTTATATCGGTTTAAAGAGTTTAACTAATTAATCTCGGATCGTTGGAGCCCACGATTTGTAGGTTCATTAGGTCTCTACTAGCTAACAAATAGAATAAACCATGGAATAGCGTGATGAGTAAATTTGAAACTTTCAAATTTGAATTAAGGGAATTAGTAATTATATGTGATATAAATACACGTTTAATTATCGAATTAAAATGAAATTGGAGAATCGGATAATATTTAAATATGATTTAAATATTAAATTAAATAATATTTTTTTAATTTCTTTGAACATTACATGCAGTGGTGAGTAAATTTTTTTTTTTTTTTGGAACACACTCTCCATCTTCTTGCTATGGATAACAAAGAAAAGTTCTTTGGGAAAATCCTTTTCCTTCCTCTTTTCCCACTTCCAAGAATTCAAACACGCTGTAATTTATGTTTGATAATTCATAACTATTTTGTTTCTATTATTTAAAGTTCCGTGGAAAATTAGAATTGGGAACGATCCTCGCTTCCGCACAGGGTTCTTCATCGGTTTCCCTTAACTTTATATCCCTTATCATAAACTCCAAATTTTATCTTAGAGGACAAACCTCTTTGATTAACTTCATTGGAGTTGGCAACATTTTACTTCTCTATTAGTCCCTTGACATTCAATATGGACCAAAGTTTGTTTAGGGAGCTGACATTACTGGTTTTGTCAATATCAATCCATTTCTGCTCGAATTGTGAGAACTTTCGCTCAAACAATTCCTACGGTTGATTGCATGATCTTAAATGCAGTGACCATGCTCTCAAATCTTTTGGCTAAAACATTAGGTATGCTTGCCAAAATGTGAACTCATGCCTTATAATTGGCCTTCGTCCACCTTTTTTATACACCACAAACACTTCGTGTTGCATCAGGGGGTGAGACTGGAGGACATTCCTTAGTCAAGATGAAGTTAGGGTCGTTTACCACGAAAATAGCTTTAATTGAATATTTCCAAGTTGTATAATTAAATTCGGTCAAACAAGTAGAGGCAAGTGACGAAAAATCAGAATTTGACATTTTGCTGATTTTGCAATGATGCTTTGATGATTTAGAACAAAAGCTACCGAAGGGTGAACATGTTGGGTTTTATGCCCTAAAACTCATAGATAGTAAATGTTATTAATTGGCTGTCATCAATAAAGAGCTATATGTTAGGAATGTCCTAAAACTCGCAGTTTGTAAATGTTAGAAACATATTCTGTTTATCAATAAAAGTATTATTGAGTATTTCATTCAATAAAATTGTTATTGATATTGCATTCTGTTATAAAAATCCAATAACCAAATCCATGGCTATAATATGAATACTTTAACTTTATGTGGAGACATAAAATGGATCAAGTTTGAGTATATAGTCTAAATAGTCCATAAGTATATGAATGAGATTAGGTACCTTATCCTAGTAACACTATTGAATTTGTCCCACTCTGTATGCTGATACAAATGATGTGACCCCAAAATTATTCATGTGGAGACATGCGAATGGGAGCATCATATGCAAAGGATGTTTGCATAAGACTAAACCTTGAAATAGTCACTTTTCTTTATAACGACCATTTACTGTTAAAACTGACTATTTCAAATTCGATGACCTAGGGTATCTCGATCTTAATCCTGAGCTAACTATGAACTCTTGTTTATTTGGGATTATCCTTTGATCTATATAGGTGAGAGTAGTCTAATAGCACTGCTTAATAAGCCTCCCATTTTGGGGGATAAGGCCGGATAGATAGCTGGGGACATAATCTCATAAGATGGACTTCGCTCTACCCGCCTTAGGGTTAGCAGATAGGTTGTTCTCTTAAGTATTGATACCTGGTCTTGAACAATGGGTCCCTGCCCTCTCACGATCGAGAGGGTCATGGTTTATTAGTTGGACTATAAACCAATTGTTCAATAGATGTTTAGTGAGAGCTTAATGAGCAAGATGTATTTATAGGGGTAAAATGGTAATTTTGACCTAGTTGTAAATACGATCAACTTGTGAAGGATCGACTTACTGATTATGGTTAAAGTGGACAGAAATTTATCTACAGTGAGGAGAGTGCAACTATCGAACTATAATGGTGTGTCTTGGTAGTTAACGAAGATTGATTAATTTGATTTAAAGAGTTCAACCAATTAACCTCAAATCGTTGCAGCTCATTATTTGTAGGTTCATAAGGTCCCTCTACTAGCTTGTAAAATTATATCTTGAATCAATAAATTGAGAGGATTTGAAATGTTCAAATTCGATATTAGGGTTTTTGAATTTAAAGTGTCCAAATTCAATTTAGGGTTTGATTAATTATATTCGATATAATCAAAATGTTTATTTTTTCGAAATTGAACGAAATCAGAGAGATTAAAATATTTAAATATTGATTTAAATATTTACATGAATAGGATTCATGTATAAATTAGGTGTTTGATTAATTTAATATTTTATATTAAATTATATAATTCATTCATTCATTAAAATTGTTTAATTAATTATTTAAATAAATCTTTTTTCAATCTTAAAAATCAAATTCATATTTGATTTTTATATTTGAATTTAATTTTAATGAAAATTAAATTAAAATTTAGAAAATCGAAAAACAAAAATTGGAAATTCCACTTTGAGTGAAATTTTCTAATTTTCATCTTCAATTGAAGTGGTTTATTCCTAATTAAATACCTAGCCCACTTTGGATATGTTCTTTGAGATGTCATAGAACTGAAGCTCAACTAGTTGCATGTTTTTCATGGTTAAATGCTCCAGATTTTTAAAGTGAAAGTCATTCATGCAATTTTGAAACGAAGTTCTGTTTTTTCTTTCCAAAAACCCACTACTTTCTCAACTTAATTGACCTTAATTCAGTGTTTCCACCACACAATTCGAGTTAGAGGATAGTATAGAAGATCTTTGTGGTGGATTACTGTGATTTTGATGATCCAGTTCGTAAGAGCAAGTTTTTGAAGAGATTCATCAAAGGTAATATATTCTTGAAACCCTCTTTTGAAATCTTTCTTCATGCATGTTTTTAAACTCAAATTAAGTGTAATTAGAGTGCTTATTGATTCTGTTTGCTTCCATTGCATGCTTGTATATTGTATCATATAGATGTTAAATCAATAAATGTTATTGTTTGTATTGTTGTCTATTTTTTCTAAATAACCCTAAATCAAATAAACTAACATCCAAGGCTGCCTTAAGAGTCTTAAACTGTATGTAGAGACATACAAGGATCAATGTTCAAGATACAGCCTAAAGGGTCTATAGTATAAGGACAAGGTTGGGTACCTTATCTTTGTAACACTATGGA
The DNA here is from genome assembly GCF_009727055.1 of Benincasa hispida. Classification (NCBI taxonomy): domain Eukaryota; kingdom Viridiplantae; phylum Streptophyta; class Magnoliopsida; order Cucurbitales; family Cucurbitaceae; genus Benincasa; species Benincasa hispida. The sequence continues at coordinate 50,588,951 of NC_052350.1, read as the reverse complement.
TACAATCCACTTTGTATTTGATACAAATATAATGATCCAACGTGTTCATGTAGGTGACACACGAGTGGGGGTATCCTATGCAATGAGTTTGCATAAAACTAGATCACGAAATAGTAACCATTAGATGTAACACCATTGACTAGTTAGGTTTCTATTTCAATAGAATGACCTAGGCGACTTAGTTTTAATCCTAAGTATATTATGAAATCCTATTTACGAGGGATTGTTGGTCGGCCTCTAGATTCACCGTCACCCGTGAACCCGCACCTATGCAAATAAAATTTGTATGAACCGAACTAACCCCTTATACTAACTAGTAGGACAAGTAGAAAGTCTGGGCTCAAACCACATAGATCCAATTTGGATTCCTCAAAAGTTGGAACTTGTAGGAAGTAACGGAGAGAGGGGGGGTTGTGAAAAATTGTGAAATAAAATTGCGAAAACGAAAAGAGTGCAATTTAAAATATTTAGCTTGGGTATTTATAGTTTAATCCATCCCTCATCAATTCTATCATAGACTATTAAAAAAATGCGTGAGAATATTCAAATTAAAACTTAGCCTACTCGATTAGAATCCTAACCGATAGTCCATAAAATCAAGTTAATTAACAGAAAAGCAAGAATCCTCAACCAATCAATCAATCAACAGGCATTAAGATTCAAGGCAAAGCTAAGCCAATTAATCGATTTCCATCGTCTAACCAATTAATTGAACGAGATTTATCTAAGTTAGAAAGTAAATGCTTGCTAAATGGAATCCCAATTTAACACAACAAACTAACTTAACTCATGCTTCTAGGTGACGACTACCTAACGATTACCAAATTAGGGCCAATCAAAGCAATCAATTAAACATGCATAGCTAATTTGTCAGATTATCCCATACATGAAAATTGAAGAATATGCTCAGGATAAAATCTCATAAATTCATAATAAACTCACAGAATTACAATACAAGTCTCAAGAATAGAATTGAAACGAAATTAAACTAACCCAAGCTAAGTTCTTACCCTTTAGCCACAAAATATGTTCGAAGTCAATACAATTGACAAAGGGGAAGAAATCTTTCAGAATTTGGGTGCAAAAGGAAGCTAAAATAAGGTTGGAACAGAATGACAGCGCTCAAGATCGAGTGTACTTTGTATTATGTAATCGACTGACCCAAATTGTTCTTTTATAAAATTGCCACAACGTTGCAACGGTAGAAAGAGCGTTGCAATGCTGTGGTGTATAATGGTCGAGCATCGGTCGAACATCACAGTGTTGCCTTGACGCTGTGTTACGCGCGCGCTGAGGTTGAAAGTTCATAAAACCACGTAGCATTTCAATGCTACCTATTATGTCCTAGAGCATTGGAGGTGCAATGTTGACATGCGATGTGACAGTGGCACTGAGGCATCTTTAGAGTGTTGCAACGTTTGGGGCAGCGTTGCAACGCTGCCCTGCATCGAGCATTCTATCCAATAGTATTGAGCTAGCGTTGGACTTAGGTTTAATGAGAGTGTTGTAACACTTGGTAGGGCAGCATCATTCATTCCTTCGTCATTTGATCAATTTAGCTCATAACTTCGTCATTTTAGCGCCTTTTTGTCCCGAACGCTTAATTCGACTGCTTGTATACTCGAGTTCTAAAAAATAACCAATTTAACCAAATTAAGTAACTAAATAAACCTATTTAAGCAGAAGAAGATAACACATTTCAAGTGCTATCAATTGTCCTTCGATTTGTATGGGTGAGGGTAGCCATATCGCTGACCCAATATGCCTACCATTTTAGGGACAAAACCGAGGGGGTGCTGGGAACATAATAATACAAGATGAAATTCACTCATTTCCTCCTTGAGGGTAAGTAGATGAGTGTTCCCTTAAGTGGTGTCTCTGGACTTGAATAAATGGCTCTACCTCTCATTGGCTCGATAGGGGTTTCTGTTTATTGGTTGGACAGTACATAAGTTGTTCATTAGAGGAGCACTTGTACTTAAGGAGCCAAGGGTAACCCAAGGGTAAAATGGTAATTTGATTCCATTAAAGTTACGAACACTCGTGTGGAGGACTAACTTTCTAGTATTAGTCTATCTCTGTGGACACAAAAATATATCTGTAGTGAAAAAAGTGCATATGTGGGTCTTTAGTGGAGTATACCCACAGTTAACGAATATTGATTAACTTGGTTAATGAGTTTAACCAATTAATCTCATATCGTTGGAGCTTCTAATCTACAGGTCTACCTGGTCCCCTCGTTAAGCTCACTAGAGGATACTTAAAAGGGATCATTTGAATTTTTCAAATTAATTTGAGAAAACTATATATTAATGAGATTAATATATAATTAATTATGGATATGATCTGTTACTAAATTGGAGAGCAATATTTGAATAAGATTCAAATTAATTAATTCAAGTGAATTAGATTCACAAAAAATTAATTAATAGAGATATTTTGCACATATACATGGGATATATATGATAATTAAATGTATACATTAAATTAGGTTTAACGTATAAGTAATTGTTTGATTATTGTGCAAATCAAAATAAGTGTTATTTAATTGTGCAAATTAAATACGTATTATTTAATTGGGCTAATTAACTGAATAAGTATTATTTAACTAAATGGGTTAATTAATTAAATAAATGTTATTTAATTAATTATAGAAAAGAAAATATATTGGGAAAGATGTTTGGTCATTCTCTATATAGATACCTCCCCATGGCCCTTTGGGAATACACTGAATACACAGTTCTCATTGCAGAGAAACTCTGACAATACACAACTCCTTAGAGTTCGTCCTAATATTGACCTAATGTACAAACCATCGGAAAGAGGACGCTCCCAAGCGCCTTGAGGCCGTGTAAGAAGGTCTCATGATGCAAACCAATGAAAGAGACAATAGGACATGTGGACACATATACCTCTTTCATTTACTATAAATACTCTCTCCATTCATCTTGATATTGGCTCATGCAAACACCATCTGAAGAGGGACGCTCTCAGGGCACCTCAAGACCAAGCATGAGTCTCACGGTGTAAATGTTAAGAGGGAAACATGAGTGGAAAAAAATTTAACGTATTGAATACACCTTTTTCCTCCCACTGAGTATTTTAAAACCTAGGGTTTCTTACTTAAGTAAATTCAACTAATTAATTTAACTAAGTGATTGTTAACTTTGCCCAAAGTAACTATTACATTAGATAGTTTAACAATAATTATTCTTGTTTATTAAAAACTCTAATAAACCATAATCATTGATTCCATGCTTATAATATAATTATCTAATTCCTCTTCCAAGTTGGTTCTCAAATAGGGGTATTCTGTTTCCATCAACTTAAAACCCCCAGCCTTAGACAGAACCTTCCTTAGACAAAAGTCCCTTATAGATAATTATATTAAAAATCCAATCTTTTATTCAATCCATTTTAATCTTATTAAACGAAATTAAAAGATTAAATCTATTTCTAATCATACTAAAAATATTGTTAACATAGGTCTAATGGTGAAAGTGATTTCAAACCATTTTAAAAAATTTAACCTATGTTAGCATGCAACTCTTTATTATATATCTTAATTCTAATTTCATTTAACTTATAACTATTATAAGGTCGAAAGGAATAATTAAAACCTATTTCCATGCATCTAATGACATACTTAAAAAATTATAACAATTATATTTTACTACAATAGTGTCATACTTCATGCATTCCATTTTCATTACTACATATATAATATTTATATAATAAATTAATTAAAAAAAATAACATCCATTCATACATCTAAACTATATATTATAACAATTATAATATAAATGATGCATGGACATGTTATTAATGCATGTTATCATATCATATAACTATTATATAAATAATGCATGTATATGCTTTTCATTAATAATATAACTCTTATATTAAATTAATGAAACTATATAAAACATGCATTTATAATATAACTCTTATATTAATAAACGCATGAGCATGCTAAATATTCATACAAACATATAATATAGCGTTTATATTAAATATGACACATGAGAAACGTTTATCCTAAGGTGTGCTTTTAAATAATACTATATAACATACATTATGGCATAATTAATTTAACCATACATAAAATATAAAAATTAAATTAAAATAGCAAATTGGACCGAATTTTGACACCCTTAAAAATTAATTAAATTAATATAACTAATTTATATCAATCTAATTAATTAAAAATACAAATTACAAGGAAAAAACAGCTATAGGGCTCGAACACGCGATTGCTCGGACGGAAAACATGTGCGTCCCACGCTTGGAGCATCACGACGCTACGAAAAACAACTCTGTTCCGCTTTGCATTGGAGCACTGCAATGCTAGGGTATAGTGTCGCAACGTTGATGCACAGTTCTATTTCAACTTTGCACCGATTTCCTCCATTCTTGATCCAGATCAACAGCAACACTTGCCACGTTCAAGTTCCGGACTTTACAGACTCGATAGCAGTAAAATAAACGGCCTGAGCCTTTACACATATTTAATCAAATTAAAGAAAATAAACCCTAAGGTGCCAAGACCCGGAAATGCCCAATTGCAAACCTCATTCCAAAAAATATATAGAGGTATTCAACATATTCATACATTCACAATGTAGAACGAAAATCTCATCTTTCCTCTGATTTTCGAATCAAATGGGGAATTAAAATCGTACAATTGGCTCTGATACCAATTGAAGGGATTGAATCTCAAGCAGAAGTGTGTGAAAGTCGTACGTTATAAATATCATTTTGAAAACCACATAAAACAAAGAACATGAAATACATTTCAAGATAAACATCAAGTTAAAACTACAACATGCTTTAAAGAGAAAAAAATGAGGATTTCGAAGCTTACCCTTGAAGAATGATTTTCTTCACGAATTTCTTCTCCGATCTACTGCATGAACACGAATGGATCTTCGAACACTTCTTTCGATCCGCACGAACACCGTAATACCAAGAAGCGGACACTACCACGAGGCTTTCCTCACTATTCTCAATGATGAGAACCGATGCGGAGTTGTGGACTCGTAATAGGAGTAATTTTGGAAAGGGAATGGAATTTTTGTGAGAGTTTTTCTACGAACTTTTTGCATAGAATTTCACCAAGGGGGAGAGAGATCTTCCAAAACCAAATACAAAGTGTGGAAGAAGATGATATTCTGTCAGATGTAAAAAACTGCTCCCACTTACGCACTAAGAGGTTACGAGAGATTAAAGTGGAGGAGATTACAAAATTAACTTCCTCCCTTTTATTTAATATTCAAATTAATTTAAATTTTAAATTAAAAACATAATAAAATCAATTTTATTAATAAAACTATATGTTATATCACATATAACATGTAACCTATATTTTATATTATATCACGTATAATATAACTTATGGTCAATAAATCTCTCACACAACATATAGAATTAATATGAATCAAATTCACATTAACTTTAACATATAGTTGTTATATGAATCATATTCATAGAATTAATATTTGAATCATATTCAAATATTTATTTCTTCCACTAATACATTAGATTAATTATATCTCATATGATTAATTCCCTTTTAATTAATTTGAACAATTCAAATTAATCCAAAATTAATTTGATTCTCATTAATCCCAATTGAGTTAACGAGTGGACCTATAGATTGAAGCTCCAATGGTATTTGATTAATTAATTAAAATCTTTAATTAAATTAATCAACCTCCATTAACTGTCGGTCACTCCACTAAAGACCGAAAATTGCATTTTTCGCACTATAGATATATTTGCTGTGTCCATTGGATATAACCAATCAACAATACGTTGACTCGTCACAAATTGTTAGACCAAAATTACTATTTTGTCTTCTAGCAACGGTATTATAAAGAGAAACTTCGTGATCCGATCTTATACAAATTTTTTCTATAGGATACCCAGCTGACATGTCTTCACATGAATGATCAGGATCAAATCATTTGTAGCACTTTACAACACTTGTAACAACTACAAAACAGGTCATATCCATAATGCATGTCCGTAGTGTTACCAAGATAAGGTACTCAGCCTTATCCATCTATCAAGTTATCATTTAAACATGATTCACCTATATGTTTCTACATATATATTTAAATTACATAAAATAATCTAGGATCTTAGTTTATTTAGTGTTAAAATTGTTTTTTGGAAAAATTGCATAAACCACACCTGAACTATGGGATTGGTTACAATCACATCCTTCAACTTTCAATTTGATCGAGCATGTAGTTGTAGTTTGTTAATGGTTGCAATCAACCCCTTTTATTTTTTTTTTAAATTAACATTTATTACTTTAATTATGATGAGACATTTTAAAATTAAAAATAAAGATTATTACTCATCTCAAATCCCTTCCTCTCTTCTCTCTCTTCTCCCTCCATCTCCATCTACATCTTCCTCCTCCCCTTCTTTGGAAAACAATATTCATAAGAAAAAAAAAAAAGGAAAGTGGAGAAACATTAGATACAAATAAACTAAATTTGAAGAGAAAAACAGTATTCAACTAAAGCCAACTCGCCGACTCCTTTGTCGAAATCTAGCCAACTTTGGAAATAGAATCGTAGTCGGTGTAGTTAACAACGACGTCATTCCTGCCCTAGCCTAATCCGAATTCCGCTGCATAATGGATCAACATGAATGTTAATCCTTATCATCTGACTAGCAATATCGTGCTTATTACCGTCGTAAATTAGGTCTTGTCGTCGATGGATCAGAATTTACAGAAGGCGGTGAATGCGGCGAATCTTGGCAGGAAGGTGAAAGTGTCAACGATGCATTCGATGGCGGTGTTGAGTCAGTCGGATCTGCCATCGTCGGGGAGGATTAATCCGACGTTTGAAGAAATGATGAAAGCGGTGATGGAATTTTTGAAAGAGAATGAATCGCCAGAGAACGGGAGGAGGAAGATGAAGATGCAGAGGGAAGGTGAAATGAGAAGAAACGATGTGAGATGAGTGATAATCGTTATTTTTATTTTTATTTTTTTTAATTTTAAAATAGGAGTTTTTTTTTTTTTTTTTTTTTTTATTTAAAAATAGTGATTGGGAAAATAATTTAGGGAAATATAGTGGTTCTGAAACTATTTAGAAATCTATAGGTGTTTTAGAGTTTTCGAGGCAGGGATTTTGTGTGAAATATTTTGTCGAGGGTTCAACCTTCGATCTATCAAAAATTAAAGAAGAGATTGAGTAATCCTCGACCTAAAGGAAATTGAGAAGAGGACGAGACTTCAACCCTCGACCTATCAAAAATTAAAGAAGAGGTCGAGGGTTTGACCCTCGACCTAAAGAAAATTAAAGGAAAAGGAGAAAATTTGAAGAAGAGGTCGAAGGTCGGGTCTGGAAAATTAAAGAAAAAACCCTCGACCTAAAGGAAATTAAAGAATCGTTTAGTAATTATACACGATCGCACACAATCGTTTAGTAAATTACAATGCGATCGTTTAGTAATTATACACGATCGCACTCAATCGTTTAGTAAAATTACTATGCGATCGTTTAGTAATTCTTTATTAACGTAACAATAGGTGCAAACTTCTGGAAAGAACAAGTGAACAAAGAACAACTTCTTTATTAGACGATAGAAATCAAACAAGATTAATCAGTCGCTTACGAGACGCTAAACGATCGTTTACATCTCTCCACGATCGCTCAGTATGACTAAACGATCACTTACTAAATTCTCTGTGATTTACCACAAACTCCTACACAATCGCTTAACTATTACTATTACACGATTACATACCTTTTACTATATGATCGTCTACCAAGTGCTACATGATCGTTGAGCTTTACTACACGATCGCCTAGTGGAAGTGGACGAAGAGCGACACGCTGCGATGGCCTTTCCACGACAGCATCTTCCGAACCCCCACTCTCAAGAGATCTCTTTCCTCACAACACGATCACCCACAAACTCCTATACGATCGCTTAGCTATTACAATTAGACGATCACCTTCTCAAAACCTATACAATCACCTACCTTTTACTATACGATTGTATACCAAGTGCTATACGATCGCTGAGCTTTACTACACGACCACCTAGTGGAAGTACACGATGAGCGACACGCTGCGATGGCCTCTCGAGAGCTCTCTTTCCTCACTACATGATCACCCACAAACTCCTATACGATCACTTAGCTATTACAATTAGACGATCACCTTCTCAAAACCTATACGATCGTCTACCAAGTGCTACATGATCGCTAAGCTTTACTACACAATCGTTGAGCTTTACTACACGATCGCCTAATGGAAGTACACGATGAGTGGCACGCTGCGATGGCCTCTCCAAGACAACGTCTTCCGAACTCCCACTCTCAGGAGCTCTCTTTCCTCACTACACGATTGCCCACGAACTCCTACATGATCGCTTAGCTATTACAATTAGACGATTGCATTCTCAAAGCCTATACGATTGCCTACTTTTTACTATACGATCGTTTATCAAGTACTACACGATCACTAAGCTTTACTACACGATTGCTAGTGGAAGTACACGATGAGCGGCACGCTGCGATGACCTCTCGAGAGCTCTCTTTCCTCACTACACGATCGCCCACAAAATCCTACACGATTGCTTAACTATTACAATTAGACGATTGCCTTCTCAAAACCTATATGATCGTCTATCTTTTACTATACGATTGTCTACCAAGTGCTACACGATCGCTAAGCTTTACTACACGATCGTTGAGCTTTACTACACGTTCGCCTAGTGGAAGTACAATCATACGATTGGTATGAAGGTGTGTTTCATGTGAAGACTGGACGTCATATTCTCAATGCCAAATGAGGAAATGTTCAAATATTGAGGCTAAACAGGTCCGAACGGTACTGTTCATGTAACAAGTGGCAAGCGTTCAGCATTCCATGCTCGCATTTTATGGCTGTTTGCTCACATTTTAACATGAAATACGAAGACTTTATTGAGGACTACTATAAATTGTCAACACATGCTGAATGTTACTCTGCTCAATTTCAACCTGTACTGCATGAAGATTACTGGATCACGCACCCTAATATGTCTGTCTTACATCCTGATCCATCGTTGTTGAGAAAACCTGGTAGACCAAAAAGTTTACGTTATCACAACGAGATGGATTGGACAGTCACTCGACAACGATGTGGATTTTGTAATCAGTTAAGCCATAATCGAATGAAGTGTCCTTCGTTACTAAGACAGGCTCCAGATAGTTAGGGATTGAGAAATAATTTTTTTATATTATATATTCATTTTATTGTATATTCAATTTTTTTATTATAATTTATTGTATATTCAATTTTTTTATATAATCTATAAAGTTATACATTATTCTTTTAATTGAGAAATAAATACTTCTTTTATCATGTATATTTAATTAAGTGTAGATACTTTTATTGTATATTCAATTTTTTTATTATAATTTATTGTATATTCAATTTTTTTATTATAATTTATTGTATATTCGTTTTTTTTTATTGTAATCTATAAAGTTGTACATTATTCTTTTAATTGAGAAATAAATACTTCTTTTATCATGTATATTTAATTAAGTGTAGATATTTTTATTGTATATTCAATTTTTTATTATAATTTATAAAGTTGTACATTATTCTTTTAATTAAGTTGTACATTATTTAATTGAGAAATAATAATCTTTTTATCATGTATATTTAATCAAGTGTAGATACTTTTATTGTATATTCAATTTTTTTATTATAATTTATAAAGTTGTACATTATTTTTTTAATTAAGTTGTACATTATTTAATTGAGAAATAAATAATCTTTTTATCATGTATATTTAATTTAGTTAATTAAGTTGTACATTATTCTTCTAATTGAGAAATAATTTTTTTTAATTGAGAAATAAATATTTTTTTTCTTTCAGATTATCGATGTTTTGTATGGTCGATAGATGAAGGCCTGAGACACATACATTTCATATGTCTGTTGGAGAATGCACTATCACTCTACAAGATATAAAAGTGTTGTTGGGGTTACCTGTTGACGTTGAGCCGGTCATCGGAGTGATGTATAATGACTGATAACAAGTTTGTCAATTGTACCTTGGTGTGACCCCACTTGCCGACAAAATTAAAGGATCGAGGTTAAGTTTGTTATGATTAGAAACACAATTCTATGAGCTCGCAGATGATGCAGACGAGGAAACCGTCATAAGATATGCACGAGCATATATACTACAAATGATGGGTGGAAGTCTGTTTTCTGACAAATCAAGTCATTTTGTTTACTTTATGTTCCTACCACTATTAGCTAACCTCTATGATGCGGGACAGTATTCATAGGGTGGAGCATGTTTGACATGGTTGTATAAACAACTATACAAAGCAACAAGACCTGAGGTTCGTTAGATAGTTAGGCCTCTCGTACTTTTGCAACTATGGGCTTGGGAGCGATTTCCAACAATGGCTCCACAACTACAACATGTCAATGACGCTCAATTAGTTGGATGAGCCTACGGTTCTCGGTATGTTATTTTAATTCAATTTAATTGTTATATCACTGATCTAGTTAATTTAGAATCTAAATTATCAATTTAAAAATTTAGGTGGAGAGACAATTTTTATGTGACTAGGACAGCCACACATGTAGTCAGCTAGTACAGATACATGTTTGATCTGCTTCAACCTGATCAGGTACATTACACTGAACCAAATTGATTATTTTATACACATTTTTATTGTATTTGTCTTTAATGTTCACCAATATAATATTTTGTGTTTCAGGTTATTTGGGAGCCGTACAAAATTATTATGCATACTTTACCCAATTTCTGTACGAATAGTCAAAACATATGAAACATATGGCAGACGATGAGTCCTCTCATATTTTTTCACATTGGTGAGTGACATCTTCTTGACAGGGTGATGAGACAATTCGGTTTTCAGCAGGATGTCCTATCGCCTTGTAATACTGAACCTCTACTGCATGATATCGACTTAAGGACTGTAAATTGGTCCGAAAAAGTTGCACATTGGTAGTGCAATGGCACTATCATGCAAGATTTATTGCAGTGAGGGTTTCTATTGAACAGTTTGACAGAGATGTCACTCAATACTACATTCATTGGTATAATAATATCACAAGGCGCTACGTCACTCATCCGGGAGTAGTTGTGGGTCATCTGGTAAATGAATGAATATTATCTAATTATTTTTAATTTAAATTTATTTTAAATATTATCTAATTGTTTTATAATTCACAGAGATCGAACAACAGTAGACTCCGTGATGTTGCGAATGATCCGAACCAGGTTCTTGCTATATGTAGTGACAACCAAAACTATATGGAGGAGATACATTATATATACGATATACCTATTGTTCTTCTATTAGCTCGTAGATGTAGAGGACCTGTTCGGGAAGAGGATGAGTTTGATGAGGTTGCTCACAATGTGGAAAAGTTGCCCCCTGTGATGCAGACGCAAAGTAAAACTGATTATGTTAGTCCGATGATGATGATGCCAGCATTTGGTTTAGGACATTATGACTCAGAGGCTAGTATTTCATCTTCATACGTGCATGGACATGGTCGAGGTTGTGGAGAGCATAATGAATATTTATATTATGAAGCGCCTGCAGAGGTACCAGAGCAACATCAAGAAGAACAAAAGCAACCTCAAGTTCGAAGTTAACGACGACAATCAGCTCGAAATCGACGACGTCCACCTTGTGGGACACATTGATTTTTGTAATTATTTTTATATAAATGAGATATTTTAATTTACATTTTTTTATTTTTATGAGATATTATTTTTTTTTAATCTGTTCTTTTTAAGTTAAGTTAAATAAAATAATAAAAAAATTTAGAAATTGTTTTTATAAAATGAAAAAAAACAAAAAACAAAAAACAAAGGTCGAATGTTCAAAATTCAACCTAGGTAGGTCGGATTTTCAACACTCGACATATTAAAAAAAACCAATTTATAAAATGAAAAAAAAAAAAAAAAAAACAATATTTTTGTAAATAGTTTCAAAATTACAATATTTTTATAAATTATTTTGAAAACTACATTATTATTTTAATTTTCCCTTTAAAATACCTCATCATAATTAAAGCAATAAAAGTTAATTTAAAAAATAAAAATAAAAAGGCACTCATTGCAACCATTAACAAATTACGATCAAATTAAAAATCGGAGGGTGTGATTGTGTAATGTAAGAAATATTTCGAGTATTATTTATTTATTTATTTATAAAAAAAAAAAAAAAAATCTGGAAGTCGGTTGAAAATGAAGAGCAATTATTTTTATTTTTATTTATTATTTTATTATTTTATTATTTTTATTATATTCTAATAATACCAAAAGGAAAAATTGGTGAGCTATTTCAACGAGTCACTATAGCTACCGACTATTTTTTAATTTTTATTTATTGATTTATTTTATTGTTGAGACAATGATAGTTTTCAGATAGGCAGTCTTTTCAAATAAAAAAAAAAATTAAAAAATTTACGTAAAATTAAAAAAAATTAATATGAGAAAAGTTTTGTTAAATCTCCCTTTTTCTAAAAGAAAAAAACTAAAGTTTTGTTAAATCTCTCCTTTTTTCTGAAAAAAAAAACTATGATAATAATCTTGTGTTTTAATACAATAGAAGTTGGGAGAATCGAACAAACCATATAAACTTTGTGACTCGCAGGTACGATGATATAATAATCTATTATAACTTAATTAACTATAGTTTCATTTGATATTACAAATATAAATATATAAACATTTTTTCGACAATAAGACATAAATAACTATTTTCAAGATTTTCAATCTAAAATGATTTTGGAGCAATATTATAATTCCTAACATAATTATATAGATTATAGATTAGATGCTCCAATGTGATCCTTTTTTTTTACCAGCCATGTACAGTCTAATAAACAATTTAAAATTATTTTAAAATATTTCATTTCTCCTTTAATTTTGTAATTAGTTACAAATATTTCTTATTATTTTTTCATTTCTTTTTAAAATTTACTTTCTAATCGATAGTTACACAAATATTTATAATATACATTTAAATGTTGTCTTAATTTGTAGAAATGAATATTAAAAATGTTCAATTATATTATAATTGAGCTCCAAATTTTTCATTGATATTTCTATAAAATTGAAACATCGATATTTCGAACTTTGGATACATCCCATCATTTAAAAGTAATAATAAGAAATATTAATCAGAAGAACCTAAAGTATGTAAAATCACACAAAACCCAACTTAAAATATCCCCTTAAAACTCAACTACTAACGAATAATCTTGTCAAAACATATAAATCATAGATTCCATTTCAGTCCTTACATTATTCTCTTTCTTTTTGTTATAATTTATATATCTTAAATGAAGAGGGCACTTTTTTTAATGAGATAAAAATAAGAGGTTGAATAATTAACAAGAAGGAATACGAGGGGAGGAAAAAAAAGGGAGAGAAGATAAAGAAATGATAGGTCAGAGATTGAATTAGAAGAGAGAGAAAATATATGAACAAATAAGATGTAGATAAACATTAAGAGCCTTTTTAACTTTTTTTATTTTTTTATTTTTTTTATTTAGTAAAGGCACTAATGCAACTTTTGAGAACTTGTAGATTTTATGCAACCAGGTATTTACGGTTTCATATACTAACAGTAAAAGTAGTTTTGAATTTTTCTTTAATTGTAAGGGCATTTTTTAAACAAAACACTAATGGTTACCATCCAAAATTAATAGTAAATGTATTTTTTTTTTCCCTTAAGGCTTAGGGGTATCTTTAAAATTTTCGAAATTTCAAGGATATTTTTTTACACAAAATGCAAAGCTCAAAAGCATTTTTGTATAACTTAGCCTTTCAACAAGCACAATTATCAATAATAATAATAATAATAACATACATTTTTAAAGCCCTATTTGATAACTATTTATTGTTTGAAACCGGTGTTCGTGCTGGCTATTAAAATAGTTGAATTCTTAGCCAAATTCTAAAAAAACTAGAAATAAAAGATGTATTTAGAGGTTATTTTTCAAAATTTTAAAACTAAAAATTAAATACTCACCCAACAAGACTCATCAAGGGAGCAAAACATTTTCTTTAAACATAAATGTATTGAGGAAAAAAGAGGGAGAGAGAGGAAAATTGCTTTTTCTAAAAAGCCATTATTCCCAAGGTGGGGTCAATGACATCATGTCAATGTGAAGTCCTACTTTTTGTCTCCTCTCTTTTTATTATTTTTATTATTATTTTAGATAAAGGTCATATTCATTTCTAAACTTTAAAGAAAGATCTCAAATTAACAAGTCTTAAGGTCATACTCATTTTTAAACTTTAAAGAAAGACCTCAAATTAATAAGTCTTTGTTGAATTATGCTTCAATGAATGAGTTATCCCTTTTTTTTTATCCCTAATATGTGGAATGGTTTTGTATTCATTTTTATATTTTAATGCTACATTGATTAAATATCAACTTAAACGTAGTTTATTGGTGGAGACATTTTTCTGGCATTCTTCAAAAGAAAATACGAGTTGAGTGAAGTTTTATAAAGAGTTCGATAATAGAATAGATTAAAGTTCGAATTTTTACACCTACACGTTGTTGTGATAGTTAAAAAAGGAACAAATAATTATTTAAAAGTAATTAATTAATTATTAATCTAAAATGCTCTTTTAATCATGTTACCACTTTTATTTATGTAGGATATATAAGAAAATTCATTACAAATTAGAACAAATTTTAGGTACATCCCGAGGTATACTTATTTTTATCCATCACAATAATTTGTCAAATCATAATTTGTCACTGACAATTTTTTACTTATTTTTTAAATTATTTTAATTCATTTTTATGTGTATGATGAGATTATGATGCATGAGATTGGTGTATCTTATCATACACGCATCTATCGCTCTATTATTACATTTTCTAAAAGACATACTTGTGAGACAATTTTAATTTTTTCTTTTCTTTTTAGAGAAAAGTTACATAAGCTTTAGTTAAAAACTAAAAAAGATTAGGTTATTATACCATTTTAGTATTTGAACTTTCAATTTCATTTTGTTTTAGTTCTATTTTCAAATGTCATATTAGTTTGTCGTTAATTTTTCCAACCAAAAATAAAAGTTATTTTCTATAATAGTTTTTTATTTTTATAAATTTTGAAAATATATTCTTATGGTGTCTTTTATTGCATAACAATCAATATTATTATTTAACCAATTTTGATAAAAACAATTTAGATTAAATTTAAAAAAGTAAAATTACACCGACTAAAATGAATAGAATATATTAATATAAAATATAGTGACCGTATTCTTATTATAATTTATGGACCAAAAGTTTAATACATACTTTCCATTAAATAACAAACTCTCTTATATGATATGACATGTGATTTATCTTTTCCTTATCATATTTAATTAATTATTTTATCGTCAAAAGGCAGTAAAATATTTTTTTATAGGATGGATTATTTAACATGGAATAAACCTATTTTTCCCTACCATATAATTTATCACTAATGTACTATTTTTATCATACAATATTAATCATTTTTACCTTTAATATATTGATAGATATCTATTAGTAGATCATGTTTACATCTTATATATCTATCATTAATAGATCTATAAGACAAAAATAAGCAATAGACATAAAAATATCTAATAAAAAACAACTGGTCGTTCATTACAAAAAGGAATAAATAAAAATTTAATGACAATTAAGTATGTAATAACAACATTGACTGAAATAAAATAAAAAAAAATCACTTATATTCCTTTCTCATTGTATTGATATAGTATATCAATGATAAATGAGTTTACGACACAATCACAGATAGAAAGTGAAAGTTAAGTACGTTATATATTTGTCATTTTTAATATATTGATAAGATAGATTGATAATTGAATTAGTGTCAACTGAGATACATAATTACTATTATATACATAATAATTAGCAGTAATAGGTATATAGGGAAATACTTAGAGAATGGTTAACCTTTCTCCATATAAATATATCCTTATAGCCCATTTAGGTCAAGTGATTTTTATCACACAAAATATCCTAGCCTCCAATCTCCACCTTCTCTCTAACTTCTCTCTAGAAATTTTCTTCCTTTTTTCCTCCTAAAAGTTCTTGGGGACCACTCTTCTAAGTTCTTCGGAATCCTAGAGAATAACAAGGTAACTTTATTGGTGGTGTCCTTTTTCTTGGAGAAGTTCGAGATCGTTGATAACGGTGGAAAAGAAAAGCTAGAGGAATCTATAAAGGTGAGTTTTCATTTATCTCCTTCTTCCTCTTTTCTGGCATGCTTATGTTTTATTTGAATGTTTACTCTACAAATGCATGTTTTATTTTACTGTTTTTGTTTCCCAAAATCGAATGTCTAAATGCAAGGCATTCATATGCTTCCGCAAGAATTTGATTGCTTCACGTTGTTGCAAATGTTTCAATTACTCGTATATGGGTATAATATAATCCAGAATATAAAGCAGACAATTCTTCTAACATATGTTTTTCATATGAGACAGTAGATGTGATATAAAGATGATTCATATTATTCCTTCAATCAGTCTCAATATGATAATTATTGCATCGTATATATTTAAAACTAAGTAGATTTCTCTTTAATTGATTAGAGAACAATGCATTGTCAATTGTAAATTTTGTTCCTCTAGGCAAAATAATATTTGTTTTTTCAAAGCCTTCAATCACGTTTACAGAACCTAATATCGTATTGATTTTTTCTTTCAGCATTGTCAATTTAGAAAAATATTTTCAAGTATTGTATGTGTAGTTGCTTGTCTGCCAGACATAGATCTTCTTTACTCATTTTTTAGTCACCCAACATATGAAAATGATCTAGGTTACTTCATTAAAAGAAAATAATTAATAAGAAAAACAACATTTGGAATATACAAAATTTAATATTAACCAATGAAAAAAACATGAAAATTAAAAAAATGGACAACATTAATACTAATATTCTCAAAATTGAAACGCTTGTTATGCCATTAATTGTGTTAATTTTCTCTTCAGGAGATTTTAAAAAACGTGCCACATCAAAATATGTTATATTGGATGGGTAAAATATCTCATTATCCTTCAGGGAGACTTGATAGAGATCAACTAAGTATTTTGACGCGCGACAGGTACATGACCACTGCCCAGTCATTCCACATCGGAAGTATTTATGTTCAACACTTTTTGAACTCTTATTTTGTAGAGCTTTTCCTTTGTGATCATCGTTTGGTGTGGTTCTTTTGAAATTTGAATGATTAGAATGACCATCACAAAAATAATAATTATTTCTTCCTCTGCCACGGTCATGACCTCGACCATGACCACGACCTCGATCACGATTATTAACATCTATAGTATTTATTTAAGGGAATGATGTTGTTCTAGTTAGTCGAGATTCATGATTTTTCCATCAATAACTCGTTATTTTATTTAGTCACGAAAAGCCATGAAATTAGTTCAGAATACTGTTTAAAACATTTCTTTCGATATTGTTACTCAGGAGCATATCCGAAATGTAGAAAAATGTCTTCTTTAACATATTGATTTAAAATTTTGGACCCTCAAGTGCATCCATTTACGACGAGCTTTAGGAAGAAAATTTGTTTTCCGATTATCACATTTTTATGGCATCCTGGTATATTTTGGCATCAAACACTAATGACAATATCAAATGGTATATATTTTAATCTTATAATATTTTCATAGTAACACTATTACAAAATATTATATTTATATTAGAAAATTAATATATATCAAATATGTAAAACAACATTTAATTATTAATTATAACAAAGTGAGAAACAACTGACATATATACCTTTAAAACCCACCTTTGGCGAGGAAAACGATAGGAACTTGTGCTGATAACGTGTTGTGAACTTGAAGAGCACAACGGGAACAGAGATTCTAATAACATAATATTAAAATAAGTTAAATATATGAAATAAATAGATAACAAAAGTAAATACAATAAAAATGACGAATTTCTCTACTTTCAATCTTTTTAGATTTTGTCTAATGCGTGTATTCCAAAACCCATCAAATGCTATTATTTATAGACAATTTGGCAAGTAAAAGGTGAACTACACGGACTCTAATAACATGTAATGTTGAGACACAAAGACAATACTTTGAGAAATGAGGATATAATACATGGTCAATGAACACTAAACATGAACAGCTAATGAACATTTATTATCTTAATATTTCTAATAAAAATTATATTTTAACCAACAAATAAATATCACATAATCATTTAGTAGTAAAAAATTAATTAAAATTTAAAAAGAAAAGAGAGAGAAAAAAAAGAATAGATTGTCAGAAAATGACGTATACTATACATATATAACATGAAATAATTAATTTACGTGGAAGTGTGGAATATGAGTGTACAAGTACGGACAGATATATAAAGACAAGGACCAACGTCACAATATATAAATATGTGGTGGCATAATAATATTCCAATTAGATCAATTTCTAATTTCTTTTATTGTGATTGGACCGATTAATCACCTGCCATTTTTATAGTAAAAATGAACATGGTTACAAGTGAAAAAATTGAAAATAAATTACTTAAATTAACTGAGTGTATTTAAATAATAAGAAAATGAGCAAATTTATTTATATATATAACGAAATGTCAGTCTAATTGTCAGTATCAATCACTAACCGCTAGATTAAAATGAAGAATAAGAATATGCTATTTTAATGTTAATATTCTGTCTCTTTCTTCTATTTGATATCAAAGTCACTCAAAGTCGAATGTCTCACCTGCACCTACTTTGTTGCACCGACTCCCTCAAACACAAGGGAGCGGGCACTACTCTCTATCTAAGAGGTACTTCACTAGCTCGTAATAGAAAAGAATTATGAAACTGCTAAAGGCAAAAAAAAAAATCAATACATCCACATTCAAAGACAAGCATTTGTGTCATAAGGGGAACTCCAAAGAAAGAACTTAGTTAATTAGAGAATTCTAAAAAGTAGTTCGCCTTTAGTCAATTAGTACAACAAAGTGGTAGTTCTTTTCTTCTTTCTTCTCTTATCTTCTTGCTTATCACGTAGGACTTCATCTTTTGTGAATGCATACACCTGTAGGTGGGTTGTTTACGACACAAGAACTTGTAGACAGTCATATTTATTATATTTAAAAATACTCTCAATTCATTAAAGACAATTACTCTAAATTATTATTTTATATTTTATGAACAATTTAATGTGCATATATTGCTTATTTTATATATTTTATGTATTTTTTTTTTATCATATAATAAAAATGTCGATTTCATCTTTTATATTGATGTAGAACTATAAATATAGATGAAAATAATTTTTTAAAATATAAAAAATATTTAAAAATATTTATCATTTTATAACATTTTACTATAAAACATAAATATTTTTTACATTTCTCAGGAAAATATCACAATATAAACTAATTGTTTGTGAGAAAAAAATTGGTGACAGTAACCGAAAAAACCATTTTCAGAAAAGACACGACATAAAAATTGCTTTAAAGCCACTCCTTGGAGTGGGGTCAATGGCGTCGTGACAATGTGAAGTGTTAGTCATTTCAATTTTTATTGTTTTTTTTTTTTTTTTTTTTTTTTTAAATTTTCTTTAAATAATAATACATTTTTTTCTATTCATTTTGAATCTAATTTCTATTTGATCTTTAAATTTTAAAATATATTTAGTCATTGAATTTTGAATTTTGCTTCAATTTAGTATTGAAAATTTCAAAATATTACAATTTTACCTTTTAGATTTCAATTTATTATTTGGGTTTCAAGATTTTTTTAACTTTAACTTTTCATTAAATACTCACTTTGAATCATTGACCTCAAATTCTATTCATTAATTAAAAATAATTATGAAGTGAAATTTTAAATTTAATTTTAAAAGTGTTAAAAATAGTGAAACTTAATTAATTATAATTCTTTTAAGAATTTCTAATTTATTGACATAATTTAACTCTAAAAATGGAAAGTGAATATTTAGCCAAAAAAGAAAAGTAAAAATGTAGGGTAAAGTGACAAATTTTTGAAACTTATGGACTAAATTGAAACTAAACTCAAAACTTAATGATTGAATATGTAACATTTTAAAACTTTAAGACTAAATAGAAACTAAACCCAAAACTTAAGGACCAAAAAAGTATTTTTTTTTTCTTTATCTCCAAAAAATCAAAAGTTCATGTATTCCTTTGATCTGCTTCGAACGATTAAATATGGGAAACTCGTTTTTCACATATTTATATTATTTATAATTTTGACCATAGAATTTAGAAGAGTGTGCTATGTAAATTTTGTAACCCCAGAAGTGTCTTTGTTAGGTAATCTGTATTATCTTCTTAATAACAAACTCTTTTCCCTCTTTTGTAGACGTAACTGACACAATATTAGTAAACTACATGAATTTCTATGTCTTTTTTTTCACTTTACGTTTTTTTGTTTTCTATATTCTATGTTGATTCCATAACAACTACCAACCGATCAAAATCGATGACAAATATATTTATATATATAGTTCAAACCCATTGCTATTTTATTTGTAGGTTTTATAATTTGGAATTTCCATTCATATTTTCATATTTGCCAAAACAGCTACATGATGACAATTTTATAAATATGATTTTTTTTTTAAAAGAGAGTATCTGTTGTTTTTGCATAGTTTTCTGTTATACATTGTATTCATTCCTAGATCTCTATCGATGATAGCATCAATCACCTTTACTCCTATCAATATATTGATATACTATTTTTATGTCTTATATGTTTATTACAAATAGATTGATAGGCGTAAATATCAGTCTCCCTATAATAAACGTATAAACAAGTAACCAATTATTCATAAGAAAAATAAATTAATATCATTACATACTAACTCTTAGTTTATTTATATAGTATATCAATGATAGATCTAAAGAAAACGAATATGCAAACAACTGTCGATAGAAATAAAGCCAAAATACCACTTGCATGCTTGTTTTTATCATATTGATATTATATATCATTAATAGATTACCTCATTGGAAATGAATATACAAAACGACGACGGACAAGAAATGAAAGACAAGTACCAAATATTTACCATTCTTAATATCTTAATATGATAAATTAATAATAGACTTAATAACAAATGAGTAATAGAATTAATGTAACAATGACATATATATCTCGTTAAAACTTTTTTATACTAAGTAAATTTCTATTAGTATATGTGAGTAAAAAAAATTACTTAGAAAGTCTATGTTAAGGACAATTATCCTCTAAATATTATTGCTAGATATAATATACTCATTTTCTCTAATGTGATTTTAATCAAAATTGTTTGATTGCACTATCTCGAAAAGTATTTATATAAATGCTAGGTATTACACTGAATCATAATAGATAAAAAAAAAACTTAATTAGCTAATGAGTTAAACACATTAATTTCATATACCATGCAAAATAATAATAAATTTTTTTTTGGATAATCAACTTTATGGTTAAAAAATATTTAAAATCAATTTAATTATTTCCATTACAACTTTTCATTAGAATTATTTTCAAATAAAAAAAAAATGAGTCAATGTATTTATAGATATGGTAAAATATCACGATCTATTATTGATAGATAGTAATATTTTACCATATTTAAAAATATTTTTAACGATTTTATCATTTAAAATAATTATTTTTTTTTTTATTTTTTTTAAAAAAAACATTCTACCATTAATGTCAAATATAAAATTCCTACTGCCCAATGGCGATGATAACATGGAAAATTCTTCATACCACTCAACTTGTTACAAAACTTGCTTTTAAAAAGTCACAAGTAACATGAGTTATAAATTTAACTATACTAATACTTTTAACCTTTTTTTTTTTTTTTGGTAAAGTATTACTGCCCCACACCCATCTTTCCTCTTTTAATCACATCGAAAACGAAAAAAAAAAAAAACAAAAATATTTTTTAATCCCTAAACTTTCAATCTAATTTATATTTAATCTATATGTTTCAAAATATTGTATATTTAATCATTTAAATTTCTAGTTTTATTTTAATTTAGCTAATAAATTTCAAAATATTACATAATTTACCTTTTTAACATAATTTTTTAAATTAAATATCAACTTTTAACCATTGACGTCAATTTTTATTAATTAATTTAAAATAATTATGAAGTGAAATTTTAAATTTAACTTTAACCATGATAAAAATAATGAAACTTAATTAATTATAATTCTTTTAGTGATTTTTAATTTATTAACATAACACTAAGGATAAAAAATGAATATGTAGTGAAAAATCGAATTAAAAGTATAAATCTTAAAATATATAGATCAAATTGAGGCAAAATTCAAATATCAAATGTAAAATTATAGCATTTTGAAACTTAGAACTAAATTGAAATCAAACACAAACTTAAGGACTAAATATGTAACATTTTGAAATATGAAATAAAAACCATATCAAAATTTAGTGACAAACAAAAAATATTTTTCCAAAAAAATTAAATACTACTTAAGAATCATAAGTGCAACTATCTAATAAAAAATTCAGGACGACAAATCGTAAAAAATGGACCTTCAAAATATAGGTGGAGCATGAAATGCATCAATTTTTTTATTTTTTCTTCAATAAGAGAAAAAACTGTAGGAAGATTGTGAATGCAAGACCATAAAAAAAAAAAAAAAAAAAACTCTCATTTTCGTCGGCAAGATAATTCAATCTTCTAACACCCAATTTCTTTCTGCCATTAATGGCGGTCCGGTGGATATACTCCATAGAATCGAAAAAGGCTACTAAACCAAACTAGCACACACATCCAAAGTTTATAAACACAGAGATTCTATTAAAAAACAGAAGGGAAACAGAATCCGATCAGAGGCGAGAGGAAGAAGACGAAGTTATTATTTTTTCCCTGTAACCATGTCTCTGCAACGCAACAGAGATTCCAGCCTCTGCAACTTCAGCTGCTGTTTAAACTTGTTTATGAAATGATCAGCTCTCAAATCTACCTCCTCCTCGCCGGTTTCCGTTGTTTCTGGTGCATCTGCCCTCACTGTCGCCGGACGCCGCCGTTCGATTTCGTTTATTAATTCCCCTGGTTCACTCCGAGGCGTCGTGAACGACACCCACGACGGCAGCTTCTCACTCAAAGATTTCTCCAGTCGCCGCCGTAAGCTCGTCGCCGGAGCGTGGGTTATGTTTTCGGATTTGCTCCGGCTGACGGAATGGTCGTGGTGGGTTTTCTCCGGACTCTGTTTTTTGGCTTCTGCAGCTGGCTGCAGAGTTTCCGGTTCGCGGATTGAATCAGATCTGTTGATAGTGATGGATTTGAGCCGACCCAACATCGACGGCATCCTGGCCGGACTTGGGTCGGGATTGGAATAGTAATCGGAGTTGGAGGGAGTGAAGTTAAAAGACTTGACTCTGTCTAGGAAAGAAGGAGGGCGGATGAGGGCGGGGCCACCGTGGGGGTGGTGGCGAGATTTATCGGCAGTGAAGCGAGAAGTGATGGCGATGGTGGCGATGACGACGTTGACGAGGATGAAGAGGGAAGCGGGGGTGAACCATGTGGTCAAGGAAGTCCACATGGCGGTATGGTGGCGGCGGAGCTAGAGAGTTTATGGTGGAGTTGGAAGAGAATGGGAGAGGTTTTCACGATTGAGAATGAGAAAATTGAGGGTTTGAATTACTTTGGTTATGTTTTTATCTTTGAATTTATAGTACAGAAAATCAATTTGGATTGTTGGGATTGATGGATAATGAATAAAACATGCTTATTTACTGTGTATTATATATTTGACTTTTCAAACAAAAACAATGTTTTTTTTTTTTTTTTTTTTTTTTTTTTTTTTTTTTTTTTTTTGAAATAGTTAAAATGAAATTATCTCAAAGTTTATCCCTTAAATCAATTTAAATTTAATTTTACATTTTTACATGTAATTTTTATATTATTAGAATTAATTTTAAATGATTAAAAATATATATTTTTTCGCATGATTTTGATAGGGATATCCCGTTTAGTAATTTTTTCTTTTTTTTTTTTTTAGAATTAATCTTATTTTTTTTTTCATTTTTTACCATGATTTGTATCTTTCTTAAATATAATGGTTGAATTCTTAGCCAAATTCTAAAAATAAAAAAATGCTTGATTTGTTAAACTATTGGTAAAAAGTAGATAAAAAATAAAGAGATTTGGAGGTAGAAGTAGTTTCTATAAGCTTAATTTTGAAAAAGAAAAAATAAAAAACCAAATGATTACCAAACGGGACATTTTTTTTTGTTTTTGAAAATTAACCTTATTTCCTCCACATTTCTTACCATGAATTGCATCTTTTTAAGAACAATGGTTGGATTCTTAGTTAAATTCCAAATACAAAACAAATTTTTAAAAGTTAAGGTCCCGTTTGATAACCATTTGGTTTTTTATTTTTGTTTTTGAAAATAAAGTCTATTTCATCTACATTTCTTACAATGATTTGCATCTTTCTTAAATACAATGATTGAATTTTTAGCCAAATTTCAAATTCCAAAAATAACTTTTTGAAAGTTACTTTTTTTAATTCTCAAAATTTGACTTGATTTTTTAAACAATTGGTGAAAAGTAGATAACGAATGAAGAAATTTGGAGGTGAAAGTAGTATCCATATGCTTAATTTTCAAAAACAAAAATAAAAAATAAAAAATAAAATTTTTATCAAATGGGGCCTAATTTTCTAAATTTTGGTTTGATATTTTAAATTATTGATAAAAAATAGATAATAAAAGAAATTTGGAGATAAAAGTAATATCTATATGTTTAATTTTCAAAAGTAAATATTAAAAAATAAATCATTATCAAACGGGGCTAATGTTATCAATTTTAAAATATTTTCTAAACATGCTATAGATACTTTTTCTAAAAGCACTTTTCATCAATCTGTCTATAAAAAAAGAGTGTTACTACTCATAGTGGCTATGAATGCTTTAGAGGTTGCTTGGTAATGTTTATTATTCTTATTATTTTCTTTCATATTTTTGTGAATCATGTTGGGTAATTGTTTTGTTTATGTTTTTTTTATTAAAAAAAGTTTTGAAAACAGTGTGTTGAAAATAAGGAGCGGTTATGTGTTGGCCCTAAGGGCATTTAAGTCTTTTTATATTGGCCTACTTTTCCCTTTTCTGTATTAGAGTTTTCTATGACCTATATATTTCTTGGATTTGGCTTGTATGTGGCATATTAATTCATAATAAAAAAGTCTCTTCTATCGCGATTTTTTCTTTCTATTCTAAAGTTTTCCACATAACCTTTGTGTCACTTTCTTCTTTATTTCAATATGGTATTAGAGCATGATGGCGAAATCCTAGCCGTCATTGATGAAAACACGACCGACACAGCAGACGCAGCCACTGCGATTCCGTCGGCTTCCATTCAAGCCGTTGTTGACAAGTACCTCCAATCGCTCAATCTCAGTCCGATGTTCAAGCAGTTGTCGCACGATGACCAGAGCATTCGTGCACTTCCTTTTGAGCCGCGACTGATGCAATTTGTGCCCGCCTAGCCTTCGACCCAACTCTTGCCAGTGTTCCTCCAGTCACTGATTGCGCCACCCCAAGCCTTCGACCTAACTCACGATTCGTCTCTAGCAACCAACACTTATCTAGTCAAACCAAGAGCCATCTGATGTGCGAACTAGCTAGCTGACGCGCTGTACTCCGTCGCCGATCTCCTCAGCATTGGTCACCCAAGGGGCGCGAGTACTGATAGCCGGAATTTCATGCTTGAAATGGGTGGATCCTCATATGTTCTGGGTGGACAGGAACCAAATACATCTGCCACTCATCTTCCTCAATATGCACCGACCAGTTATGGTACTTTAGGTTCAACAGGTTTGTCCTCGATGGTGGTTCAACATCAATTAATTAGCCTTCAACAATAAATTGCGGCTCTTGGGCAGCTCTTGGGACTACCATAAACCCCTAATCAAATCCAGTAAATTCAGTTCTTTCTTCCGGTCTACCGGTGTGTTCAGATAATTTGGTAACTACTTTTCCCAATTTACCTACATCAAATTTTTTATTTGGATCTGTGGGAAATTATATAGGGTTTATTATAGGGGAGAATTTGAATGACCAAAACTATTTCTCTCGGTCCCAATCTATCAAGATGGCACTCGAGGGGCGTCACAAGTTTGGGTATCTAACTGGTGAAATATTGAGACCTCGACTTAAAGAACCTCAAGAGCATGTTTGGAAGGGAGATGACTCTTTGCTCCGTTCTTTATTAGTTAACAACATGGAACCACAGATAGGGAAACCCTTACTGTATGCTGCAACTGCCCGGGACATTTGGGATGTGGTACAGAAATTGTACTCCAAGAAGCAAAATGCATCACATTTGTACACCTTGCAGAAACAAGTTCATGAGTGTGAACAAGGGACCATGGTTGTTACGTCTTATTTCAACAAATCATCCTTGATCTGGCAGGAAATAGATCTATATCGGGAAATTGTCTAGGATTGTCCATGTGGTGGAGTTCAACACTCAAAACTCGAGGAATTTGATCGTGTTTATGGCTTTCTTGCCGGCTTGAACTTCAAATCCGATACAGTTTGCGGCCGGATACTGGGATAGAGACCGATACCCTCTCTCATGGAAGTTTGTTCTGAAGTTCAGTTAGAGGAAGACAGATTGAATGCTATGAACAATCCTATTGTCAATCCTATTGACTCTGTTGCATTTGGTGCAAAATTGTTTGGGTCTGATGTTGATGAGCAGAATGGTAAGCCTCATCGAGTGTGTGAACATTGTAAGAAACCGTGGTACACTAAGGACCAGTGTTAGAAATTACATGGTTGACCTTCAAATGACAGACGTCGCTCTCCAAATGATTAGTCAAATCTAACCTGAGCACTTATGAGTAATTCAACAGATAGTGGTTCGTAGTTACAATCTTAGGTGGCCAACTAGAATGACCCTGGTAATGTTGGGGTTGGTGCGATTGTCCAGTTAGGTACTCCTCAGTCCTTCAGTCTTTTTAGTATTGAGGGAAAGAAATCATGGATACTGGATTCAGGAGCAACAAATCACTTGACTGGCTCGTCTGATCAATTTCTCTCATATTTTATAAGTGCTGGTAATGAGAGGATTCAAATTGTAGATGGGTCATTTGCTTCTGTTGCAGGAAAAGGGTCATTTCTCACCGGTCCTGAACCTTGGAGAATGCGTTACATGTTCCAAAAATATCTGACAATTTATTGTCTATCAGTAAGATAACTAGAGATCTTGATTGTCGAGTTATTTTCTCACCTGATACTGTTTCATTTTAGGACTTGAGCTCGGGGACAACGACTGACACTGCTAGGGCGATAGGGGACTCTATTTCCTTTCTGATGATGTTGCCTCTAGGAGTTATTATAGGGCTAGTTTGTTGTCTTCTTGTTTTTTCAACCAATGAGAAAGATTATATGTTATGACATTTTTCGTCTTGGTCATCCAATTTTTCAATATATGAAGTATTTATTTCCCCATTTATTTCATAATGTGGATGTTTCTTCTTTTTCATGTGATGTGCGTGAGCAAAACAACATCAGATCACCTTCCTATCTCAACCTTACAAACCAACCCAGCCATTCCACCTTGTCCACAGTGATGTTTGGGGTCCATCAAACATCACTACTTCGTCCGGAAAGCATTGGTTTGTAACTTTTATTGATGATCACACCCGTCTTACATGGGTGTTTCTTCTCACTGATAAGTCAGAAGTAACGTTTGCATTCCAACAATTTTATACCAAGGTAAAGACTCAATTGAACACCAAGATTGCAATTTTTTTTTTATTGACAATGGCCATGAGTTCGTTAATCACACCCTTTATGATTTCTTGATTTCAAAAGGTATCATCCATCAAAGTTATTGTGCATATACCCCTCAACAAAATGGGGTGGTTGAATAGAAGAATCGATACCTCATTGAGGTTGCTTAGTCCCTCATGCTTTCTGCTTTTCTTCCCTCTTATTTATGAAGAGATGTCGTTCTAACTACATCCCATCTCATTAATCTGATTCCTTCCCGTGTTCTCAAATTCCAAACACCTTTTGAATGTTTTAAAGAGTCTTACCTCACCACATGTCTTATTCCTGATGTTCTGCTACAGGTGTTTGGAAGCACTGCTTGCTCAGAAGTACGTCTTGGTTGGATATCATCTTCACCATTAAGGTTACAAATGTTTCCATCCCTCTTCCCAGAAGTACTTTGTCTATGGATATAACGTTCCTTGAGGATAATTCTTTTTTTCCCTGTTAGTCCTCTTTAGGGGGAGAATACGAGTAAGAGACTAACTGGTCCACATTTTCAAATCCTATGGACTTTCTTTCTAAGTCTATCTTGGGTACGAATGACACTATCCTTTCTACCAAACAAGTGCCATGGATAACATACTACAGAAAGAATCTTAGAAAGGAAATAGTGCCTCTTGTTGCTCCATCGGATACGGTCCATGAATTGGAACCAGCATCACCTCAAGCTCAAGGTACTTTTGTTCTTGATAATATTGATGTATGTGTTGAGGGTGATGTGTGTGATGTGATTGGCAGTGACGAAACTGATGAGATAGTTCCAGAAAATGACAAAGTTACAGGTAGTGATGAGCCATCGGAAGAACCATAAGAGGGTGAGGGTTTGCCATAGGTAATTAAGTGTGAACACCACCTTCTTATTGATGAAAGGTCAGGCAAAATAGGGGACTATGATGCCTCCCTTGATATACCCATTGCTTTGCGAAAAGGGACTAGGTTATGTACTAAGTATTCCATGCATAGTTTCCTATCTTACAGTTGTTTATCTTCAGAGTTCAGGGCGTTCACCACTAATCTGGATGCGGTAACAATATCGACCAATGTGCATATGGCCATAGAGGTTCCCGAATGGAAGGCTACAGTCTTGGAAGAGACAATAACCTCAAAAAGAATAATACGTGGGATCGTATGGCTCTTCCTAAATGGCATAAAACAATTGGGTGAAAATGAGTGTACATTGTGAAGTATAAGTCTGATGTAACAATAGATACAAGGCCATATTGGTTGCTAAAGTATTTACCCAAACTTATGGAATTGACTACTCAGAAAATTTCTCTCCTGTAGCAAAGCTAAGCACAATACGAGTTCTTCTTTCAGTAGTAGTTAATAAAGATTGGCCTCTCCACAAACTTGATGTGAAGAATGCATTCCTGAATGGTGGATTAGAGGAGGAGGTCTAGAGTCCACCAATTTGAAGCTCAATTTGACCATCAGGTTTGTAAACTCAGAAAATCCCTGTATGGTTTGAAACAGTCTCCGAGAGCTTGGTTTTGATAGGTTCATCACTTTTGTTAAGGTCTAAGGTTTTATTCAGGGGCACTTTGATTACACCTTGTTCACAAAGAAGTCAGTGTCGGGGAAGATACCTTGTTTACATGGTGAAACTCAAAAGATTCATAGCCCAAGGTCAAGAGTAAAAGGTTTGCAAACTAACCAATTGAAGGATCTCTTACTGAAGAGTTCCATGAGCGCGTTCAGATTGCTTTGATCTCACAGTGACTAAAATACAACATTATACATTCAACATACAGTTATGCAAACAAACACTAATTATCGGAATGCTTAGAACAAGATAAATAACAAGGGAGAGAGTTCCATACCAGTTAAAGACAGTCTTTGAACTTCGGAACTCAATGCAGTGGAACCCTCCAAACGATCTACCAACGCCCAGTAGCAGCATCAACGACAGTAGCATGAAAAACTGCACGAACATGAACGCCGCGGGGACGACACCACCAGTAAAGAGCCTCATGTATTCTCGGCGTGAGAACCCAAAGCATGGTCTTTGGTGAATTTGGTAGAGAAAGGAGGAAAACGAGATTGTGTAGGCAATAAGCAAGTGGGAGGAAAAAAAACCGCTATCACATAGCATAATGCTCGTTTAGAAGAAGCTACATGATCTTGTAGGTTTTACTAAACGATCGTTTAGGAAAAGGTATACGATCATTTAGTAA
Source organism: Benincasa hispida (assembly GCF_009727055.1). Classification (NCBI taxonomy): domain Eukaryota; kingdom Viridiplantae; phylum Streptophyta; class Magnoliopsida; order Cucurbitales; family Cucurbitaceae; genus Benincasa; species Benincasa hispida. The sequence continues at coordinate 50,558,921 of NC_052350.1, read as the reverse complement.
AATCAGCACACTACACGATCGTTTAGAGAAGCAATGCGATTGTGTAGGCAAAAATTTACGATCGATTAGGCGCGAGATAGACGATCGTTTAGGCGGAGAGGACTATCGTGTAGGCTCTCGTTTTACGTAAACGATCATTTAGATGTTCACCAATGCACGCTTGATTCTTTTGGACAACCTTAACAAAAATGAAAACTATTTTCATTTTAATTCATCGGTTACAATAACCGACGTTGTCCACTAACCCACGTCCGAATGTGAATTTTGGATTAATTATCATATAATTAACCAACTAATTAATTGATAAATATAATCATATTATATTTTCATCCTATCGTTTGATATCACATATCTACTATAGTTTTTTCTTCTTTACTTGATATAAATCATATTTATATCTAAATTCCTCCAAAATAATGTATCTCATACATTTAGCCAATTATATCATATATAATTAACTAGTTTAATTATATCATATATAATCAAATTTTCTTTTGTCAATTTGAACATTTCAAATTAACCAAAACACTGGTTCTTGACTTTATCTAAGCTACCCAGGGGACCTAATGGACTTGTGGCTCGAAGCTCCAATGATCCGTGAATAGCTGACTAAATTCTTTAGCCACGAGATCCACCATTCGTTAATTGTCAGACATTTCATAAGGACCAATAGCCGAATTTTTCTTACCACAGATACATTTTTGTGTCCATTGGATATAACCAATCATGAGTACGATGACTGTAAGTACAGCTAGGCCAAATTACCATTTTGCCCCTGTAGTTACATCTCACTCCTTAAGTACCATTGATTCCTCTAGCGAACAATACAACATAGTCCAACTATGTGTGAACATCTCTTAGACCAAGAGAAGGTGTGTGGCGCTACATCTTTCAAGCCCCGGAATCAGCCTTTAAGGGTGCTATCTATCTACTTACCCCTGTTTCAGGAAAGGAATGAATTCCATCTTGTGTAGCTGAGTTCCCAACTCCCAAATTAGACGAATCCCTAAAATGGTAGGTTTGAATTGGCGACCTGGCCACTCGCACCCATACATATCAAAGGACTGCCCTCAATGACAGGAGTTCCCAACTCACTCAGGATTGAGGTCATGTTACCTATGGTTATTCTAGTGAAGTGAAGTCTCTGTCATGAACGGTGTTATATAACGAGACGTTAACACTTCATGGTCAGGTCTTATACAAACTCTTTGTATAAGACGCCCCCACTCACATGTCCCCAACACGAATGATCAAGATCAGACCATATGTGACAAGTCACAACACTTATGACTATTCCACAAAGCGGGCTGTATCCGTAGCATTACCAGGATAAGGTTTCCCTCCTACATCCATATACTACAAGCCATTTTGGTTATCACTCAAGACACGATCCACTTGTATGTCACCACATACATACTTGAGTCACATACAGATAACCAGAGATTTTATGTTTATTGGTTTGTGGCAAAGAAAATAAAACAAGTAAATGAGCAAAAATACAAGATGTGAAGTAAATATCATATATTAACAACACAAGTGTTCATACAAACTGTTTACAAACTACAGGACACGAGACTTTAGGGCATCAACCCCAACACTAATTGTGTACGTAGATGATATTGTTGTCAGGGATGATATTGTTGAGATTACCAAGCTGAAAAAAGAAGATGGCTGATGAATTTGAGATTAAGGATCTTGGGAGTTTAAGATATTTCTTTGGAATGGAGGTAGCGAGATTAATAGAGGGGATTTGTTTCTCAACGGAAATACACTCTTGATTTGTTGAGGGAGACAGGGATGTCTGCATGTAAACCTATTAATACCCCTGTTGAGTTCAATGCCAAGCTGGGAGATTCTATTGACAGAGTTCCTGTTAATAAAGAAAGATACCAGCATCTAGTGTGAAAATTGATTTACTTATCTCATACTAGATCAGATATATCCTATTTCGTCAGTGTAGTTAGTCAGTTTATGCAGGCGCCTTACGAGAAACATATGGAGGCTGTAACTCGGATTCTGATATTTGAAAACTACTCCAGGTACCATAATTTTGTGTGGGGTAATCTTGTTACTTGGAGGAGTAAGAAGCAATGTGTAGTGGCTAGGAGTAGTGCTGAAGCTGAAAACGGAGTTATGAGCCTGGGAATATGTGAAGAGATATGGTTGAAGAAAGTTTTGTTTGATCTTCATCGAGACAATGATACTCCTATGAAGCTCTATTGTGATAACAAGGCAACGATAAGTATAGCCAATAACCCCGTGCAACATGATAGAACAAAACATGCGAAGATTGATAGACACTTCATCAAAGAAAAACTAGACAGTGGCAGTATCTGTATTCCTTACATTCCTTCTAGCCAACAAGTGGCTGACATTCTCACAAAAGGATTACTCAGGCAAAACTTTGATACTCGTGTTAGCAAGTTGGGTCTAATTGACATCTACACTGGTTATGTATTGGCCCTAAGGGCATTTCAGTCTTTTTATTTTGCCTTACTTTTCCCTTTTCTGTATTAGGGTTTTCTATGACCTATATATTTCTTGGGTTTGGCTTGCATGTGGCAGATTATAATAAAAAAGTCTCTTCTATCGTAGTTTTTTCTCCCTATTCTAGGGTTTTTCACATAACCTTTGTGTTCTCTTCTTCTTTATTTCAATACAATGAAAGGAATTTTAAAAACAAACAAATTGTGGTAAAAAAAAAAAGAAGAAAAACAAAGGAGAAAAAAAATAGTAGAGAGTAATTATATTATTTATTCAAATGTATATTTGAAATAACTCATAATTATACCTATTTATAGAGTTTACAAGATATGAAAGATAAAAATATCTAGTAAAGATATTTGGGAATATATGATCTATGAATACCTATATATAATTCAAATATTTATAACATGAATAAATTTTTTTTTTCCAAATTATAATAACCGCCCTTAAAGGTCTAAAGTATGGTAGTAGTAACAATTATACCTTAAACTTTTAATTGTAAAAATTGAACTTTCAATCCTTGAAAGTGCAAAAATTGTATCCCTATCCTTCAGACCTTGAAAGTCCATTAATGTCAAATAACCATAAAAATTGACTATAACTATAGTGTTTCAATTAATATCAAATTAATATAAAAAATGACTATTGAACATTACAAACCAAGAATTTAAAACATTTTTATTGCCTGAGTTTTGTTTAGCATATGATTGGTCATTACAGTTTGTCATTATGAGTTAGTCATTAGAGACAATTGATGTAGTTGGTCGACAGATCTGGTCATTGTTGGAGGTTGTCCGAGGATGTCGTTGGAGCTGGCTATTGAGTTGATTGCACGGAGTTGGTTGTCGATGGTATTTGTGGTGGTGGTTGCTGGGGTTGGACGTTGGAGTTTGGTGGTGTTGGTAGTCAAAATTGGTCATTGTGATGGTGGTTGCCAAAGGTGGTTGTCGGAGTGGTGGTGATGGCGACTGTCAGAGTTTGTTGCCAGAGTTGGTTGCCACCAACGACTAGTGGAGGGTAGTAGTAGCCAACAGGAGACAACTACCATGGTAGAAGCAAGGTAGAAGACTAGTAAAGATACTTTAGTAATTTTATGTATTATGTAAATTAGGGAGATCAATTATTAAAGACTAAAAAATCATTTTTCAAACCGTTGATTTCAAGTGTTTTTCTCAAACAAACTTATTTTATAAAATATATATTTTTTTACAAATTATTTTGAGTAGTTGTTAAATACTCTATTAAAAAAAAAAAATTAGACAGTTGAAAACTTGAAAAGTTGAACCACACTCTTACTAAGATGATACAAAATAAAGTTACACTAAACAGAGGCTGTTTTCCCTACACGTGACTGCAATATTCTTAAAAGATAATACTAATTTTAGTTCCTATGTCGGTTGTCAATTTTATAATATAAAATTATATATATATATATATATTGGTCTTTCGCTTTTTCTTTTTCTTTTTCTTTTTTTTTTTCTTATTATTTTTTGATAAATTTCACATGATAACAAATTTGATTTGTTTTTGTCTTGGGTTAAGAAGAAATTTAAACCTCATATCCCTTAGATTGAGAGTATGTATGCTTTGAATTTATAAGTTTTTTTTTTTGGCCACTGTGCATATTTTAATGGGTTAAAGTATTATAAGTTAGAGAAACAAATCTACATGCACACATGTTAAAACTAAAAAATAAAAGTTAATTTACAAATTTTTAAAGTATTGCTCTTAGGAAAACATTGTAGTTATAGCACTTTTATTAATTTTTTATCTGTTAAATTAAGGACAAATTACAAAAACTATCCTTAAGATATGGTCATAATTATATTCTTAAACTTTTAATTTTAAAAATTGTACCCTCAAACTTATATAAGTATTAAAATTTAGTCAAATAGAATCTTAAAATTTATGTAATTGTATTAGTTGCAACAATGGTATATATTTGAGGGTTCAATTTTTATTATTTATAAGTTTGGAGTTCAATTATAATACTCGTAGAAGTTTTAGACCCAATTATAACAATTGAAAGTTTGAGAATATAATTGCAAACACCACCATACTTTAGAGATGATTTTTGCCATTTAAATTTAGTTCCTAAGTTTGATATTCGTGTCTAATGATTATTTAAAATTTAATATATATTTAATCGGTCTTTTGACGTATGTAATTTTTTTTTCTTTTTTGCAAATGTATATATTTGACCATTGTTATAACTAATAAATCTATTATACATGGATTTTTTTGTCTAATAATATATTAAGTTTTCGATTGTATGTTTAATAGGATCAGTAATTTTTTAAAACAATATCAACCTGTTAACAATCTTTTAGATACAAAATTGAAAGTTTAAAGAATTATATAAAGACAACATAAAAACTTTAGGGACTTACTAAATAAATTTTTGAATTTTAGAGATTGGATAGACACAAAATTGAAAATTTAGGCATCTATTAGATATTTTTTAAAGTTTAGCAATCTATATAACAGAAACCTTAAAGTCAATGATTCAGTTCGTAATTTAACCTAATTTTTCACTTTTATTTTCAGATTTTTTCTTATAAGTTTTTGGTTAAATTACTAGTTTAGTCTCTCGACTTTTATGTTTGTGCCTAATTAGTCTATGAACTTAAAAAACATCTAATAGATATTTGAACTTTCAATTTTGTTTTTAATAAGCCTCTTGACTTTAAAGAACAACTAAATTTTTTAACCTTCAATTTTACATCTAATAATAGATCCTTTTCGTATTCAACATGTTTTAAATTTAATAAATCTCTTTCTAACATAAAGTTGACTTGTGTCCATCACAAAATATTAAACTCTTAATTTTGTGTCTAACAGGATTTTTTTTTTAAAAAAAATATATGAAATAAGTCAATGATCCATATTAGATATACATTTTAAAGTTGAAAGACTTATTTAATATAAATCCAAAAATTCATAAATTAAACTTGTAATTTAACCGACAACATACCATTGGCATTCTTATTTAAATGCTAGTGTGACACAATGTCTAGCTTGTTTAGTGAAAAAAAAAAATCAGTTCAAAATGTTATTAAATTGTCTGCCTCGTCAAACTTTTTGTTTTGCATGCTCTTATTTTATGTGGTAAGCCCACCTTACTCGTCATAGTTGTTATCATATTTGGATAACCATCACTAGTTATTTTAATTAAATGTGTTATATCAACATTTAAATACTATATGACAATTCTGTACGTAGTTTAGTAGATGAATCATCAATCATTAATTCAAATTAAATAGACATTTAGTTCGAATCTTAGAGGCTAAAAGTATATTTTATTCAAAACTAAAAAATACACTCATGTAGGGGAGTCTTTTTTTAATACTAGAATGACTTCGTAGTTGTACATAATTGAAGAGAACCATGACATCACTAATCTAAGAATATTTAGGATGATTAAACATTAGGTCCCCCACACCACATATATATCGTTCATCGAACGCAGAACGACACTCAATGTTGAATGATAATCCTACAAATGTGTGTTTAAAATCTGAAAGTTGTAAAAGGTCTATTCCAACAAATTATACCTCTCTCTTCCAATGAATGGAGGCACATGATATTGAGATACCTACTTTATGCCTACCATGAACCCAATGTTAGATGTTTTATTTTAATACGTATAATTAAAATATAGGCGATGTACGTGGGTTAGTATTTTATCACATTGAGTTGTTTTATTAGTTTGTGCTTTGTTATGTGATCTATTTAATAAAGGTCTAAGATTCCATTACTAGTTAATTAGGGTTTAATGGGAACCATAATTAAACTAGTATATAAAGAGACCTTAGAGCTATGGTCCCCAATATACCAAAACAATATGCACTTAGTCTCTCTCTAATCAAATTTAAGGATAGATTCCACTTAAGGCATACAAAGTTTTGGTTGAGGAAGACAATAGCCATCTTATAGTTACCATTAATCTTATAATGGAATCCATGCTCAAACACAGAGGTGAAAAACGGAATTGGACTGCAGACCCAAGAGATTTTTGTGCAGGGTGCTATTGTCGTCATATTTCGTTCGTGATTAAAAGCTTTTGATTGTCTGACTGTTATTGTTTATGCAGCGTGGATTCCCCTGAAAATGAATCCGTTTTCTCTGGGTGTAATTGTTGCAGAAGTTGGCTGAAAATTGGGGCTTTTTGGAGCCCTAATTAAGATTAAAGTGGTAAATTTAAATTTGATTGATAATTTGGTAAAAATAAATTTAAATTTGATTGATAATTTTTGGGGATCTATTCCCATTATGTATAATGATATATTTAATATTATTGATACATTTAAGTTTATTATATTATCGTGTCTTATATTTTAGATTGAATTTGTCAAAATAATATGTTACCAAAGTAGTCTCTATTATTTAAACTAGTTTATTTTTAAAATATAAGATGTGTATATTCATTGATTTATGTGAATGTTTGTCGGCCTAAAGGAAGATAATTATTTGGCCAAATTATGGATATGCATGTGGTAATGAGTATGTAACAATTCTAAGAATAGCTCATGTAAAAAAAAAAAAAGAAAAAAGTTGGTCCAGAAAAAGACTATTTTTTGACCGAGTTTATTATTATTATTTTGATTACTACGTTGAGAGTACCATTTACAATTAGTGGTTTGCCCAAAGGCTAGGCATCAATGTTATGCTAGATATCTTGTTAAAGAGGCCCAATTTTTATGTGCGAACTATTCGTCAGGCGAAAACGGATCCAGCGGTTAAGAACGACGAGAAAAAGCCATGCGTGCAGACGGTTTTGCGAACGGTGCTCATTTGGTGCCCTAAATGGCTATCGGGTCCGGCGGGGTTGTCCCGGGGCCCAATTTTTGTGCGTGAACTTTCCGGCGGGCGTAAACGCAAAAATAGAACCCAGAGGTTAAGAATAACGAGAAAAAGTCGTGCGCGTAGACGATTTTGCGAACGGAGCTCATTTGGTGCCCCAAATGGCTATCGGGCCCGATGGGGCTACCCCAGGGCCCAATTTTTGTGCGCGAACTTTCCAGCGGCTGAAAATGCGAAAATGGACCTAGGGGTTAAGAACAACGAGAAAAAA